>NC_054406.1:15559022-15897022 GCF_017976425.1 Toxotes jaculatrix
ATGTAGTTCTGTGGTATGAATGACTGTGATCTGACATCCAACCTAACAACTCTGAATAGTGTGTTTTAATTCACCTGCAAGCTAATCACTATAGCATAATGCTTGTTGGTAAGCTGTTTAAGGTAGTTGGTCTGCTGACAGTCCATTATCAGACTGTCAGTGAACAGTGTCTTTCAGGTGAAGGAAAACAGGGGATTTGATTGGTTGCGACTCATTGCCTATTAACCACCACATTTATGACTGCGCTGCTGTAGGGTTATGTGCTCTGACCTTAAAGTTACAAAAGAAATAATTCCCTACGCCCTGTACACGCTTGCCTGCACCGCTGATTCACAGAAATATAGTCCCGAGTTAAACAGCGCTGATAGCTGCAGTATATTCTCTGGCCCTAAATTGCTCTAGTTTGTTCATGTGCAAGAGCCCATCCAATTTCAATGGCAGAGTTGCTTACTCTACTTTCGTATCATAAAGAGGTGCATAAATGGAGAGGAAGCCCTTAATTGAATAGATTAGATCGTTTTCAGTGTTTGTGTGTTGTGAAAGTATGTGCAAGTGCACAAAAATATTAAAGTGAGAAAGATCTTCCCCCATCAACAAACCCCTCCTCCTCCACAAACCCTTCCCTCATTTATCTCCCACCTCCCCCCCAGTTTCCACCCAGGCGAGGCAGCCTTGCATAAAAATTGATCTATAAAAACTTTATTAACGCGGTAAATTTCAGCACAATTAATAACAACATCCTGTGAATTGTTATGGAGCATCTGCTATCGCAAACTCCATTAGGGAGCATCAATATGCAGTTCGCAATGTTGCACCACATGGCTGTGATCTTGTTTTTAACATTGAAAAGAGTGATGATTGACAACGCGGTGCGGCATCTATTTTTCATGCACTACTGCATCAGGTGGTGATGAAATGAAAGAGAAACAGTACAACGGAGAGAAAAAGGGCTGGAGGGGAGAGGGAAGAGAGAGGGCTGCTGCTGGGTGCAGGGAAGTGAAGGAGGAGAAAAGGATCGTGTGCCAAAAAGAAGCAAGGTGAAGAGGAAAGAGAGACAGAAAAAGACAGAATACCATTACATGGAACATGAGTAGCAAACATGAAAATGACTGCTGGAGACAATGGTGCGGAGAAAAAGCCAGAAGGAGTCAGAGAACAGACAGAAGGCTGAGGACAAAAAGATTGAGGTCGAAGGAGTCACTCACACATGGAAGATGGTCTTCTGGTCTCCCACCACCTCGCCGTCTCCCACGGTCAGGGTGTCGTAGCCTCGCTCCAGGTCAAAATCCTCAAATGTCAGCTTGATCACCTGGACAACAGCAGGGACATCGCCAGGACAACCGTAAGCGACAGACGTTTGAAAGCTCCCTATGCCTGGTGCAGAGGAGAGACCCCTTCCCATCTGTGACTTTCCATCCCTCTGTCCGTCAACCTGTCATCTATCAATCTCTTCTGAATATTTGCAGAGATCATCTCCATTCACACACATGTACTAGCTTTGTGTATTGTATGTTATACATCTTTGTTCATCTCCCAATTTACTTCCTTGCTTATAAATACTCACATACCTTCACAAATCTTCATCTCATCTGATTTCAATCACAAATCTTACATGCTGTTTGTGTGAATTATCAGCTTAGTACAGCCACAGAGCTTTGTCCACACCTACATGACTGCATGTGAATACTTTGACTTTCTGAGATCCAGATTACAAACTCTCTCCCACTAATCAAATATCTGATTGCCTGCCAGACGGTCTGCATGACCCTTACTCTTTGCTCATCAAATCAGCAGGTTGCAGATGCCTTTGTGGCCTATTTAGCCAGACTTACCATGACTAAGCACATCAGGAGATGTGGCAGGGGACTTGAGGTTGTCCGCAAGGTGAATATATGCATCATAAAGGTGACACAAAAGTTTTCAAAGAATCAAGTATGGGATTCTAACTGTGAGGGGGGAAGAAAACACGCACACGCCTATTCATTTCATCTCATTGCTGCAGGTGGGAGTATGGGAGAGAAGGTAACAAGGTAAGAAAAACAATAAGTGTGTCCTAGCTGAGGGAAGCAAGGGGCAAGTCTAATAAAGACAGACAAACAAATAAGATTTGATTACGATGATAAATGTCGATAAATAAGGACATATAGACACAAAAGGCAGGGTGACATGGGAGACAAATAAATATAAATAAATAAACAACAAAGGACTGGTCTTTGTCTCCTATTTTTAAATTAGCTGCCACTGATTTCCGCCAAATTCTTAATGTTTTCAGAGGGCTGAGAGAGCAAGGCCTAATGAAAAAGCTTATATAAATGCAAATTGCATTCTGTCCTATGTTAAACCCGGTGCCTAATGAAAATTGCCAAGGTGAAGAGAAGAGATGGATGGTGTGCAGGCAAAATAGGTCCGATCACTCGATAAATAGAGTTTCATACCACAAACTCATCTCACATCTGCCAGCCAACAGGTGAGGCGCAGAGGGGGACGGAATAAACAAAAGGAAAACATAAAGAGTGCAGCGGTAGCGGTGCAGTATATTTATTTTATATTGTTTGCAATCTCTGACTGAAACTCTGACATTTTGGTTGTTTTGGAACAGAGACCCCAGTGTCCCCGATGCTGACGGATAAACACTTGAAAGATTGTCAACTACAAAGAGCTGCATTCAGTTCCTTCAGGACATAAAGGGGCAACACTTGTCAACAACCCACATTAGTCATGATGTCATGAGGTGGTGATTCGGGTCTAGAAGAGCTGTGCCACGTCCCACCCGCCTCCCTATGCAGTTCCGCCTCAGTCTCCTTCCTGACCTAACATCTCCTCTGGCTGAGCCAATGCGGACGGGCAGGAATAGAAGCTCATTACATCTCTAAACAGAAAGAACAGCCTCGCTCCATCTTCATCTGGACCAGACACGGAGCGAGAGACAGCCCAAAGTACCGTTGTCTGTTTCAGCAGGCTGCCCGCTGAGTATCCTCAAGGGTGTCTGTGTGTGTGCGATTGTGTGTGATTGTGTGCATTTGTTTGCATGCGAGCAGAAGGTGGGGTTGGGTGGGTATGACTACCCCTCCTGCCTTGCCTCTCACCTCGCACAACCTCTCCTTCACTCGGTGCAGTGCAATAAGAGAACGGATTTGTAAAACCATTTTGTTTGAGTTCAGAGAAGGATATTTGGCAGGAAAGCAGCTGGGTGGCCTTGAACACAACTCCAAAGTCAATGGTCTGAACACGATGGCTATGACACTTTCATGATATCCTCTGAGCATGCTCTCAAAACCTCTCCATTACTCCTCTGTCCATTTTTTTTATTCTCTTCTTCTCTCCCTCACCACAGGTGTTTCTAACAACTCTCTTTGTCTTCTCTTGGCTCAGCTCCACTGCCCCCCCCCCCCCCCCCCCCCTCTCTTTCATTTTCCTTATCTCTCACATTTTTCCATGGGAGAGCTTCTGTCACATGGTGTGTTTAACAGCCCCTAGACTGTCCTGCAGCAATTATAAAAGCATGAAATGAGTCATGGGTGTCAGAGAAGAGCCTCGTCTGGAGCTCCTCCCTAACACGTGCTAACACACCAGCTGACTTTTTTTTTTTTTTTTTTTTGCTCACAGATAAACACACCACTTAAGACAACGCTGGAGCAGGCGATTACAGTTTCAAAGCTAAATTGGCACTTTGCACTGTTGCTTCAATCCCGACTTTTACCTTAGATGTGTCTGTGGCTGTGATGACCCAAGTGCAGTTGGCATTGTTGTCGTACTGGACCGGGTAGTTTGGAGATGTGATGACACCACTGGGCCCTCTCAGCTGACCTCCACACATTGGTGCTACAGGACACAGAAAGAGGCAAATGATTGGTCAATGATAGATGAAAGGCACATTTGAAAGACACGCGCTTCAAACCCTCTCCTGGATTGCCTGTTAAATCGACAAATCATGACACTGTTTGACTGCTAGTTATGCTGAGTCATGCCTTAACCATCTCAGTCTCCACCTATTAAGATTTCTTATTCCTCATTCTGGCAGTTGTATATTTTGCCTTGTGCATTATGAATATTTCATATTTTACTTATGTTGGCTGCGTTCTGTTCAAAAACGACCTGTGGGTGTGTTCAAAACTCTGAACTCAGCCTTTACCGAGCTACACGGATAGCATCCCAATGAGGAGGGCCACCAAATACAACTGTGTAACCATCCAAAATGCATTTATTTAACCATAAGTTCCTCTGGTGCTCCTGACTGGCGAGCTGACGATGTTTGGCAAGTGGTTGTTTATGATAAATTGACTGTTTTTAAACCATCACCATATTATGAAAGCAAAGAGTCATCTAAACAACATCATCAGCACTTTGCCAATTTCGTCTGGCACCACAAAAAAAGAGATTCAATCAAAACCCTAAATCAAAGAAGTCTAAAATACACAAGAAAGACTAGAAGATCTTTTTGTAAATATTGCCGGGTTATGTAATTTATTTAATTTATTATAACAATAAAACAAACTAGATGTTATCAGACTGCCTTTATTGTCCTCTGCTATTGCTAAAATTGGTCACAGTACTGAATACCTTATCATAGTAAAAGAAAAAAACAAAACAAAACTGAATATCAAACTTTGATATTCTCATTGAAATGAGTGGGTGAGAAGTTTGCAAACCAAGCTTTAAAGGACAGTGTGACTTTTCTTATCAAGGCCCGAGGTTGTGTGCATGGCAGAACCATTCAACACCTGCTCAAATTAAAGTAGAATTTCTAATGAGTACTTTAAGGGAAGTGAGTGTGTACCTGTGTACATATGTGGGGGATAACCTGAAAGTATTTGAAAGGGCCTGAACTAGCTAACCTGATTTTAATGAGTTACATCTGAGAGAGGTCCTTCGGGTGCTAGAGCCCCGCTCTGTGGCTCTATGCTCCACCCGTCTCCCACCAACTCACCCCTATTAAAACATAAAAAAAAGAAAAAAAAAAAGAACTTTGGTAAAGTTAACGGAAGAATAAAGTTATTAATATGAGTTGTGCTGACAGTGAGGGTGACCTTAATGAAAATAATACAGCAGAGAGGAAGTCCTCTGAAGCTATCATATCCCCTTCCATTTTCTTTAATCATGGGGATCATTGTGTCTGATACACCCCGCCCTTTGTGTGCGGTGACAGACGTGAAAGTGCAGCAAGCTAAGCAGCAATCAAAATCCATGACGAAGAAGAATTGCAACAGCTCAGTGTGACCAGAAAGAAAGTATGAACGAAAGAGGGGAACAGTGAATTTCATATCAAGAGAATGGATTTGCAGCCAGAGATAAAGTTTTTTTTTTTTTCCTCCTGTGCTAATGATAGTACTGTTCACTTTAATGATGACTAATGCTAATTTAGGATACAGATCTTCAATTATTCCTGGATGATGTTTAATCTTCATTTAAAAAGAGTGAAGCAGAACAAAGGCACAGGAACAAAGGTTAAATGAGGAAGATGGAACGAGATATTTTTAAGGGCCAATTTCACTGACATTTTTCCAGATGTTATATCAATCTTCAATGCTCCTTTACATAAAACAGAAAATCAGCTGATACCATGGCCTTCACACAGAACTCCATCACTTTTTTTTTGTATTATTTTAGTTCAAAGAAGAACAGAAGACAGAAAGTGTCACAACCAGGCCTTCATCACTGTGTTTGATGTCATAAAACACCAAAATCATGTTATTCTTTAATCACAGGTGACTGACGGCGTCTTAGATGAGACAAAGCACAATCAATTCCCACACCCATATAATCCTTCTGAGATCATGCCCCCCCCTACCCAATCTTACAGTGCTGTAATTTAATTTAGCCACAATTGGATCAGTGCAAGACAAAAGAAAGAATGGGTTTTTGGGGGATTTTTGAGAGGACATTAACTGAAGTGGAGAAATAACAATAGCCTGTAGGCTGTATTAAAGGGGATAAAATGCACAAATGCTACAGGTGATTACATTAGACAAATCTCACAGAGATTAAGGTGCTCACAAGCCCTGATGGGGAAAGTGCTGCAAAATGGGTGACATGGATCTTCCTGCAGGGGATAAAGGGAAACGTGGATGAAAAATCACCCTAATGGCCTGTCTGTTTGAGTGAAGTCAAACAGTAATGTCACTGACCAACTTACCTCAGAGATAATTTCATTTCTGATGTTGTGATTTATCAACATGTCAATCTCAATGTACGCAGAACTGTTTGGCTTAATTACCTCAAACTTTCGGAGTTATCACTCAGCACTGCAAATTACAGGGCCCTTTTAGAGTAATGACAAAGCATTTAGTGCTGTTGGATCAATGATACAATCAACCACCACCACACCTGCCAATTTAAACCTGCAATGACTAATTTAAGTTAATATGGCAAACTTGTTAGCAAACTGTTGCTTGTTTACACATCCAGCAGCTACAGAGCAACATTATCATTCATTCATCGCTGTTTCCGGCAACTTTCTACCAACTCCTAAGAAGGATACTCAGGTGGCTCTTTAGCTGCTAAATGCTGCATGTTTACCAGCTAGTTGCTAACTGTGTCTGTCTGTCGTGGTGCTGAGCCAGTAGCGTACAGTGGGTTCGCTGAGAACAGCCACCTTCTGCTGCTGAAAAGCTCTGTAGAGCTGAGGGGAGCTGCCTCATCACTACGAGCAACTCATTTCATCATCATCACACTTTCATTCATTTGATACACTGTTATTAAAAAATGTCAGCTACAGCTGCTTTAAGGAGGAATAACTAGAAAGAGGCTGTTTTGTTATTTTGTTTTTTGTTATCTACTTGAATACTTCCTTTACAACACATGGTTCCTGGTGGTGGAACACAGAGCATAATTAAAAACACTTTGGGTCTTTTTCTGGGCTACATTTGTAATTACAAACATGAAGCCTTGCATCGATCAAAGGTACTTAATGTTCTGATTTCTTAATTGTCTGTATTGTCAATGCGCTTTGAGATTGGTACCAACAATCAGAACTCTGCTGGACTGAAACATAAATGAATCCTCACCCAGAAAACAATGCAAACATTTTGCAGTAAGTGTTGGAATTGGAAGTCTACTAACTAAATGAAAAACAAAAGAAAGGGCCAGCAGGCTAAAAGTGCCTTATTATTTGTGAATAGATTTAGGATTTTTTACTTATAAGCTCTAAAGGAACACCACCACCATTTCCTTCTTCAATAAATATAATTCATAATCAGATACCTATTACTGTATTCTACCAAAAAAAAGTGAAATATCAAATCTGTTCTGAATAATTCAGTTCACTGAGGCTGAAACCTTAATCCGAGGAGAGCATGAGCATCAGGAATACCGTACAGGGAGCCTGAATGCTTTTCCTGCCTGTCACAAAATGATCAGGAGTGAGGAAGACGTGACTGATGGGCAGCACTATGCCAGCATGGCTAAACAGCAGGAAGAGAAAGAGTGCTGGCCAAAGGTCAAAGTCAGGCCAGTCACAGTAAAATGGTGAATACTGAATCAATAACATAGAAAAGGAAATGGACTGGACATCTGCACAAAGTGACAGCAGCCTCATGAGAAAAACACATCATCACCATCAGGTTTCCAAGTATGGAAATATAACTGGAGGTCACATTGAGACTACTTCCATTACACATGTGTGTAGATGGACAGCCCACATGTCAATCCTTACCTCTGCATATGGGCCGATCGTCACTCCAGCCCACGTAGCTGTCCGTCACTCTGAGGCAACTGATGCTCTTTGAGCCCTGCAGTTCATAACCTTCGTCGCAGGAGAAATGCACCGTGGCTCCTCGCCTGCAGTTAGATTGCATACAGAAAAAAAAAAAAAAAAGAAAAAGAAACATCAGCACCACAAAACCTTTCCTGTAAAAATCACAATTTAGCAGAGTAACAAGAAAAAATGTTTACTGGAAAAAAAAAAAATACATTTTTTTTTTTGACTTCCCAGCTGTGATTTCCAAAAGTGCTGCATTGTGGGAGACGGATGTTGCCCATTTGTCTGTGTTACAGTTGACCATTGATAGAGACAATGGCTCTGACAGGAATGAAACTCCATAATCCCAACGGTAATATCACCATCCCACAGAGGCAGCCTATTAGTGTGCAGTGGCTCAGATGGTAGGATATTTGTTTTAGTGTACACATTTCTCTATCTGGTTTGGATGCAGTGGCTTTATGGGGCATGACATTGGGTAATGTGCTGTTCTCTGGAGCCCATTTCAAGATGCAGGACCTGATTTTGTTATACTGCCTAATAGTGGCCCCATTTCCCAATATGTCCTCCCAGCTCACTGTTGATTAAAACTCAACTGCGAACAGAGTTAAAATCATTAACGTCAAACTGGGAGTTAACTTTGGAATCATTTTGGGACTGAACAGTTTCAGTGCTGACACTGTGAATTTCACTTATTAATGAAGATTGGCCCATTATTACAGCAGTAAATTTTACACATTTAGAAACTAAATTAAAAAAAAGAAGAAGAAACTGTGATTTTCTACTTCCAAGAAACACTGGAAGTAAGACTAATTAAAACTCTGATATTATTCAATTTAAACATGACTAAACTGATAAAAAAATATGACACTAAATGTCTGTCAAAGAAAATCTTAACAGCAAACTGTCACTGAGCACTCTCATAGCACTTACACAAGCTAAAGGATTAAATTAGAAAACCAAAAGCCTTGTGCTGAAGGTTGAAGTTACTTATTTGAAGAACTGTGGAAAAAAGTCACATGAAATGAAAAATGAGACTAATGAAGGCACCAGTGCCTTGATATTTTTTTTTTCAGAAGCCATTTACACTTGTACTGTATAGCTCGAGCCAGTGTTCATTAGTCAAGTTCTAGCCTAATATGGTCGCCACTTCAAGGTCTTAAAAAACCCGAAAAGCATCTTTGCTAACCAAAACGAACTCTGTATCATTCATATTGTATCATTCATATTCTGTGTTCAAGAATCTTTCACCTGTTCAGTTACACCTGACACTTTAATTGCTCCTGAAATCGATCCTCACTTGCTTTTACCTGAAGTCTGAGCCTTTTCTTTTTCCTCGGTCCGGGATCCCCGGGTCTGGACACATGTTGTGTCCTTGGGCTACACCCATCTGAGACACTGATGGGAAAAGACAGAGAGAAAAGGATTAAGAAAGGTTGACAAAAGAAAGCTTAAGCAAAATTTATTTGAAAATGTTGGATTTTGCTGCATTAAGGAAAACTGAAATACATACAACATATAAACAGGACTATAAAAATATGGGTAAGTCTTCAAGTTAGATGTCTATGTGAAAGTCTTTACTTGTTCCCAATAAGAACATAAAGTAGATCAAGGCTCATGGTTATCAGCTTGTTTGTTTACGTTCTGCCCCCTGGTGGCAGCTTTGTCATTACAGAACAAATCGAAGGTTAAAAGGTTGATGAGTGGAATAAGTGCTAACACCTCTCCTAGCCTTTTCTTCTGGTCACAGGAGTGTTTGATGTTTGCCCTGCGCTTGCGCACATCAGCTCATCCAGCATACACCTTGACCTGCTTAACATATCTAGCCAAGAACATTTTATCCCAGACCACATTCCTGATGGTGCTCTGTTAATTCACACCACTGGGTGCAAAGCAGTGGAAGGTAAAGTGCAAGAAGGGGTCAAATAAACCTGGCCAACCAAGAGAGACCATCTGACTGACTGGAAGGGGTCAAAGGTCTGTGGGGCCAAATCAATGTGACACCTGCTCATTGGCCGAGGTCCCAGTTTGAGGCCAGACAGCAATGAATTTAAAGCAAGGCTCGCTGGTGTCAGCATGGGTAATGGGGAAAAAATGGAAGACAGAAAGGAGGACACAGGTATAAGGTTACTCTTGAGCAAACAGAAGAGGAAGACAATGTTGACTTCTTCAGGAATATATGACTGTGAATGTCAGGCTCATTCTCATCTTTATAGACGATACTGCTTTTTGTCTTATTCACACACTACAGTTAATTGACCCATATATATATATAATGCAAACGGTGTAAGATTAGATTTTAAAGAATTCGATGCAAAATCAATATTTGATTATAGCAGCACCCAGTGATGTAGTGATGGGGATGCAGTCTAGCATTCAATCATTTAAAAGTTCCATCAGTTGAGAGAGAGTTTTTATTTATCGAATATTGGGTAAACATTGCTGCAAATGTGAAGAAAATACTAATAAGCCATTTTTGCATGTTACAGGCTGAAACTTTTGATATATTTGTAGAGACTAATAATTTGTTGAGATACAAAGAGTAACTTTTCAAAGTTTTAATCCACTTTAGAGTTTATGCAAAATAAATAAATAAATAAATAAATGTAATGAGCTGCATTATTTTTCCACTCAAAAGATGAATGTGTTCCATTAGAGGTCACAGGCAGTCAAATGATAGATAGATGGAAATACTATAGAGAGGGGAGTGTAAAGTGGAGGAAGGTAAAGTGAAAATAAGACGCATTAAAGCAACGCAAATGAAAGAAAAGAAGAAAAAAGTGATTTTTCTGGCAGATGTACGGATTAAAAGCAGAAGATAAAGTGGGAAGTAGAGGTGGATAAAATGAACTGAAAATGGCCTTGAGGCAGGATTACCATGAACGCACCTCTTTTTTGTTCGACAAGTTTTCTTAAACCCCTTTAACATCCGTCTCTCTGTGCCACTCTAGTCAGGTGACTCATAGCTGTCAAGCTGTTAATGTTCCAGATGTTTCAAATAAAGCTGAATGGGATAATGAACAGCGAACTCAGACAGAGGGTGAGAAAGAACAAGGGCAAGGAAGACTGCCATGACGAAAAGAGCAACCAATGCAATTACTGCTGTCCATTTGCCATTAGAACGGCATCTCTAGCACAGACTGTGCGTCCTTTGTGTTTGTACCTCTTTCAACACTCAGCAGTTACCCTTTTCTCTGGCCAAGGAGTACGGGAAAAAAAAAAAAAAACTTTTAAATGACTTTGAACAAGAGTTGAGAAAGGTGAAAAGATATAAAAGACTGTCTGGCATCTTCTCCCATAGCTAGACACGAACGTTGTGGAGTCAACAGGCATATTCAGTGTGTCAGGGTTGTTTTTCTCTTGTATAGAGCCTTGACTCACCATTTTTTTTTTCCCTGTAAAGTTAAATGTTTATTTCCTGCTGCGGCTAAACTTGTGCTGGTTATCCTTGAGCAAAAAATTTTAAGCCCTTAAAGACACTGCAGACTTATCCCATGACAGCCGCCGGTGTCAGTCTGCCGTACTCTGAGGAAAAAAAAGTGGATGCAATTGCCAGGGTTTTTCCCGCCAGATTCCCCAGAGAGAAAGCCATGGTTAAAATCTGTAGTTGTTCAGATTTCAATATTTTTAGTGGTACAAGTGTGTCTACAGGAACTTTGCTTGTCTGTGGAAGAGGCCAAATAAGAGCTGCTTTCTATTTTGCTACAGTGTGCCAGGTAAATCCACATGTAAGTCCACACACTGACGTTTTCTTTAAATTATTCTCTGGTTTTCTCCCTTAGGAATTCAGTGGCCACTGCACTGAATAAGAGAAACTATTATTTTCAGTGCACTTTATGTGCAAAAGACAGATGTCAATTAAGGTGTCTAACTTACACACTGATATCTTGTGGTGGTTGTCTTTGCTAGGCAACATCTTAACACCTCGAGACTTGAGTTCAGTCATCTTCTTCACTGTAGAGGAAAACAGAGAATAGAGACATATATAAAACAGGACAAAGTGCAATAATGACACCCACACATTCCAGCAGTGGTAAATGTCTGCCGCAGTTCCAATAACATACTGTGCCATACATCATTGCCCACATGTACTCCAGTTATTTTCACAGCAGTTTTGTGAACTTTTTATGACACTAAAAAAATAATGTTTTACCTTAAAAGGCCTTACAACACACATCTGTTAATATTAGTCTGAAAAAGTCACACATTGGGTTTATGTTGAAGAAAAGAGCTGAGCTACGTACGATTTCCTTCCAATCTCATGAAATGAAGGGCTCGGAGAATAACATTATCATGTGATTATTAAAAGGCAGGATATGTAAGGACCTGTACAAGACCTGTACAATAAGAATATGAGGTTTAAATGACTGACTTTCATGATAATGGCTGGAAAAAAAACAAAAAACAAAGTCATCATTGCAAAGTAAGAGGCTCATCTAAATGCACATTTATTCACCAGTTTCAAAAACACCATCAGCATTGTCTGTGCACCCCTTCACACTCACCCCATTTAATTACTCTGACGGTTCCTGACAATGAAACCTTAGTTTGTTTTGCACAAATGCATTTTGATCCTTTGCTCAGTTTCAGCAGAATTTTAATTCAAAGTCTGTTTATTATGTTTATTGCTAGTTTTCAGATTTGTTACCATGATTTAAAAAAGGAGGGAAAATATAAATATAATATAAACAATATACTAATGTTTCCAGTAAGGAAAGGTAAGAAAAGGTTGCAAATTAGGTGCAGGGTTTGATTGGATTTGAATGTTTTCCGTGCCATGTAAAATGAAGGACACTGAAGAGGAAAAGATACAAAGCCAATGATCAACATTCGTTTCATCACTGCAACATGCCGCTGCTGTGGAAACATGGGAAGCGTCAGGATGAGAATAGCTGGTCGGGGGGCGGGGGACGGTAGAGATGGAGCCAGTGTTTAATCTAATTAAAGTATTAGTCTCCCATTTCTCTCTGATCTTCTAAACATATTTATCTAACATTGAACCTGTAATCCCATAGGTTCACCGCCTATGGGATATATTCATCATCTCTCGCTCTCTCCATCTTTTTTTTTATTTTTCTCTCTTCTTTTTCTCTTGCCATCGTTTCTGAGATATCCAGCGGCTGGCTGGAGGTGAGATCCTCAGAGATCACCTTTTCTTGTGGACGAACTAATCCTTTTTCCCTGCTCATTCCTTCTAAAAGTTGACCCCTGAACCCTCTAAGAGTAATGGGACGGGGAATGGATGTGCCGGAGAGAGAGAGAGGTTTTAGTGCCTGCATGCGTTCGTGCAGATTATGCACCCTTCGAGTAAAGAATCTGCAAATCTTGTTTTTCTGAAAGCTATCACAACTATTCAGCCAAAATAGTCAAATAATTTCACTTGTTGCCTGTGCAGCTGTGGCATAATCTTAAAATAAAAATTTTAAGCTCATATGCACCAGAAACAAAACAAATGATATCATCATGTCTACCTACCAGAATTCTTTTCCATTGGATTTGATACCAAATTAATGGTTTCTCTGTTCAGTATTGTCTTGACAGTGGTGCAAAATAAAGCGCAAAAGGGGTCTCACTAAGGCCAGTAACACTTCATTCCCTTAGGAGCAAGAATGTGGTCAACAAATTTCATGTCCATCTGCCTGTTAAATTCCGAGATATATTTTGTAAAAAGTTCAGATTGTGGCCTGGGGAGACATAAGAGGAAAACTCACGGAGGGTTCCAAAATGGCAAGAGTTTATCCTCTGGGAAGTACAAATGTGATTCATGTCAGGGCTGTGGGTGACTAGATTTTGTTATTTCTTGCACACAAGTGGAAATTATATTCTGATTTTGGCACTAGAGGAAAGGTCACTTGGTCAAAGTAAATATTAAGGTTTAAATATCATGAATATTTGCAGATCCTTCTGGACGAAGTTAAACCTGTGCCACGTTTAACTTTGTCCAGAGAAGTTGAGAATTTGGGAAGTTGAGAATTTGGTCGGATGGTGGCAAAGTATTAATGATCGTCCTTTTAAACTATCAGAAGCTCTTTTTCCTCTTACCTTGGTACTGGGCGCTGAAGCCTCTCAGCTTGTGGTTTCCATCAGAGGTAAAGTGCAGTCGAAGCCAGTTCTTGCTGCTAATGATGGGTGAGGGAAGGTTGGGACCAGTGAACCTGCAGACACAGAGATGGAGAGAACAGTGTCTGAGATTAGCATAATAGGATATGAGTGTTTTAACATGCAAATGCGAAGGTAGTAGATTGCACACTGCAGTAACGTTAGCATATCCTGTACACTCAGAAATGATTTCAAGTTAATATATATATACCATTAATATCTGCTGCATCTATGTGAGCACTGATACACTTCCTTTGTACATGGACTCAGCTAATGAATCTGTCTGTTTAAGGTAATTTCAAAGTCATCTTAGATATGTATTTAGTTCAGGTTGCAAAAGCATAACGTCTTCTACACCATAAGCTATAAGTACAAAATGTTACCGTGTTAGGTATATTATACACTAATGTGTGAATGACTATAATTGATGCACACATCGTTTCTCCCTGGCACTAATTTGGTTAAAGGTTATCTGAGAATAAATATATAGAAACTAATTTCTCTATCATCTGTTATTCGCTCTATCATCTGCTACTCCAATAAAGCAGCTCTGCTTGTGCTTCTGTTTCGTGCCATCATCCAATTATGCAATCCATCAGATTTCCAATAAAGTCAGGCCCCAATGGCAGGCAATATATCGTAGAGGCTGGCAGAACCTGCCAGTCATCCCCGTGATCGTCTTGTTTGTTTATGATAATTATACTAATGTTTCAAAATTAATGTGGCCGTGGCTTAGAGAAGTTAAAATGCTGCACCTTTAAGATCTATTAAAGGGAGGGTCTAACACCTAAGGGGGATTGTAATGTTAACGACTCTTAACCAAACTGGAACCCAACAAAAAAAAAAAAAAAAAGAAAAAAAACAGGACCAGGAAAGACCAGCTTTGGCACTCGCAGAGAAAGGACACTCCATTTATTGCTTTGAAAAAGCAATAGTGAATTATACTTCACAAACACTTACAGTGCCTCCTGATCTGTATGCTAATGAGAGCAGTTGCTTACCAGGCATTTCTTCAGTTGTTAAAGCCAAAGTCATTTGGGGGCACATCATGTTTTATCCTGAGACCCACTAACACAAAAGCATGCGCACACACACACACACACACACTCTGCTGCACACGGACAGTATGTGTACCTATACCCCCATGCAAGCATTCGTACAAGTGCGTGCATTAATTCCAATTCCCCAGCAGTAAATTACATTTCCCCAGCTGTGTCCACCTCATCTCCCCAACCTCCATATCTCCTTTGCTTTATAGAGTAGATGCATACTAAGGTATATGTCCACCCAGCTCTCATTAAAGCTGCTGAAAAAAAAAAGTATGTGTATTGTGATTGGTTAATTAAACACAATGGAGAAAACACTGGAAAAGGGTTAGGAGAGGTATTTTGTTAGCTATTAACTAATCCTCTTTGAATGCAAAAACATTTTGGTGTACTGATGCCACAGGGAGAAAAGAATAAAACAGCTTTGAATATACAGCTCCAACCAAAAAAGACAGGGATCTACCACGAAGGGATACGTGACTGACTGAACTGTGGAGCTCTCTTAGGATCAATTAAAAGCATGTCGGTTTTTGGATATAGACAGAATTTGCTTTTGTTTTGATTAAAGCAGAGATTCCTTTGTTTATAAAGTAACCTCCCACCCTAGCCTATTAGTTTAACCTGAACACAGACTCACCTGGAGGGTTGCAGGGAGAGCCAGAAATAGTGGAAAAGATTTTTTTTTGAAAAGAGGTTTGGGCAGTAGGTAGGACAAACCACGAGGGAGGGATTTGGCCACACTGCGGGCAGACAGCAGAAAAATGGAGCGGAGTATAGAAAAGTGATTATGTCCCTGATGAAAGTCTTTTTCCTGTCTCCCATGGTTGCTTCCAGCATGTAGCTTGCATGGCTTGCATCCCCTCACTAGAAATCAATGACCTCAACCTTTGGTTAAGAGACTTCCACTGAAGCAAGCTTCACTTGTCAAACAGTTATGTTCAAATCTCAAAAGGTGATTGATGATGAACAAGCTCCTTTTAATAGAACGTCAAAGGCCTTAATAAAAAGTGGTGTGTGAAGGTGAGCATTGACCAGAGTGAGGATGCAACACGTATGTATGTCCACTCTGCACTACCCATCAGTATGTACCCATCATATGTATGTACTCTATACCAACCACTTCTGCTGCTTCTGATAACAGAAACTGAACATAGAGGATACCAACCCTACACTTGGTTTTTAAAACAATAAAATTGAAGGTTTCTTGAAATGGCTTTAGGTATCAACAGAACTGTTTTATATAAATAACGGTGAAAACCAGAAAATCAAACATAGTATATTACCTTATATGTCGTTCATATTACTGCGGTTTTAATGTTTAACTCATGGACTTTGGTTGAATTTCCTTCTCCAAACACTCCATCACTATCCCTGACTTATAGCTTGGCCTTTTCTCTAAAGCATAACTGACAGGTAAACAAAGTAAACCAAGAAAACAATATAAATATCCCACATAAATTCCATCAAACACACTCTCTGTCTTTATTGGCATTGGGTTTCTCTCTTCCTTTACTTTACATATAACATGGGCATAATTAAGGTATTTATCTGATCAAATTATTATTTTTTTCCTTCCTTTCAGTGTAGCCTGGAGGCTGGAATAGAATAATGAAAATAAGGCAGAAATGTGAAACCATGTTGTATGACACCGGCCTTGATTTACAACGGCAAGTGCAAGACTGATAAAGTGAGTCAGTGTGCCTCAGGGGATGTTTTATCACTTAACAGAAGGAGGGGGCTCATGTAGGGTCTGGCACATGTCCGTTTGGAGTGATACTAGTAGGATGGAGAGTGCCAGAATCACCTCTGGCTCTAAGTACATAGCTGGGACCTGTGACAGCTCAGCATCCTTAGTAGCAAATCTCCCTCCAGTGGATCACAGTATATGATCCCCCTCCTTCCCACATGCACGCACAAAGGCCCCCAAACACCAGAGCCAAGTTTTTAATACAAACTGCTCTGTTCACTTGTGTTGAGTTACTCCCCTTTCCACCACAGGGACAAATGAAAACGTCCCTTTGAATTAAAGGGCAATTTGAGCTGGAATCAACTTTCATTAACAGGCAACAATAAAGCTAAAGACTGACTTAAGATTCTGATAAACTCCAGCAGTGGCAGAGGATCAGGAACTGATGGATATGCCATTAAGGATTAGGCCATTAATAAATAATGGGATGTGGGATGAAAAGACCACCATAAATATCATTTTGACCCAATGTCACCTCTGCCTTTCCCCATTTCATGGTCCAACCCGGATTTTTTTTTTTGCTCAAAACATTAAAGTTTTAGGGTGAAAGTGACCATAGGGAGCAACAGAAAAACTCATGAGCAGGCTGATGGAGGTCTCCTGAAGGGTGTTGTGGCTACTTCTCCGGTTCCTTTCCACCTCAGCCTCTCGCTCTCTCTTACTCTCTCTGGCTGACCATATTAGATTTTATGAGGAATTGTCTTGAGAGTGCAGTGCTAAATCAGTTTCCATTTCTAGGCCCCAAAGCTCCTCAGACTGAGTTAGACTTTTGATGATAGTCCAAGAAATGTATTTTGGGCAAAGCAAGGTGATAGAGGGAGGCAGTGGTGTTCTTGACTGAGCCGTGAACCACAAACTGACACACAGCACTTTCCATGCTTTCCATGTTTCAATACAGGTCTTTTATCTCCATTCACACTGCATGCTATCAACATTCATAAAAAGTCTGAAATGGTTACACAACCTTTATGAGCAACATCTGATTTGTGGGTGTCAGAAGTCACATTTCCAAATCCCTGTTGCTTAGACTTGTCTTTTCACTGTCATATTATGATCGAGCGTCTTAGGAATAAGCAAGACTAGTCAAAATCCATTTTACGTAACACTAGCACAGAGATACTTTCCATACTGATGTGATGTGACTCATTAAATTGTTAATGCCTTTCAGGATTTTGAACAAAGGTCGTCGTCATCAGGCAATTCAGCAACCTTTCCTCAGTGGATTGGGTCTTTTTTCCCTCTTTATATTCATCGTTTCATGTCATCTATTTTATGTTCAAAGGGCAAAATGTCAGATTACTCTATGAATAATCAGTAATGGGTGGAGCTCGGGTGTCAAAGGTGGCTAACTCCGCCTTAGGATCAAGCACATTGAATCATGAAGTCATTGTGATGTAGCATCGTACATGCGTTCATGTGCGGGTGTTTGCACGCGTGCGGTGGGGAGACGGGCCGATTCGGGTTGAAGAACATCTCTTTTAACTGCAGCTACTTAGGCAGATCAATCAGAGCTCTGCTCAGTATGCAGGCCCTGGTGTTTACAGCAGACCGTGGGTCACAGTGACTGTAAAGCCAAAAGTTTTAGCATTTTAATGAGGCGATGTGAATTATAGCACAAGCCAGCCTATCCAGATGTACACGCTGACGCACATACGCATACACCACCACGAGCAAATATTCACGGTACAAACACGTACTTGTATGCAGATATCAATAAATTCTCTCCCAACTTCCCTCTTTCTCTCTCTCTGTCATTTTCCCAAACACACACAAATTCACACACACACACACACATGCCACATCTTTCTGAGGTAAAACTAATCAGTGTGGAAGACCCTTAAGTCCAGAATGGCAGTATTAAAGTGCTGGCAGCGGAGCTGTAGCTGTGACCTTCAGATGTAACTGAGACCAGACGTACACTGGGGTTTTAAACGAACCACCAGAGCCCACCCCTGCTCCAAACAACATAAAACCCGCCACACAGTTCATTCATTTCTTTAAACAACAACCACCCTGGCAGTAGAAACCATCAACCTTACAAGTTAAGGCCTAAGTATGAAGAGAGGCCTTCAGGGCAGTTATGTCTCCTGGGTCTGTGTTGCAACTGGGCTGGAGCTCTGAGTGCAAAAGAAAGACATTGCAGAGGAGGCTGAAACCACCACTGGCCAACCCAGTAAAACTGCAGACCCATCACAGCCAACATTCCTACTCTTCCCTTAAACTTCTTGGTCCAGCAGAGCCAAAATGTCTGTTCTTTTTCCTCTCTCAGCCTGCATGTATTATTCATGCACAGACCTCTGGCCCCATCAGAAAGCCTTGTTAAATCTTCTGAGGGATTCCTTTCTTCCTCTTCCCACAACTCATTTTCTGCCCTCACAGAACATATAATATGGACACTGATTGAAAGAAATTTCCTTTTGGGAAGAACAACGAACCAGTCTTCATCTTGGCTTCCTTTCCCTTATTCTTTTTTTTTTTTTTTTTTATCTTTTTTGACTTTTTTAACATTTCTTCAAGTCTATCTTGAAGCTTCCTGCAAATCCACTTTTGTGTTTAAGTCAGTTTCAAACAGTGTATATACAGTTGATGTTAAATCTCATCTCAAGCTTGGGGATCACTGCCATGCAACCAAATTTCATGTCATCCATTTACCAACTGTCAAACACAGGCTTCCTCATCAATCCTGACTCAGAACTCTTTTTCAAAGACAGGCGGATTTGAGGGCAATGGTGCTTTATTTGATGATGTACTCTTCCAAATTTAATACCAATGGAAATGATCGCCTGCTCTGCCATGCTGTTTCATTTTCACCAAAGAGAAATGTATAGTAGCCACACAAGCACAAGTCTCAAGCTGAAGAAGCTTAAAATGATCTTCACATCAAAGAAAGCCTCATGTCTGTCAGGGACATCTGTAAAAGATTAGGTCACGGCAATGATCTGTCAGATTAACAGTGAGAGGAAAAAGAGCAGGTTCAAGTCTAGTCAGTGACAGTTCTAGATGATGTTGATAAATACAAGATTGAATTTTGAAGGTCGACTTGGATTGCAGTAATTACAACCTGCATTATGCATATGAAACTAAGAATATATCAAAGGCCAGTAAATATATACATTACTTTCACCATTTAGTGATGGAGTGAATGTATTTACTGACACTTCACAGGTTGCATCTCTGGATAAAAACAAATGTATACTCACACTTAAATAACCGTAGCTCAACTAGTGATGCCTCGCATGAGCCCTGGCTTTTGCTTTGCTTTGATTCAGTTGCAATCTGTGAGACTGCACACTCTTACCGTTTCCTGGGATAATACAAAGCACATCTTTACGCCAGTGCATTAAAAAGTTATACTCTCCAAAAAAAGTGACCCACTTCATCCACCAAAGTCAGTTTTCAGAGAATCAGTCTGGAAAGTGCATCAGTTTCTTGCGCTGTTACCCACAAAATACAATAGTAACTTCAGAAGGTGTTTTTACATCAGCCAAAAAGGCATGCAGACAAAACGGAGCAGAAACATAAACTCAAGCAGCTCAATTCATGGAAGCAAAGAATTTAGTGCCACTTGTTCCACAATTGATCCTAGCGTCAGCGTGATTTATTACTCTTGCTCAAAAAGTCAAGGTAGATGTAGGCAAAGTCATAAAGAGCAAAGCAGTAGGACTGAACTGCAATTGAATGGACTGTGGAGCAATGCTGATGAGGAAACCATACAGAGCCTAATGACTGACGCTATTGAATGTTTGCCTTCAACAAAATGACCCACACCGGCACAAATTACTTGTCTGAGCAAGTTGAAGCAAAAGACAAATACAGATGTTGTCAAGCTAGCGGCTGTTCTCTCCATTTCTTCTCCCCTGTTTAATTTCTGTCAGACGCATGACATGATGCTTCGCCAACGAAGGTTGCCGAAGACACACACACAAATATGCACACCATCAATCACATCACGCTACTCAAAACAATATCTGTGCACTTCTCAATGGGTGTAATCGTCTGCGGGGCGGTATTGGATATGTGGTTAAAGGGAGAAAAACAAATGAGTTCCCAAGGTCACTCTTAAAAGCGGCAGTGATAATTGAGCCCTCCCTGTGGATCTATCAAACACAACAATAAACAAATGCCAATAATATCCCAGGGCTGATTACTGGAACATCATGCTTCTCCTCTAAAGGAGACTTGAGGAGATATAGGCGGAGAGGAAGGAGGAAGAAAGACAAAGCCACCATCACAGAGTGACAGAGAAAAGCCACTTAGAGAACAAAAAAGTTGTACTAATATTCCCATGTGGCTGCAGCTCATATTAGGGTTGTCACCTTTTCTTTGAAATTCAAACATTTGTTTGAACATGGGGGAAAGTGTTGATAATCAAACTGTAATGACCTGTTCATATTCAAAATTCATAGTGTCTTAGTACAACAGGCTGTTTGAAGTAGATTGCCCCGTAGTTTAAGACTTCGCTCAGCTTGAATTATGGCATGACCTCTTGACCTTTCAGTAAACTATTATTATTAAATCAAAAGCTTGTAATATGTTGTTTGCCATGAAAACGGAGGACACTAGCGAAGAAAGCCGCCCTGAGCGGACAGTCTCTATAGCAATGTGTGGAAGTATTTTGGGTTTTACTCCATAGATGGCAAAATAAGTATGATATGCGTGATGAGGGGTGGGTGTCATCGCAATTTCATCTCAACTTTATTTTTTGAAAAAAAGTGACAGCCCTAGTTCCTAGGACTCTGTTATCATCCAAAAACTGTTAAAAATATATTCTATCAGGTGGTGACATGTTGTCTATGTCTTTTAATACACTACCACTAGAGGTTACTGAAGTGCAAAATGTTTATGTGATGTGTAGGATAGGAGTGTCTGATATTTATCAGTAACAACTTAACTATATTTCTTCTTGTTTTTTGTTGCTTTTTTAAAGGAAAAGTTTACATTTCGGGAAATATCCTTACTTGAATTTTTACTGAGAGTTAAATGAGATGGTCAATACTACTCTCATATTGAAACAACAAGTATGAAGCTACAGTTAGCAGCCTTTTAGCTTAGCTTAGCACGAAAGCTGGAAACAGGGAGAGATAACTTGCCTGGATTTATCCAAAGGTTATAAAATCCATGTACCAGCACCTCTAAAGATCATCAGTTAACACCTTACATCTCATTTGTTTAATCCTTACAAAGCACGTGAAATGTGTGAAATGACAAGTCGTTGTCCCTGAGGCAAGTGGAGTTATCTTTTTTCACTTGTTTCAATTACTGAACTGAAGATTCAACATTAGATGAACTGTCATTTTAAGATGGACATTTATGCTATGCTGGACAATTACTCTCTCTGTTCCACTCCCTGTTTCTCTCTCTCTCGTTTGCTCTCTCTCTAGCTCTTTGTCTTCCCTTGTGATTTGTGTGTATGAGCTGTTAGTTTTTCAAAGTGAGTCTGAGATGACGCAGTATGTGAGGAGACAGGTGAAACCATGCTAATGATATTGAACCTGGCAACACTGTCAAATCCCCCCAAACACAGCCAGCACATTGTATTCCCCTGATACCAGAGCATCCTTAAATAACTGCATTGTTATGTTAGGAGAGGAGCATCTGCGGGGTTTTGCATGCATCTCTGTTTCTATTTATTTGTGTTTGTGTGAGATTGCATGTCCAATGCATAGTAGGAGGCTGTGGGAAGGTGTATTTAGTGTCAGATGCTAGCATGTTCAGCAATTACAAAGGATCATTCCCTCCATCCCTGCAGTCTTGTCTCTTAGATCCTAAAACTGTAAGTTTTTTGTAATTATAGTTTTTATTGTGTGGAGTTTACACTTGTATTGCTAAATAGTGCAATATTACTTCAGTGAGATGAGGTATCCCTTTTACATATGCGTACCACAGATAGGTTGTTGGTTTCAGGAAATGCCAGATATATGCAACATATGCATCATTTTTCATTATTTTTGAGGTTCATGTGGATATTAAATGCATGCATGATTTAACAGCAGCCCATTAGTAACAGCAACTTACTGGCAATCATAAAACTAAATGGCATATAAACCTATGTTGCTATACAATCTGCTCCTGTGCACTTTTTTATAATGAAGTCACTGAAAAGTGCCGAGTCAGAATTTTCTGTTTAAAACAATAAGCCCCAAGGCTCCCACGTATTAAAGGGTAGTGCAGTACATAAAGGTCAACATAATGTATAAAGCAAGCTAATTAACTACAAGTGGGAAAAATATATAAAGTAATAACGACCATTAAAATCCGCCTATGTTTATTCTGAAGCCCTGTTTGTGAGGAATTCAAAGGCCAAGGAGTTCCTTTCTCTCTCATTGTTTGAAGACTATTCTTTTTATTTTACCCGTTTCTACTCAACACCGTACGCAAGTCCTTACTCAGTCTGCTTGAATCAGCAGAGAATGACAAAATGGACTAGGGGAGGATTAATGATGGGGAGACATTTTTACCGCACCTAAGTGCTTGGAAAAAAAAAACATCCACCATGTCTATACTAGTACATCATTTTTGGATTCAATAGCTTCTACCCACACTCTTCTGTTTTACTCTAAATCACCCACTCCAATATACATCCACTATTTTAGCTCTTATATGCCCTGCAATGGTTTCCTTATCTTTTACTATTGTTAGTGATTCCTTACTCAATTCCTACTGCACTGCTTTTATGGCATCTTTTCAGATAAAGAAGTAGATAATAAATAAATAAAACACTATTTTTGTGCCAGTGCTAAGTTGTTGATCATACCAACATGGACACATTGCCATTCTGTCAAGTTTTTTTGCACCTGTTCCAGGGTCCAAATGCTCCCCTTTGCACTGAGGTGGGTGGAGTAGAGCAACCTAGGTTGTGATTGTGAAATTTCTAAAAACTTTTTGTATTGAAGCTGCACCTGACATTACCACCTTCTCAGACCACTGAAAGCAAGCACATATGGAGAAGTCAGTGTGGCTTTCATCAGTGGTGGAATGGTGGAATTGGTGGAACAAATGGCAACCTCCCAAAGCATTTTAATGTTTGCTGAATTGTGCATATTTTATGCACAATTCAAAAAAATATCATGCATTGCATACTTAAACGATTATCGGTATACACTTTGAAATGGAATGAAGGCAGAGTCTGCTTGGATGGCTTATTCTTAAAACACTCTGTAGGATGAATAATGTCCTTTCCCTTTAGTTAATTAAAGCCCTGAAACTGTCATTCTTCCTCTTCTTCTGTTGTCTCCGATCTGAGGAATGACCTCTGAATTTCTGTACATAGGTCTAACAGTGTGATATATAAGCAACAAAATGTTAAAATGAAAAACATTTTATTGTACTACTACCTGAGGTAGTTGTAGTGTGTCTTCTGATGTTGTTTTTTTTTTTTTTTTTTTTTTATAGTTTGAATCATTAACCATGGCCAGGAACTTCAGGGTCTCTGGAAATATAAATCCAACTTAAAAAGGGCCATTGTCTGCTTTGGGGGCATATTTGAGGTTTATATTTGTGCCTTGCAACTCTGAGAAGTCAGCATCTTCCTTGTAAAGTGGAAATGATTTTCCTATCCGGATTGTAAAGCCACATGTTTGGCTGTCTCCAGCATGTGGTAATGAGCCACTGAGACGAGCTGGAAAAGCATAGTGGCTGAACCCCAGATGGACATCTGGTGTCCCAGTTGTTCCCCTCTTTCATCTCAGCCAGACTCCTCGATCCCTTGTGGCATTGCTCACTCAATGTCCGACCATATTACAGTAACATAGCTCTTTTCCCACGTCTTTATAAAATGTAGAACTTCAGTCTTTCAAGATGTTGCAGATCACATGGCATCTCGCTCAGGTTGTGAGGACAGATACAAGTTTTGAGAATTCCATGACAGAAGAAAGGCAGATGGGGGAGGAAGGTGGGAGGAGGAGAGGAAGGAAGAACGGGCAAGAGATGAGTAGCTTCCGGACGACGTAGGGAATGAGTCATCCAGGTAACAAGAACTGCCAAAAGCACATCCTCAACTTTCAGTGTCTCTTCTTTCCGTACTGTCCGTCCTTCTGTCCTCCCACAGTACTTCTTTCCCCAGGAGATCCATGAATTTGTTTTGTTTTAATTATTTTGAGGGTGGCTGACAAAGCCATTCTATTGTGAACCCATTCAAAGACTTTTCCAAATTCAAATGGGATGCAGAAAAAAAAAATGCAGGCCTTTTTCGCACTGTTGTGTTCGCTGGTCCTTTGTCTGGCTTTCCCTGTTTTTTGTCCCCGTTTTTTTAGAGATTAGCGTTTGTTCTCTACTTTTTGCCATCACTCCCTGTAATCCCTCCCTCTGTCTTACTTCGCTGCTCCATCCTACTTTTGCGACAATATGCAATGCAAATGGATGCCATAGTATTATCTGCTCTGTCTTTCCCTTTATCAAACATGAGCTTTAAGAGAAAGGAAAGACGGGGATGAGAATGAAATGGCCGAGCAGTGTGCCTGCTATGTCTTACATTTAGAGGCTGTAAACGGTTTAGGGTAGGACTCATGTTTGCGGGCAGACAGTAAGATGACAGACTGTCAAAGTTAGATTAGACAGGTGGACTGACAGAAAGACAAATCCAGATGGCAAGCACTGCTGAAAGAGTGATGGTGAAATCAAAGTACTTAAACAACTTTTATGGGTTGGCAGGTGACCCAGATGTGAACTTTGGTTACAGCCTGTTAGAGCAGCTAACTGGGAGACTTGCTTAAGTCAAGCTAAGAAAACTGATTAAGGTGTATAGGGAGTATCAACTTGTAAAGTTGGAAATGGGCCAAAGTCTCTTCCATTAGACAGCAGAGGACGGAGATATTCATGCTAGCTGACAGAGGTGTCTCAAACTGCCAAGAAAGATTCTGACGCTGGAAGCAAATTATGTGGTGAGTGAGCTCATCGCCAAAGCAGGAAGTGCAGACGCTGGTATCCTATGTCCAGAGAAGAAGAGCTTGTTCAGCGGTATCTCTCCATTGGCATATCAGAAATATTGCGCTTTCTTGTAGTACTTGAACATTGAAGTGGCCCTCCTATGAGATGACAATACCAGCAGTGGCCCCAAGCCAATCTGAGTTTGAGACCCCGGGGGTATTGAATATTAAGTTGTAAAGTGGACGTGGGCCAGGTTCTCCTCCATTATACAGCAGACAGCAGAGATATTCACCCTTGCTGAGCCTGATCTCGTCTCCCATTAGCCTTTATTGGTCTTCAAGTCTCAAACCATTCGACACTTTCAACATGCGCTCATAGAGTCTTTTATAGTTGTGTACTTTATTCAACTTTTAAAAAATATATTAATCTTGATCGTGTATTTCAGCTTTGTTTTTTCAGGATTTTTTTTTTATTGTCCTACCCAATGTTGAGAGAGGGAGATTGCAAGTAAATATTAAAGTCATCAATCAACTTAAGTGGGATGAGAAAGGATAGAAAACACCTCGAGGTACAAAGGGAAGAGAAGAGAAAAAGAAGAGAAGAGCTATCTTTTATACATCACCCATGACCGTGACCGATTTGTCGTAAAACTACCATCCAATTAAAAGTGGACTCTCCATCTGCTTCCTCCTGAGTCAGCACTGACCTTTCACCCTCCCCCCTCACCTCAGCCGTGATATATCCACCACCTCTGCTCACTGCAGGTGTGCATTACGATATAGATGGTAGAACTGCCTGAGTTTATTTCAACAAAAAAGAAAACGAAAATTAACTGTATCCATTAAAAAAATGTGTGTGTGTGTGTGTGTGTGTGTGTGTACTTGCTTGTGAGTGTCCTACCTGGACGCCATTACTCTTTGTCAAAGTGTTCTCACATGGTGTATAAATGTTAAGAATTATGTTGTACAACTAAACATTAAAAAGGCTTTACTGTCAGGTCTTTCAGATTATGAGCACAGACGTGTGGAGCAAAAAGCAGAACTGTACAACAACCGTAAAAGGTTCTATTCCATGTGTGGCACCGTGGAGTGAGTCAGTACTGTTGTTTTTGCTGGTTTTAACTGATTAAATATAACTTCATACAAGTTAACGGTAATTGCCTGCACAGAATTCAGAGGCATGTCATTTGCTTGTTTACATTATCCATCTTCGCCAGTCTCATGACAACACACACACACACACACAAAAAATCGCCTTGACTTGGGCTAAAATTACTGCAATTGCAGTTCAGCTGAGGATAGTTGTGTAATTTCTAACTGTGCAGTTATTTAAAACAAAAACTTGTAATAATGTAATATTGGCCTTAAACGCTACCTTTCACTGTCACTCCTTTCAAAGATAAATTACCCACTCAGATAGATAAAGTCGCAACACTTGACCACACATTAGAGGCACCACTTTGAAGAGGTAAACATAAGGAGTTTACGCAAGCTGAAAACAAAATATCAAGACACAATAAGTACATACAAACAAGTGGTATCAGAATCCCCTTTAAATGCTGCACCCATCAACAGTTGTTTCACAAACTACAGAAAGAAGAAGAAAAAAAATACCCCATTGATCTTTCTTAATTAATGTATGGTGCTGGAAAGCAAATCCTACTTATGTGCTGAACAGTGGGTCATTTGAAAAACAAACCGTGATGTCCTTAACTGTAATCAATTCTGTTTAAAACTACTGCTAAGATGCAAATAAACTGCACATAAAGCAAGGTAGGAAAACACTCCCTTTGGCTATGTTTTCTCTGGGCTTTTAATAAGGCAGATTTTCCACTGGTTTTATAATCTCTCAGCATGTCTACTTGTCCCTTCTTTTAGCCAGTCTGAAGAAAACAAAATGCTCATTTCCTGTCACTGACAAAGATACACCCTGCCATAGGATATATATATAGGAAAACCTGGGTGCATGGAGGACATTGCAGAGGTTGAATAGTGGGAAGACACGTCATCCCCGTCCTCATTCCCTGTGTGGATTAATGAAGCCTTAATAGCCCATGTCATTAGGCTGGGTGGCCACTGACTAGACTGTAAAACCCTGGAGATTCTTTCATTATAATATACTATAGGCCAACGTATAGACATAAAGCAGAGTGGGAGTCCAAGCCGCTGCTGACACACATGGACTATTCTGTTCTGTCCCAAAAGATATGTCAATTCAGAGATGCCTGTCAATTCAGGTGGAACCTTTAAAAGACAATGATATAAAGCTTTGCCTGTTCACCCTTGAATCCTGTCTCCATCCACAGGCTGCAAGCCGCTGATACAATGACACTCAAAACGGTGTAAACATGCCTTCATTTCACAACAATTACCCTGGAGTCGTTAGAGTGGAAATGCATAAATCATTCCTCTGACATGTACAGCATGCACACACACACGCACGCACACTCATTCATGGACAAAAACCTGGGCCAGGAATGCACACAAACACACTCAGACAAACACTCTTGGTGGAGGTTCTAACTATGTTAAATGACTAGTATTAATCACCCTTCTCTGTCTCTGTGGTGATTATGAACACATTAATCAGCAGCATGTCTGCCAGTCGGATGTGAGCCATGCCAGGCAGAACAAGGGAGGGAGGGAGGGAGGGGATTGAGTGAGGTGAGAGGTGCAAGAGTGGAAAACACTGGAGGGAACAGAGTTGTGTTTTTTTTGTTAAATTTATTTATTTTATTTATTTATTTCTGTAACATCAAAACTAAGTTCATACCACTCTGGGTAGAAAAAGCAAAGACAGCGAAGACAGTGTAATAAGAGCAGCTGTTCAAATATAGATGAGAGCCGCTTCATTATTCCGAGCAACCCACACCAACTTTCTATGGCCCTCAGAAACACTTGTATTTGAACGCTCATGCGTGAAGATGCTGCCTACCTCCTTCTGCCCAGCAAAAAATGTCCAGATTGTTGTACATTTCCTTCTGAAGAAAGGTGGAAGGGTTTTTGGTATGTACGCACCATGTACAATACAACTTTCCTCAGTCATCACTAATAAAGGATGTAATGGTACAGCCAGCTAAGCATTTGATAGGATTCACAATACAGAGCTCACAGGTCACAATAAAAATAAATAATAACATTTAAAATCCTTCATTTGTTCTTTCTTAAGCGTAAAAACTGTGTTTACAATTTCATCATACTTAATTTTATGGTAGATTCTATTATAGAGTTTGGTGGAAATGCAAATAATCTTGAATGAAAAAAGAAATTAACTGATGTTTGAAGCAGATTTTTGTCTGTGTAACTGAAGTCAATAATAAATGCTTTGATAAGAGTGTGCTCCTTAAGATGAAGCACAAATGTCTAAACTTGGCTGGACTGGTATTATCCAGTTATTCCATAGGCAGCCACAAACCATAATTTCTATAGCAGATGGTGGTGAATGTAGCTATTCAGTTGCATTTCTCTGCGAAAAGTGATATTCAGATACTGTGCAACATAAATTCAAACGGAGATGAACCGAGGCTGAATCACTCCAGAACGCTCAAAGTGCAGGAAGGACCTGCCTGCTTGAGTAACAAATGTTTGAGCTTGAGTGGATATGCGGTGATACTCAAAGCTGCATGACTTGACAAATGTAGAGACACGAGAGCAGAATTTACTGATGACAGCTGTGAGTCAAACCCTCCTGTCAGACATCTGTATTAAGTCTGTCCCTCACTTTATTATTGCTGTTTAAAGCCACAAAATCCGCTGCTACTGGTCCCTTAATGTGCACAAACACATCGCCCTACTATATACTGTATGCACAGACGTGCACCACACACCCAGCAATGCGGACATTTACATTCACGCACAGGTACAGCTGTAGTTGTTTACGCTGGCGTTGGGTGACAGCTGTCGGCGTGCTGTGCGCTTCATCACTCAACTTCCATTCTCATCAGTTAGACTGTTTCATTTTGCAGCAAGCTTTTAAGTCGTCACAGCACTCATCTGCCAAACAAACAAACTTTATGAGCCTCGCTCAAAATAGCTCAACTGAGTAATTGATGTTCATTTCAGCTTCAAAATTCCAAATGGTAAGGCGCCATAATGAGAATGACAGCAGTAACATCAGCTAATTGGGACAGGAGTAGCCTAATGGCAGGGCGATGGTGGCGCTGTTGTTAATTCTCTCTCATTAATACTTGGAGCCCCAAGCGGGAAGCACTGGGGAATCAAACAGGTTGTGGGGATTGATGTGTGGATCGAGCGGCTTTGACAGAAAACCTAATCAGTTTTCAGTTTATAATTCAGCAAACAATTAAAAAAAAAACAAAAACAAAATGCTCTTCTTTGGAATCAGAGACAAAATGGTAATGTAGCCAACGGCTTATACTGTATGATTCATACAGAGAAAGCTGGTTGAACTGTGTGTACAGTGTCTTTATTATCATTTATTTGAAGAGGATCAAGTCATTGGAATGTGGCAAAGGAACCAGCATATCTGCATACCCTCTACTAGTCCATTAGTGTGTCACTTGACAGCTGAGAGTCAAAGGAGAGGAAAGGCAAACTCAAGGTCAAGAACTACAATTATCCAGCTCTTCCAACCAAAAGGCAAGCTGTGCTCAGGCATGGCAACATCGTCCAAGAAATACACAGGTACTGTCTTTTGTATAATGCACACTTCAGAAAGGCCTGTCAAATGGTGATCATGAGAAAAACCTATCCGAAAATCTGATTTACATGACACAACAGGAGTGTAAAATAGCAGGAGTGGCTAGTACATGTACATGGATACAGCATGTACTTGAGCTCCCCTACATAAAGACTGCATTATGGTAAGAAAAAAAAAAAAAAAAAATATATATATATATATATATATATATATATATATATATATATATAAAATATATATCTTTTACCTCTAGGCAATCAGGGCATCAAAGACTGACTATGCTTCAGCCCTGCCATGGTGAATGTGATTACAGTGGCTGTGACAGAGACCTTGTGTTAGCTGTCAATCAGCATCAGTCTTTCCCTGACAGGCAGAGAGCCTGCGGAAACACAGTCACATGGGGTAAAGTACAGTATGTCGCTATCCTGAGTAAGAGAGAGAGGGCCCTGAAGAACAGCCTTGCCTGGCTCCACTATCCTGGAGTGAAGCAGGTCAGTGTCACCAGAGGTTAATTAACAAGAGCATTTAAGGGGACTCATTATGCTCATTTCCAGCTCTATAGTTTTATTCTAGGACTATTGCCTGAGTGTTTTTGTACTTGAGGTACACGGCAATTATTGAAGCCCAGTTTCTCTTCCTGAAGGTTCTGTTTCTACAGGAACTCTGCTGCTGACCAAAGGCATTGCCCAAAATGAACACGGACTTTGCCTTCTGCAAAAACAATGCACTCCAGATGCTGTAAAGATGAATTATGTTCTCTGACTGACAAATATATCTGTCAGAAAGTTATGTGCACTGTGAATGGAAAAAGTGTGGAAATAGAGAATACCTTCTATGAAGTCACAGGAACTGTTTCTTGCTACTCATTCCACTGTATTTCTACTGCTCAACACTTACATTTCTTTACATTGTTTTTTAAAGACATGGTTTATCTGTAAAGAAGGTAAACAGCCATATGACAACGCCAGCCTGGTTGTCTGAACAACGCTAATCAAAAGGTTTGCTCACTCTGAAAAAACATGAGTCTCTGCACTGCCTAAAAAAGACTAATGTTACATCTCTAAATGATATGACATCCCAGAAGTAATACCCAAAGCAGATCATTAACCATCACTGACAGATACAGTGTTTTAACAGCAGGATTTTAGTTTGTGTTCTCGGGTTAAAAATAAAAACACTGATATTCATTAGCCAGTGTCAGGCTGTTTTAAAGAAATATGAATCTAAATATAATCATTTATTTATAATTGTGTGTAATATAACAGTAAGAGGGAGACTGAAATGGATGTGTAACTATAAGAGGTACTGTCTATTTCCTGTGGACTGGAATGGAGAGAGAATGTGGGCTGTGAACAACATTATATAAGACGTATGCTTGTACAAGTTCTGTCTTTCCTCCTCCTCCTTTTCTTTGCATCATAAAGAGAAAACTCAATCACAACAAACAATCCCGCTGGACGCAATTAGCTACAGTTAAACAAATGATGTGACTTTAATGCCCTGCCCATGAGCACCCAAATATCTTCCGTCTAAAAATATATCTCTTGTGTGTGTGTAGGTGTGTGCAGGAGTGCACGCATGTGTGTGTAACTTTATGTTCACACTTCCTCTGTCTTGGGATCTGCCACGGAGCTCCCTGAGCAGCAGTGTGTGCTTGATAATTAGCCTCAAATTCACCACTTCTGTGAACACACTCTGCCTGGGTTGGCAGGGGGAGGGTTGCCTCAGGGAAGGGTGAATGCTATGAGTGACTATCATCCACTACCCGTATCCGGTGACAACTAACAGAGCTCAACTTCTAAAAAAAAACAATGCAACAATGAAGTCTTCTCTTCCCTTTTTTTTTTTTGGATCCGTCCTCCCTCTTCAATCGCTCCTGCGCTGAACACACAGCAAATAGAGCACTAAGGTAAGTAAAGGGTGAAATTCAGATCATGTAAATTGCATCGCAATTTGTCACATTTGTCGGTCGGACATCCAGCAAAAACAGAAAATCATTAATCAAAGGCAACTGGAGGAGTTGAAAAAGGGAGTTGCCAAGTGTACCCTCAAATCTTTTAACAGCATTAGCTTATAATAAATGCTAATTTAATTAATAAAATCAGCTATAAGCCTCTTTTTTCAAACAAAATATTTTCTGCTCACATTGTTTAGTTTTAGTAAAGAAATCAATACGATGATAAGAATATATGACATTAAAATCCAGCTTTGTAGCAGGCTTTGGTGGCAGCTTTTAGCATCTAACTTGTTCTCTGAAGGGACACAAAAACAAACTGCATAAATACAAGCAATAGTTTGAATGTGTCTAACAAAGGGAAACAAACATAAGAAGGTAATACAAAGATTGTGCTGTAAGCAACATGCTGTACAGTGCAGAATTTAAAGCTGCTGTTCTGTGTTTGCTGAGACTAGACATATTGGAAGTTCAGTTACTGCCTGTATGATCTTACTGGCTTACTCTGTATCAGCGGAGAGGTTTACATTTACTTTAGATTACAGTCGTTGTGTACTAAGTGATAATTTCTGTACAATCAAAGTGAAAACATCACAAAATATACTATATAGAGTCTATATATAAAGTCTGTAAAATTACCTTCAGTTTAGATCAAGTGAACTACATAGTATGTGGTGAAATACTGTATCTGTTAACCTGTATATATGTGATTGTAACGTTCTGTGTAGTGAACTGTAAGGATCTCATTTTCTAATCTATATCTGCTAAAATACCATACATGTTTTTTTCAGTTATAAAGACCAGATTTCCCCACAGGATCATCAGTGTCTCATCACATCTAATCCAGTTTAATTCTGACAGACATCAATTGAACATCAGTCAATTGCTTTACTCTGCGGAGTAATGTACATTTAGTATTTATATCCCACTGCGTATACTCCATAAGACCTGGGTACAATCACAAAATACAAAACAAATTTTCAGTTATGTTATTGTAATTGTTTAATTTTCATTTGGTGTCATGAGATGAAGAAAATCCATCTGATCTGACATCTCCAGTAGACAGAGTAAAATAAGAAAGGAAATGAAGCGGCACAAACACTACTTGAACATGGTCTGATCTGAATACCCTGTACTCATTACTTCTCTTCCTCTCTATCCAGTCTGTTTGCTCTTTGCTAATACTGATCACTCAGTTTCAGCTGCCCTGTCTTTCTACGGCCCTTCACCCTCCTCATCTCTCGCTCAGCCTTGCTCGAATGTTCTCCCCTCTCCCCTTTAACGTCGGCTGCCAGCATTTGCTGTCCTGTGTCTCTGCTCCTCTGCAGTTTTCCTCCTCTTTCCGTGCACCTTTGATGTCAGGACCACAGCTAAAGCCTCAGCTAATCTGCTGTGGGGCTTCCTGAGCCATAACCAGGCCAAGGGTTGGAATCAAGAACATGGCACATGGGCAAAAGGAAGAAGACATGGAATGAATTAAGTCACAGAAGAAGAGGAACGCTGCAAAATATTCATCTAAAAGTCCCACTAAATGGGTTGTATTTAAAATTCAACCCGCGTTGTCATTTTGGAAAATGTGTTTTCACTGCATTTTTACTTTTTTCAGGAATCAATAAATGGAAATGAATTGACAGCATCTTTAAATTACATAGAGAAAGACGGATCACTGCACCAGCAAAGTTGTGTTTATCCCATATCAGTGGAAAAACTTTTCACTTCAAGATTAATCATATTTCAAACTTAAAAAAAATAAAATGACATATTTATAGATCTGTTAGAAGTGTAAACTTTCTATGGTAAACAAAGTGGACATTCTCTCAGAAACCTGAGAGAGCTCTGTGGTGGTACAGTGTTTAGAAGAATTAATGAACAGATAAATACAATAAAGGGGCTTACAGCAGGCCAATTAAAGATCCTGGAGAAAGAGTGTGCTTTGAGGGGAGGCGCTGTTGTGAAGGGTAAGATAAAAAGCCGAGATGAAAATGGTATATGCTGTAAAGAACTGGAGAAGAAAAGAACTGGAGGAGGGAAAGTCCACACAAAGACGGTGTCAGTGAGCTGTATATGGAAAAAAAGCAAAGATGCTAAAGAGGTATGACATGTATTAGCTCTGGTGTATCCTATAGCCGAGCCCTCCCCAGTTCCCTCCCCCATGGCTTCCACACCAAGAGAAGAAAAGGCAGAATAATCCCTCAGCAATGCTATTTTTCTTCCTTGCTCTGACGGTGCTATTTATAGCATATTAAAGGGGTAAATATGACTCTTCTTCACCTCTGATACAAAAACATAAAAAATACCCTTCAAAGTTAAAGCTCTTACTAACAGCATGGAGTCTGTAAGCAAAGGCAACTCAAACAACAAGACTAGGTCAAAACCTATTATATGGACCGCTGACTGTAAACCTCAAACTGTACAGTGCATCCCCCAGTGAGCGACAGACATTCGTGTTTATAGGACAGGCTCTGCTGCTAAGGTCCAGCTAAAGAGGGGTAAAAAGATCAAAGAGTTTCTTCTCACAGGTTATTACCCTACCTATAATTGCACACACTTTAATGCAGCTACTTATGAATACAATGGATGTAATGCAAGAGCACCAACACCACTTTATGCCATCGCAGTTATTTCACAATAGCACCCTCTTTCTTTTTAACCACATAAATAAGCCAATAATATTTCACAGAGATATCCTTGTCCTACATGCAAGACATTGTGTCTTGTGCATTCAGACAAAGTGGTGTAGATACAAAACCAGAGATAAGAAATGAAAAAAAATTTAGCTTGAGAACGGCAGCGCAGAATTACAGTGAATTATCCGAGTGGATAGATTCTGGGAACTTTTACTTCCAGAGAACAGGATTCAAACGCTGACATGAGCAAAAGCATCTGACAGCAAACTGAAAGTCAAATGTACAATACACGATAGCAACCTGCGCCCATGCAAAGCAGCATATCAAACAAAGCACTTCATTATACAGTATCCTAGACCCAGGGCACGACAGCAACAGTAATTATCATGACAGAGCGGAGTGAACAAACAGAAAGGGGAAACATCTCTACAGGTCATTGTTTGGAGGCAGGCCTGCAGACATTTGCTTTCTCTACCATACTGACCAAGTAAACAATCTAATATAATGCCTGTTTCTGTTTACTCATGCGTGCACACAAGACTGCAACAACTCTGCATGTTTATATGTGTATTTCTGGGTTGGGATAGAGTATAGCCTCCAAAGCTGGCCCTCTGTCAGCAGAACAGCTTCATCCCTGATCCATATCATCCATGCAAACAGCACGCTAATTATCCATGCTAAGACAAATCGCACTGTTTTTTCCTGGTTCACTGACCACAGCACCTTCCGTAATCCTCCGTTATCACACGGTTGGGGAGGATAGTGAAGCTAATAACACTGTGATATTAGCAACACTGATCTGCAAGTGATAGAACCAGGCAGCCCTCGCTGTTAATTCTGTCTGCATGAGCCCCAGACCAGACTAATCCCTATTTTAATTATTTTTTCTCCTTGCCACCCCCTCCCACCTACCCCTTTTGTCAATGTTCTCTAATCAAACCATCTAATTAAAAAAAAGAAAAAAAACACGAAGGGTGGCAAGCAGGCAGCCTCAATGTCTCAGAAGGTTGCAGTGTCAGTAGTATATGAGGTGTGCATGTGAGAAGAGGGTTAACACCGATAACCTTTGCTACAAGGTACACTAGAATGAACTGCAAGTGCGTGTGTGTGTGTATGTGTGTGTTTGTGTGTGTGTGTGTGTGTGTCCACTTATTTATTTTAGCATTTAAATTCCAAAACCTAGCAACTCTGTGGGATCAACAGTAGACTAACCATCGAATTCTAGATTACTAACTACTGTAACTATTGGTTACAAGACAACCAATAATCTGTTTAAAGTTATAAAGTCCTGTCACCGCAGACATATTATGTTAAAGCTTTGTCAAGATAAAAGTTGTTGTTTTTTTTTTTTTTTTCCTGTCCCTGTGTCTTTGCTTCTGTCTCATTCTGTCAGTGTGGAAAGTGGGATTAAGACAGATTGCAGTGCCGAGGGATCAATATGATGCTGACACCTCTCTGGCACTCTCCAAAAATCTCTACCCAGCAAAAACCTACTTACAGAGGGGGGGGGGGGGTCTAATGGATCACATAACCACTATATCACTTTGGCTTTCACTTAACCTCTGAAGAAGCAACAGCCTTGTCTGCAATGATTATAATTGGATAGTCAAGAATAAAATAGAAGACACGAAGAGACTCTAAACCTCACTCACTACGCCACGGAAACACCTGTGCAGAAACTCATAATGGAGGAACGGCTAATAATGTAATAAAAATGCAATAAAAATCTTAATTTAATAGCCCACCCGTAATGCAATAAAAATGCTGAAAGCATAATGTAATAACGTTTTACCTGCATTAAGTTATTACATTTTGCATTTATTATACGTTTGTGGGGGTTTTTTTCATGCAAATGTAATAAATCGACAAGTTTTGTTTTTTTTTTTATTATTTTGAGGAATTTACACAAGACACTCACTTGAATGAACGAGATAATTTGCGCTCACAAGTTATCTGTCTGTCTGTGCAGCATTAAAAAAATGGAATCATTGAAGACATACAACATACACAGTTATTAACAATGTGAATTTAGGCTACTGTACAAACTAGCAAAAGTTTTAAATCAACACACTGCCTGTCAACAGACTTGACGGGGCAGCTAAGGCTTTATTTTTCGGTAAGGGACAACATTGCCTGTCTCCCTTTGCCTCCGCTTGTTTATTGATGCAGTTGAGAGGAGTTTTTATGGAGGCGTGCTGCTGTGCGGCCTGTAATTGCCGGTCAAGGCACGTTCAGCAGAGTTCATAAAGGTTCCTCTGTAAATATATTCAGGTCGGCCTAGTGTCACCTCATACAGAAAAGACAACCTCTGTCTGATGAATGGGAAGAGGAGGGGTATATTTCACCACCGCTCTTCACATTCACAAACACATTCACAGGGGCACCACGCGAGGAGCAAATACATACTGACTGTACAGTCACACATATTTACACGTGGAACCCGTCCTGCTGTTCCAAAGAAGATTAAGATATATTACACTCCAAGCAAAGCACGTCCTTGCTTTATTTCACCTTGCGGGTTCACTCTTTCTTTTCTGATCCCTCCTTCTTTTTTTTTGCCACAAATGTGACCCTAAAACACTCTTATGAAAGATCACGAGTTTCAAAGCATGTAGAAGAGGACCCCTGCTGTGTGTGTGAGTGAGTGTATCCTCTCTCTCTCTCTCTCTCTCTCTCTCTCTCTCTCTCTCTCTGTCTCTATGTCTCTATGTCTCCTGCATCACTTGTCTATATGTTCCCAAGAGTCCAGAATGATTCAGCCGTTAAGAATTAAGGCACATGTTTGACTTGGGATTGAAGTGCGGGCCATATTTCACTACAAATGAGTTCCTCTTTAGATCGATAGAAGTTTTTGCAATCAGACTTTTTCATTTGGCGTTTCATTTGTTGAGTTGAATCTACTGGTCTCAGTTGTTTCAGGGATTTTGTACAAACAAGCGCAAATGTCTGCAAACAGCAGATCACTCTGCTAGTATCAGCACAATGGCACTTGATTCAACAAAAGCAAGCGGACTTGCATTGGAAAGAAGGGAGAATTATCTGACGCCCTTGGCTGATGTTGTCACGTTAAATTACTTGTCAAGACGGCTAGTTTTTCAAAGCAGCGGCTACGTATGTGTCATGTTTGTGCTCTTTGTTGTTATATTTGCAAGCTGCTCTGTGGAAAAGGGAAGCTAGAGACAGAGAATAGGGGATGTGTTGTGGTTGAGCAGTGACCCAGATCAGACGGTGACATCTCCGTCCACTCAGGGGATACTCAGGGACAAGATGTTCTGCTGTTACTGCAGCATGGCCACACTGCAAAGAAAGATCCACCTTAAAAGTTACTTATGTCTATATATCAGGTTCTGATCATGACAAGAACAAGCTGTGTGTTGAAATAATCACTAAGAAATGTAATGATGCATTAAATGATCATTACTGTCAAATCATGGTGTCTCTATCTTTTAAATAAATCTATTTTGATTTTTATTTTCCTTTGCTGTCTGGTTTGTAAATTTGAAGGGTTTGTAATCCATGTCTCTGTGGCCAGTAAAACAACAAGGTGCAGAAGTAGGTTCTAAGGCCCATGCTGGACTAGACTGTCACTCTAAGCTAACATCTCCAACAAATAATTCAAATTCAAATAATAATTCTTCGATTTTTCAGTTGAAGGGGTTTATTACACCACTCTGACTTAAATTCAGAGTTTCAGACACAATACTGGACAACATTCAAGGACCTGTTGGACATTTTTTTTTTCAGTGTAGGAGAATCTTGTCAAGTGCACGCGTGTCCATGTGCACTTACATACACACCTGCCGCTACACAATCAGATGTAATGCAGTGACTTGGCATTAAAGGACTGTGTGTATTTGTCCTCTCTGCCCTGCTTTTACAATCTAATTGCCGTACCCAGTGTCCTCTACGGCAGACCACTGAGTGCACTGTGCGTTCAGCCAATTGATTTCACATGTTCCTTTCCCTCTAAGCCTCTCCTCTCAGCCCTCCCTCTTCCTAGTGCTGTATCTTGGCTAATTAGTGTGATTGATTAATCGACTGGTGTGACGTCTCTCACAGTCATGCGAAGCTTGGTGTGGCGCCCCCGATCGCACTCTCAAAGAAAGACTGAGGGAGGTCAAGGTAAAGGCACAATAATCTGGCAGAAAACAGTGATGCTGACCGAGCGTGGCACTCAAAAACTATTTCCATATAGCCTCTCTTCTCTTTTGATCACACCATAATAAAAAAGCCTCTGAAGCAAGCCATCCTTTAGGTTAGCAGCACTTGACCCAGGAAGTGATTTAAGGGATCAAAGCGAGCGGTGGGATGAAGCGTCAGTGGAAGCCGCAGAAAAAACACGAACGTACCACAATTGTTCCCACAAACGTGACAGATGATGAAAGCTCCGGGGAACAAGAGAATAATTGTGGTTTTGACTATGCTGATCCTTGCACTCCTTGGTATCAACAGTTCCACAACTCATCTCATAATATAATTAATCAAATAATAGAAGTAGGAAGACAGACGACACTATTAAGTAAAGAGGATAAACAGACCCCATGCTCCGATGTCCAGAAGGGCAGAATTAAGAGTTTGACGGATTATAGATCAAGAGAAAAACAGCCAAAACACTTGGATAAGAGGATTATTCACACATATATTTTCTAATTGTCATAAATGTACCACAGGAAAGCTACTGAGATATGGACATTACTTACTTATAACAAGTTGTCGCTTTTTTTTTCTTTTTTGCGTAAGTGAAACAGTGCATGTCAAAAAAGCCTCCAATCCATTTGCAGGCCCAGGGCGCCAATGTGCATAACTTCAAATATGTCTCTGTGTACAAATCAGAAGCCATTAGTGCATCTGTGGGACTGTTAAAAGCGACAGATTGGATCCCAGTGGTGCAGTGCTTAGTAAACACAACTAAAGAGACACCCAGTCAGTGCACAGTGATCTGGCCCATTACCTCTAACCTCCGCGTGTTCTCTGGTCTCAGTGGGATGGGGTTGAGGTAACACATGGCTAGACATGCTTACACAGTCACATTGCTATCCAGGCTGCTTGCCTCAGGGGAGCTGCTTTATAGGTTAGAATAAAAATTGCCTAGTAAATTGCTGCACCTGCTGTTTCTTAGCATAACACAGATGATCAATGACAATTAATGATACATAATTATCAAGAATAAAATACCTCCCCCCATTTGTTGTGGTGTAATTTTAACAATATAAGTGAAATAGGCCTCACCTTGAGGAGAAAAAAAAAAAAAAACAAGCAAGCAAGCCTTGAAGGCTGATAGACTACATGGGTAAGGTTTGGCCCATTTTTGCTAACCTTGCTCTCTGCAGTCCAAATCCCCTTTCCTCTCCAGCTCTCAGCCTGAGCAATGTGACAAAGTGTGGAGTGCTGGGGTTGGCCAATCTGCAACGCGGCACCAGGTGTTGGAGATAATGTTCCGCTGGAGCTTTTCTTGGCGGGTGGCGCAAAGTTCATCATGACTGCAGTTTTGATCGATGCCACGTTGCAGATTGAGTCCTCAACCAAGGGCTGCTGTTAATAAATCCTGACACATACAAATGTAATTTGAGGGGCCGTGGTGGAGAGACTGTCAACAACAGCTATTGATCCACTGGTCAAGAACAGGCCCGCAAGCCAAACTATGGTTTTGGATATGTAACAATAACAGGGCAAGAAAAAGAAGTGAGAGAAGACAGCAGAGCTGAGACTTGGAACGATTAGACAAATTAAAATTAAAATTAAAATTTGTAGGTCTGTTTTACAGATGAGCCATTCAAAAGTCATCCAACATACTGTACCAGTAATACCACCCTACATTATTTGCTAAACCTTGATTTGATGGAATAACACATAATGAATCACTGCCTTCTATATGGGTGGACGCATTTTGATTTAAAAAAGGGAAAAACTAAAACACTGAAACTAAAAAAAAAAAAAAAAGAATTATGATGTCTGCACAATTCATCTTTTATGGATCTGACCTCAAACTGCCCAAGCTCTGTTGCAGGTCTGAAATCTGCAGCATCTGCTGGCTGGAGAACAGTGAAAGGTTAAGTGGTAGATGAGTCTAGAGAGTCTGTGGAGGTAGACAGAGAGAGGAAGAATGAGTAAGAGAGAAACAGACAGGGATCTAGATGCAGCCAGATAAGAGGATGTGATAGATGTGGCTGGTATATATAACCCCCTCACAGCACAATCTGGGGGCTCTTTTATTTTGGTGTGTTTGACGCGATGATCCTTGACGTGCGTCAGGGCTTCATTACCATCCCTCACATCAGCCGCGAAACATTTCCATCTCAACCAAAGTTTATCTCCGCATGAGCTTTCTCTATTGTTAAGTTTAGCGAAGTATAGTTGTGGGCTTTTAGATATAAACATCATCCCCATTGCAACAGACATGCAATGTTGGGGGAATACATGAGTCAACAGTAACCAGTGTTTGTGAATGAACAAATCAAAAGAAAATCTTCTGACATGCACCGCACGAATACCTCGGGCTGCATCACAAACTCCCGGATCTGGAAAACTTTGCTGAATTCAACGCACGCTATTCATTGTCCAAAGTTTAATTTTGTTTTGGATGATTTGTATGTGGGATTTATGTGGAGAGAACCACTTATAGTAAATGACTACAGAATGTGTAATGAAAGACCATAGACTTTCATTAGACAATCAGACCAAACTATCCACTCAGATGTTTTATGACACCCACATAGCAGAGAGAGAGAGAGAGAGAGAGAGAGAGAGAGAGAGAGAGAGAGAGAGAGAGAGAGACTGACTGACTAAGAATGCTATAGAAAGACAGCGAGAAGGAGAGAATCGCCAGAGTCAGACCCTCCTAGACGTGACCAGACTAGTGATGTTGCAGTGAATTACCGGTAAAGCTCCATAGCGAAACGCCTCCTTTACTCCACCAGTCTGTGTTGTGAGAAACAGGCCACAGCATAAGAAAATGGATAAAAAAAAATGTATTCAACATTCAGACCAAGAATATACGCCCACTCGACTATCACACAGTATTCAAAAAAAAAAAAAAGCATCTATGCAAAATGCCTCTTCATACGCTGCCAAAACTCTGCATTGAAATGCTGAAAATAACTGCCTCACTACCCAAACATACATTAAATTATGCCTTCAAACTGGGGACATCGGGGATCACAGGTGGGCAACCACCTATTCTTGTGCTGCCAGACAAACAATGGTCAGAGGATGTGTCGCACAATAACTCACTCTGACTGTTTTATTACAGGGAAAGGGAAGCACATGACTGGCAGTTAGTAGCTGGCAGTTAGTAGCTTGCTGTGAAGTCCCACTGGGTAGTGGGACTTCACCCACTGAGAGTATGTGATGAGTGTGTTACCCCCATAGTGAACAGCCGTTGGCATGCACACAAACACATTTACACACAAGTGTAAATATACACACTGTCATGGTTCTGTAGATATGTACACATGCACACGTCTGGCAATGGATCATCTAAGATAAATTAGAACGGAATTTGAGTTGCGGCAAACCTAAACTTAAATCTCATGAGCCCAACATGAAAAAAAAAAAAACAAAAAAAACTTTACCAATCTCTTTGAAAACACAAAAACAAAAGTTGAGGCATTTATCTCCACAAAAAAATGAAACATGCTCATATTGCTGTAACTCCCATTGGAGGCTAGAGAAAACAGCCCCTGGACTTAAAAAGCTGTTCCGAAGACTATTCACTCACTCTCAGGTGAGTCAACCTAACAGCCAATCAATATATATCCAGTGTTCTGCACTCTGTTCCAACAACTCTTTATCTCTCTCTGTCTCACTCTGTCTCACACACACAGACGTGCTTCCTCCACGGGTTGGGACAAGATGACACGTATCAGCACTGCAGAGATAATCTATAAGTTTGTGAAATGTCAGTGTCTCAAGTCCGCGGGGTATAGGGTTAAAAGAGAGAGGAGAAAGGATGAGAGGCTACCTACGGGGATCAAAACTCATTGGGCTCTCAGATCTCCAAACAGGAAGAAATAAGTTGCATTTACCCAGGGAGCTTTGTGTTGTCAGAGATGGATTCAGGGAATAAAAGGAAAAGAAAAAAAAAAACTCTCATGGGAAATAGAGTTTGCAAAAGTTACTGGAACGAAAAAAAAAAACGAAGACACAAAGTTTTGTTTTGGAACACTTTCTCTAAAAATGGTGCGATCACTGAACTGTGATGTGGCAATTTTTTCAACAGATTCCCACTTTTTTTTCGTTCCTTTTTTTTTTTTTAGTAATGCCAGTATTCAGAGTGCTTTCAACTCCAGATTCAGGCACTTTATACTCTCTATTTACAGTATCCAAGGTGCTGCGGGAGTTGCTTTCAACATCTCAAGGGAGCACTGCTGGTAGATGAAAATGTAATATGGTGCTTTGCAAAACAATTGAGCGCCAAAGAAAATTACAAGTCAAATAGCTGTGAGTTCCACTTAGTAGCAAGGAGGCGAATGAGCATCTGGAAATTGGTGAGCATCAGGCATTATTTACATTACCTCAAAGTGGATAGTGATGGGGAAGAAAATCAATGTGGATGCAAACAGTGTAATGGCAGAGTAATGCGTTCCCCTGGGCAAGCAACACCAAAGAAGTCCTGTCAGCGTAATGCTGAGTGGAGGTGGAATTCAGTTGCCGTTTTTACCAGCACTTCCCACTGCCACATTCAATCCGCATGCACATCTCAGCTCCCGAGGCTTCTTCAGTCTTCAAGGCTGTCTTTTCCTGCTTCTCTTTTCAGAATGCTAACTCTGCACGGCTGCCAATCAAATCACCGGATGGCACGGTAAACAAGAACGTAAGCGAGCGAGATCAGATTCACAATATGCAAAGGGGGGTGGTGTTCTTGATGGTGATTGATGGTGTTTACTCTGGTTCATTCTCTTCCTCTCAAAGCACAGAGGCAGACAACAGTAGTACACGGAGCGCACAAACTTGACCTGCTTTCATCTGAGCCGTTGTGGATCGATCTGGGAAGCGTGGTTTTGACCCTCACCCCTGGCCTCCCTTCTCCTATTGGACCACTCAACCTGTCTGTCAGGTATCAATCAATACTGCTCCTACAACTCCCTGCAGATTGAATTAAGTAACCAGAGGGATGGTGGGATGCCAACTTTATACACACTCAATAGCTGTGAAATCATAGCACACTAACACTTTTTATTCTTGCTGTTTGTTCCGGCCGTGAGGATACATCAGCTCCTGCCTTCTAACTTCAGATAAGAGATATAATACTTAAAAGCACAGAAAGAAGATAAGAATCAAGAGGAAAAAACAAGAAGCCAGGTAGGAGTTATACACCTTTTCTGATGGAAAGTAATACATAATACTTCCTCATGCAGTCAGTGTAATGAGAATATGATTTGATTCCCATTTGAATTGTAAACCCAAATTCACGGCACACCTGAAATGGAGGAGCACCTTAATCGAAACCACAGCTCTTCCTGTGGAAACCAGCGTTAAAATCACAGACCAGTCCAATTATATGGTGAGAGAAGGAGAGAGGGCACAATCTTCAAGCTCAAACAGTGGAGGGCTCATTGAGCCATTCACTGAGAGGATGTGTGCTTGAGGTCAGTGCCATCATAGCGCTCCACCTGACCTCTCTAATTAGCCACCAGCTGGAAAGTCGTAATCCCTCCACCCATCTATCAAGTTCTCCACTTCCACGTCCATCCTGTTCTCCAGAGGTCCTGCCCTCCTCTACACTTCTCGCCTCTGGTGTCTGCTCATTCTTACTGTTTGACCCCCGTCACCCCCTTTGTCTATCCTTACCGCTCCCTGCTCCCTCTAAAATTATAAATACGCAGCTACTTAGACACCTGAGAGATAAAGTTCTTGTGTCAAAAATAGGCTGGCGAGTTTTTGTGCTTTGGGACAGGACAGCCCACACTTTTGAAGTCAACGTTATGTGGGTAAAACCCAAGCCAGCGTGACTAGAAAAAAAAAATGGAACAATAGAGGCAAGCCAGCATGTCTGCACTGTGTCCTCTGTCCCCTGTGCTGCCCTTTCCTTGCAATGTGCATGATCAACTGTGACTTGCGCTCTGCATCGCTTGCCAATAGCCCTTCTCCTTTCTTTCTAGTCACTTCATCCCCCACCCATACTGTTTTCCTTTGCTCTTGAAGACAGTGCAGCCATGCCGCAGGTGCACCACCATAGGCGCCCCTGGCAACAATCGCCGCAAAGACGACAGACTCAGCAGAGATTTGGGCACCCCACGCGACAACAGGGAGCGAATCAAAGTCTGGGAGAAGATGATGATGACATCGTAAAATGTACAAAAGAAGCACAGTCAGGCTGCCGTCTGTGGGAGTCTGGGAAGCGATCAACTCTCAGCTGGCCAAGCAGAGATTCAAAGAGACTTTAATATCAAACTACAAGGCACAAATCTCAGTTTTAAGAGCGCTCAGAGTCAATCGTCTTCTTCTCGGGAACGGTTATTGCTTAAATACTGAGTGAATGAGTGAAACTGACACAAGTTTCCGGGAGCAAACTCACTCCGAGATGACTCCTCATACTTTCTTTCTGCACCTGTTTGCTGTATCAAAAAGTCCTCTGTCCCTCTGTCTTTCTCTCTGTAAGTCTGTGTATTTCAAGTGTTTAATAACTCAGCCGGTGCTACCCCTTGTCCCTTCCAGCCAACTGCCTGTGGCTTTAACTTCAAAGTCTGTCTCCTCTTGTTTATCTGAACTGCCAATCTTCTACATGATCCTGAAACTAAACTTGCACTTTTACATTTCCAGCAAGACAAAGAAAGTGCACTGGATTTTAATGGTGCGTGAGAGGTTCATCCATATAGTCCATGTATATTTTTCATGCTAATATTAGCCTCATGTGGTAAGTGAGCGAAGGAGGAACAATGTGACAGAGAGAGAATGTGAAAGAGTATGTGTGTTTGTGCAAGTTCTCAGAGTGCCAGCGCAAATATATGGAAGTGTGGTTGAAAGTGTGAACGCTTATGTGCACATGTCCATTTGCGCCCATATGGGCTCTACTGTGTGTGTGTGTGTGTGTGCGTGTGTGTGTGTGTGTGTGTGTGAGTACGTGTGAGTGTGGGTAAAACAACACTATACGTCTGGCGGTGGTAATCGAGCTCACTAATTACTTCCTGAGCTGAGAGAGTTGTCAGAGAGAGGAGGAGCTGCCACAGATGGTGAGAGACCCACACTGACGCCAGGATATCCTACCTCTTCATCATTAGAGCTGAGCTATGTGTGTTTGTGTGAGACTGAGTAACTGAGAGAATGAGTGAATGACCAAGACTGAGTGTTCAAATTACACCTTTAAACCACACACAACAAGATACACCCTGATGGGAGAAAAATCTATGAACTGCATATCAAATAAGAGCTTCTCTTTTCATTTTAAAGACACTACCAGTTGCATTCTGTATTTGATGACCCTGATGTTTGAATTGATTCTTGTTCCTCTTCTATTTCCAAGAGACATCTCAGGCAGCTGTGGTCCAGATGCTGTAGGCACTCTAAGTGTCAATGGACCTAGCGAACACCCATCCACTTCCGATCATACATAACCACCTCAATACTTCATCTGAAAAAGTGCCTGGGGGCTGGTGGAGCACCAGTGGACTCTCCTTCCCTTCCTGTCCCTAGCTCAGCTCACTTTCCAGACAAAATGCTGCAGGCTGACTACTCACCACTGTGAAGAGCCTTCGGTGCCGCTGACCTCCAGCAGGTCATAGTCATCCTCCAGCTGAAAATCAGAGAAAACCAGGGCGATGGTGTCTCCTGGCTCGGCCAGCACGGTCCAGGTGCAGTCGGCGTTGTTGTTGTACTCAGCGGGGTAATTGGGAGTGGTGATCACCCCGCTCTGGCCTCGCAGTGTGCCGCCACACCCATCATCCGCTGCAGGGAGCACAGAGGAGAGAGAGGCTTAGTGGAAGAGGGAGGTATAAAACAATAATCGATTTGTGGTGCAGAGATAATTGAAGATGAACAGACACGGACACAAACTGCAGCTTCGCTGCAGCTAAAGGTCAAGTTTAACCCATGAAGTAATCACACTAAAATCTGAGTTGGTCATCGTAGACTTATTCAACACCGGCACCATATTGGCACAAGACAGCACTGATTACATGAACTCTCCTTCTGCAACAGCTGTTCTGCAGAGAGAAGATAAACACTATTCATATACTCACCTGTCGGGCTCTAAGGAGCTGTCACTTTTAGAACTACATAGCGTTTTTCACTGGCAGCGTTTTTAAGACCATCTTTTGAACTCATTCATAAACTTGTCCTTGGCTCTTGTCTAGTCTATTTCTGAGACACAGACACCAGGATGTGCTGTCCACGTTTTAGGTATATATTTCTAGCAAGAAATATATAACACAAGCCAGCAGGAAACACTATTTAAACTGAGTCCATGGAGTGTATAGCTGTAGAGACTAGCTAACATAATACAATGCACTCTTAAAGTAACAGACTCACTCTGTAAAACAAAGGAGAGCTTCTGATGTTGTAAAAGCTCAAAAATCTTATGTCATACCATTATATAATTTCACAGAATTTCCATACAAATTACCTAAATAAAAAAGAACAACCTTTTCGGCAGACACCAATTAAGCTAAATTATAATCAAGCCTGTTAAATCCCTTTAATAAAATACTGTGAGGACAGAGATGCTCATGACTGATAATACTGATGACACAGACATAATGATTCAGCAAGAAAAGTCTTCCAGACTATGTCACAAAGGCTTAACTTAGTGGAAACTTTGTGGCTGAAGTTTTGCCAGGAACCTCGTGTGAATTTTAGCATTTTTCCAAAATATATTCATTATTTATTTATTTATTCATTTTGTCTGGCCACAAATGATCTTTTTGCCACGAGCCCAAGTGCAGATTTCCAAATCCACGAGCATGAAAATGTGCAATGAGTTACAGCATATTGTTCCTTTGTCTGAAATTTTCGCCATGGGCCAGAGAGACAGCAGCCATTGGATTTCAGAATGCCCCACAGTGTTTCAACAGTCAGCAGGGAGCAGGGTATTAGGATGCGTGATGCAACCTAACGCAACGTGGGGGGAAGTGATTAAATTCTGATTAATTCAGATTTGTGTTAATCAAAGCAACTCTTTCCTCCTCAAGACTGCTTTAAGGAGACCATTAAATAATAAAGGATGCATTTAATGTCTTGCCAAGATAATTCTCCTGCCCAGCTTCTCATATGTTCATTACAATTTTGTAGAGTGAGGTAGCATGCGATCGCTGAGCTGCAATTACTGTGTGGAAAATACAGACTTGATCACTACAGTATGTAGTGGTAAACAGAGGGGACACATCAAAAGAAGTTCTGAATGATACATATGATGTGTGTCAGTATTTGTGTGTCTATGTCGGCGGGGTATGAGATTCATTAGTGGGCGGCCAGCTAGCTGTGTGGGGTGTTTCAAAGAGGGGGGTAGGGGCGTGGGGAGGAGGAGCTCAGAAGCGCCAGGCCCTGTCCATCATCCATCCTGCCTGTCACAACAGCAACCCCCCTGAGGGAGGGCAAGGGAGTGTACGGACGAGCGGAAACCTGTGAGGTGTGAACTTGAATAGGAGGGAAACCACGACAGAAGGGAGAGAAGATGGGGATGAGGAGGATGACAGGTGACAAGTGAGGATGGGCGAGAGAAAAGTGCAGAGGGAGCGTGGACAATGAAGAAAGAGAGATGGCGAGAGGGGTGACAGGTGATTGTTGCAGTGGGAGTGACAGGAAGTAGAAGGCAGACAGAAGAAAGGATGAGGAAGTGCATTGATATTCTACACAAGACAGTTTCTTCACACTTGAAGGGAAGTATCTGACTCTCTCCTAACTCTCCCCTTCACCTTGACTCCCCCCCCCGTTCTTTACATTTTGTGGCTGCTGCTGGCCGATGCGAGCGCTCTAACACAATGGAAAACTAAAAATGGCTACACCACGAACCATATGAAAGCCGTACTGTTGAACTCTTCAACATGTGAGGTGTGCAGCAACGTATTCAATTTTCCCCCTCAATTGTAGATGTCAGGATGCTTCGCACGGTTGAACAGTGCATATTTTCAGGCTGTCACTTACGATGTCATGGTTTTCCATAAAGTCTGAGGAGCTACTTTGATTCCCCCGTTTGTCATGGTAACCAAGATATGAGGAAGCATGGGCAATGCGTGCAGGCTATAAACACATTCATGTTTAATATGCATCAAAAAATGCATGTTTATACACATCAAACATGGACACAGCAAAAAGCTATAAAACTATATTTGGAATTTTAAATGAGACAACTAAATGTGACACGCTACAACTACAAATCACAGCGCTTTTGTAATACGTAGAATAAAGAACGTACACACACCAAAGATAAACAGCGGCGTGTGTGTGTGTGATGCTGTAGGTATATGCAGAGATATTTAGATCTCGTCAGAAGTGAGCCTTTTTCTGGAAAGATACGCAGCAACAAAAGTCACTGCTTTCTCTCTCTGAAAGTGCAGAGAAAAGAGTGATGTTGTGGTTTTAAATCACTTGGTGTACTCACATGACAAGTGCTGTAGTTTTAGAGATAATAGGAAAGAGAACAAATTGATGAGCGTTAGACAGGAAATGTAAACCACTATCTGGGCCACGAGTATCAATGGCTAGCTATTATCTATGGCCTGACAGTGCTGGCACGCTTGTCCTCTCCTGAGTCCAGAATAGTGACCGTGCCAAAATGTTCTCCAGCGCTCCCAGAGTACAGCGCGAGTTCTTCTCTTTCACATACGGGCAGACTCTATAATTGGAGTGACATTAACAATACACTTATGCATTATGAAGAAGCACTCAGGTGTACACGTTGGTTTTTTATATGGCACTGGGAGACCTCAATTAATCAAAGGGGAAGCTGTCAGTTTCTAAAACTTGTTGGCATGTAATTTCTGCTGAAAAGGTGGCATAATCACATCCTCCAGTGCTTGAGCAATTTTTCTTCTCCAGGACGGAGCCTTGGTGGACAAAGAGGAGGAGAATGAAAGAGCTGAGTTTGGGTCTGAACAGCAAATTGTTAGTGGATTATGGTGAAAACATGTAAAAAAAAAAGAAGGGAGATAACAGAGTTCTTGAAAGTTTCTTACATGCAAAATGTTAGAAATTTGTGAAGAGCAGCTTACAAAACGCACACATAATTTCGCATTTCACATTTAGCTGTGGAGAACAGGCATGTGCATGTGTCAGCATGTGATTGGGTGGGTGGGGACTGTGCTGGCGCTTGGTGCCATGTGTGCTCCTGTGTGGGCTTCCTGACTCCCAGCCTGGTTGCAGATGGCACAGTGTCTCAGCGCTCTACTCAGCAGGCTCACTGACACAAACCATTGGCCACATGGACACACAGGCACACACAAACGCACACACACACACACTTACACGCAAAAGACCAAATGGACTTAAGCAGACATGCAAACTTGCATGTGCGTGCGTTTCAATTATGTACAAATTCACTTTTATACAAAGTGAAATTCTGTAAAATGACACACAATGGCATCACATTTACCTACAGTGAACTATTTTCAAGAACTGTGTCACGCTGGGTCAGACAACACACACTGGCAGGTGTCGCAGCCGCAGGGGTGCTTGCTAACGGTGAGCGAAGGACAACTGGCACAAGCCCCTGACTGGGAGCTAACACATGAGGTCCTGTCATGGTAAATAAGATATCAGTTTAACCATGGAAAACCCTGTCAGGTCAAGCAAAGGCATGTGTAAATATATATGAGTGTGCGTGTGTGTGTGGGCTGGAGGATGGGTTTTATCAAATGGTGAATAAAATACAATATAACCAAGGTTGGTTGGTCTTCATTTCAAAAGCAAGGTCAGTGTTTTCATCTACAATACAGAGTTTTATGGTTTTCAGAGGCAATGGATAAAATATCATGCTAACTTTCACCTTTGATGTTTCAGTTGTCTGCATCAAGTTTTTGAAAAATGGACTTAAGGGCATTGCATTCCAATGGTTGTATTCCAACATGCATTTGTATTTCCCAGACATTTTATGGTGAAATAAACTCTCTATGATTTCACCAAACGTTTCATTGTTATTAATATTTATCAAACATAACATTATCTGTGGCATATCTCTGAAACAGCTGTCAGCCCTGGGGGGGTCATAAAACTTTCACACAAAGCCACCTAAATTAGATGCAATTAAAATGTTTACATTGTGGACTGAAAGATTTCAAGAGAAAGACCTTTGACTTGTCCACTGTCTCCTCCTACATACCTCTGCAGTAGGGAAGGGGGAAATCCCAGGCAGCAGTACCAGCTGATGTGGCAAGGCAGGACAGGGTGGTGTGACCCTCCAGCACGTAGCCTGGGCTGCAGCTGTAACGGATTTTGTCCCCGATGTTGAACGTGGACCCCTGCTGGTGGCCATTGAGCAGTTGTCCAGGGTTACCACAAGTGTAGCTGGGCAGAGCTGGAGATGGAGAGAGGGGGGAAAGGGAAAGGACAGTTGATGAGGCAGTTTGTGGTTGAGTCTGTGGCACTGCAATCACTCGTGAATGCCATGTTGACCATCACTGCTTGTCCAGCCATGTACTTGAATGCAAATATGTGAACTCAGTATTGACAGAACCTTGTCTAATTGTGTGTTATTATGCAAATCAAGTTCAAAGGAAGTTCAGCCAGTCTCTCGTCCCTGAACCTCTTGCTTCAGTCATCATATTCCATTAAAAGACACATGAATGTAGCTTCTGCTCTCCTTGATGACGTGCAGCAGCATGGCTAACCCTATAGAGCACTGGCTACAGTACAGTATGTGTGGGAGGTTTTGTTCTCGCTCCATCTCAAACAATAAATCCTCGGAGTATGAATAAAACTGCCATGACCAAACATGCTTTACACACAAAACACACACACACACACACACACACACACACACACACGTGCGCCCTGTCATCCAGCTTACAGTCCCAGTCACACACTCCCACACAGTGAGGGAGCTGGCCAGAGCATGTGCTGGACTTTGGATGAAACTCAGTCTCTCCACAGGGACTGGGCTGAACTCCAGAGAGGACAGAATGGCCCCTATACAGCAACACCGCTCACTGGCACTTCACCATCACACTCAATGTACACTCATGTTTGTACCCTATTGACTGTCTCCAGCTCCATCATGTATTACACAACATTATTCATTAACATTTCAAAGGAAATCAGCTTTATTTTGGCTACACAGCAGGTTTTTTTTTTTTTATAATCTTAACAAAACCAAGCCCCATCAGTTTGGAAAATGTTTTACATTTATATTAAGATAAATAAGGTTAAACAATAAGAAGTAAGACTCAGCACAAGACTAAATTACATATTACTTGGAATTGTCTTTTTCGCAAGAAAACATAATGCAATTGTCTTTTTTCACTTTTTACTTTCACGTCACACAAAAGCTAGTATGCATATTTAGCATTTCATTTAAAGCCTAAAGCAACAGCGACAAATTATTTAGTTTCTTTTCATCTTTTCCTCTTTCTAGTCCAGTAAGCTGAAGCCTCCTTACAGCAAGGTCTAACTACTGCAAACAGTTTGTGTTCAGTCCAGCCATCAGACAACAAACATGACCTGTAAGTGCTCGATTTTGAATGTGTATGTGTGTATACTCCTCACAAGAATAACCTTAGCCTTAGCTATGATGCTGACAGAGACAGAGATCAAAACAAAGGCAATGTACTGCTGTTTCACCAATAGATACTGTCAGGTAATGGACATTTTATTAATTCCTCAATGTTTAAAAAAATCAGAATTTATTCAATTCTTTCCTTTAAATTAGTTTTTGATTAAAAATGTGTCAGAACTGCTCTCAACTAAGCCAACACAATTCTGACCTAGCGTGCGCCACAGGGATTTTTAAACCAATTATAACAACCAGACTAAAAATATACAAGCACAAAGTAGCTTCATTCCAGAAATTCAGTATCATTATTGTTGGCCAACAGCAAAACATATCAGCCAAATCCTTGTTGTCACCCACAACATTTCCCTACCTTTCTAAAAGGCTCGTAAAGGGTAAAATCAGCAATGACTCACTTAGGGCAGAAGACTGCAGCTGCACGTTGCACTTCCAGCTACATCCCAATCAGTGACTTCACAGCAGGTGTTTTCCATCATCTGCTGAAGGCAGAACACCTGCTCAGACATCAAGGATCCTACTCTAACTGGCTCAGTGCTGATTTACCTTTTAAAGTACCTGGTTAGTACTGTCCTCTGGCCTAATCCGATACTCTGATGATAGACTGACTTGTCACTTTCACACTCTACTGTGCCATAACCTTTATTTTGACCAGCCAAGGCCATCTTATTACAGCTTCTCCTCCATCACTACCAGATTAGCATTTACACAAGGCCTGATTAGCATATTAGCCACCAGGACTTGGGCTGTGGTGCTGCAGCATTGTCACAGGGGGCCCTGGCGGCACGCAGGTAACTGCTTCACCCCTACAGCTGTGAACGTGTAAGGTTGGATCGACATAGCTCTTGTGTCAGAGTCTCGGTCTGAGCGATATTTTAGAGATCGAGGGAAAGGAAGGTCAGTTTGGATAAAACCGAGTGATAGAACAATGGAAATAAGTACCTTCTCACAGCCAGACTTTTTTAACTTGTCAAACACACATGTAACTAACAACAGTAACACTGGCTGCATTCCACTGAGATGTACCTGTGCCAAGGCCCTGATACTGTACATGCTGGCTTACTGGCATGGATTACTGGCACGCCTAAATGGAATGGAGCCATCATTAATGTTGTTAGTTACACCTGTGCTTTTCCTACTATGATGAGTCAAAATGTCCGCTGTGAGAAGGTCTATTTTTGGGTAGAAAAAAAAAAAAGAAGAAGAAGAAGAAGAAGACAGATGTGTGAGAAAGAGGCGGTGTAAGCAAGAATGACGGGAAAAGAGAGTGACAGAGAGTAACAGATAGGGAGAGAGGAGCAAGATGACTGATTTCATTGCATTAGAACTGATTGAAGGCACAGCACTGTGGTGCGTGCGTGCGTGTGCATGTATGTGATATTCTCATCACACTCTCCATTTCAGGTTATTAGTTTGGGCAGTAAATTAAGTCTAATAGTGCCATTACTGGTGCAATCCCCAGAACAGGGCTATGCCTAGTGCACTGAAGTGGCAAATACTTTTTTTTCATCTTTTACCTGACTGAGAATCATCAGTATTCTCTTTATTCACACAATGTGAATTTATCTTTTACCAGTGAACATCTAGAGCAAAAAACATTGACAGTATTTGTAGTAACATACATTGTGCATAATACACCCGGAAATCGTGTTGTTTTTTCCCCCTGCTTTGTTCTGACATAGTTTCTTCCGCTCAAAAGTGGATCTGATAGTGGTAGAATTTTTCTTTTTAACAGACAAAAATACAATTCATGCAAAGCAAATGTCTCTTTTTACATGTAATAAAGCAAGAGAACCTTACTGAGTATCTGTACAGCTAAATGTAGGCTAAATCCTAAACTCAGTATGAAAAAGGGAGATGCAGAGGGAGAAAGACAAAAACACACACACAAGCATGCAAACGCAAAGGAGCTTGAGAGAAATAATGAGAAAACAATTTTAAATATTTGCGAGATGACTTCACATTACTCTCCATTAATTTCCTCCCCTGCAACACTTTCATACATCAGAATTATTTCACAAATTATTCTACAAGCTTTACAGCCTGCATGTGGAAGCTTAGCAGCACTTAGTGGTCTCTGTTTTAAAACAGAGGGGCTGCGATCCTTCCAGGGAGTCTGGCTTCTGTCATCACGTGGACTATTAAATCCCACCACGGCCACCAAACGCCCAACCCCACTACAGCAGCACTTAGGTGTTTGTCATGGCAGGTCCATAAGTCACTAGGATGGAAGACGGTGACATGGCTCGTCCCTGGGGCCCAGATGCTTTAAGCTCTTCCAGTGCTGAAACGGCAAAGGAGGCTCCTCGTCCATCAATGCATCCCTCTCTACGCCTCACGCTGGCTAACAGTAGGGCCATACGCACAAGCTCGAGCGTGCACAAACAAAATGTGCGCACACACATACTGAGAGCAAGGAGCCCTGCCATCCATCACGCCATCCGTCCTTTACATCACCTGCTTGCATTCCTTTATTCCTTCCCTTTTCTCCTTGTCCCCCCCTCATTTCTGGTGACTAGGACAAAGGACGGCACGAAGCTCGTCTCGTGTGGGGTGACCTTTGACCCTAATAAGACTAGTGCTCTCTCTTCCTGGGTGTCTTCAAGCCTGTTCCTCAATTTGTCATCGTCTCTTTCTCAGGAAGAGGGAATAGTTATATACCCTTGCATACTGTAGAACCCATTTGTCACAAAATGGTTCTTAAAAAAAGCTTATACTGCAGAAAAGAAAAAAAAAGATTGTGAATGTGTAAGAATTCATAATGACCGGCTTCGTATCAGGAAGTGTTTCCATTTTTAATAGATAGATAGATGGAAACAGCTGCTCCAAATGGTAGATGGCGAGATAGGACAAAGAAAAAAATGGATTTCTGTTATGTATTCTAAGACAGTTTGGTTTATTGTGTCTCCTTAGTTACAAAGCCAAGGAGGAACCAAGCCACTGAAGTAAGTCAGAAGTAATCTGCAGAGGTAAAAAGGGCAAGAGAGGAGAGAATTCAAATGAGAGAGAGAAAGTGCTTGAGAGACGGAGACAAACATGCAGAGACAACAGTTGGGGAGACAAGCCTGTCTCGGTACACTTGATGCAACATCACTCTGTCTGCCAGGTATCAAACAGCTGAAGAAGTTGCATGATTGACAGAGTAACACAGCAGGGGAAGTACTTACACACAAATATGCCTCGAGAGGAACCATGAAGGTACAGAATAAAATGCACGAACCAGGCAAGGAATTTGTTCTTTTCCTTGACTTCTTTTGTCTCATGTAATGTCTTTCCCTCATATTACTAGGCGTTTTTTCCCCTCCTCCAATCTGTATTATTTTTCAGTCAAAATTCCTTTTGTTTAAATAAACAAAGCAATAACGGGGGGGGTGAAATTGTCTGGGATAGCGATTAAGACTGACTCACATTTTGAAGTAAGAGAGAGAAAGAGAGGAAAGAGAGACAAAGGTGCAGTTAGACAGATGGTAAGAAATAAATAGTTGCAGGGATGTTGGGAGAAACAACTTTGTCATCAATAAGAAGGGGCTACATGCTGCTGCACCTGGCTCTAAATTAGTTTCCAGCAAAAGAAAGCTGGAAACAGAGAGACACACAATGTGGTGTGGATTGCTCGAGTTAAAGAAGCCAAAGACAGTTCTCCAAAGACTGAAGGTTTTCATGTTGCCACCTTTGTATTTATCTCATTGCATCTTTACATCCCTCTTTTCCATCTTCCTTTTCCAATTTCCTCACGCTTTCCTTTCCCTCTGTCTTCCTGCTATGCATTTGGAAGTGACATTGCAAAATCGATCCCAACACACAGGTGCATTAGCTCAATAAGCCGTTTCTGCTTTGTCAAGCAGCAATTCAATCAATGCCTCCTGTTCCCTACACATGGGCTGGACAAAGGCAGGCAACTCCCATCACTTCTGGTTAGAGAGGCTGAGGAATGCAGAAACTAACTCTGCTTTCAATCCAAGAGATAGACATCATCCTACAGTTGAATGTGTGTGTAGTTGTATTATGTGCCTTATAGAATACGAAATGAAAAATCAAACCAAAAAAAAAAAAAAAAAAAAATCTGCTAACAAAGAATTTCCCTCAATAGATGGAAGAATTTTGTCAGTTAAATGCTGGGAGAACAAAGCTCATGGTGTTTACACCATATTTTCGAGTGTTTGTGCGATTAGAGAATTGTATTGTTTACGTGCCTCGTTGTTGTCACGGTGCTTCTGTCCCCGTTTAACCTCTAAGTGGCACAAAAGTTCCCTATTTTCAGGAAATCTGGCAGTAAACAATTCAGGAAACAACTGAAATGACAAACATTCTATGACGAGGTTTTTGTGCTCCAGTACTTGAAACCCTATCATCCAAAGATTGTCAGGGACTAGATTTGCCTCATCATATTTGTATCACAAGTTATCATTTAATTACCGTGTTGTGTTCTCTGCAGCACTTCTTTCCTGTGATGCTTATTTTCTAAACTCAGATTTTTTGAGGCACTGGAAACAAACACTGAGCCCAGCCACCTTAGATTTAGATCGGCCAGGGAAAGCCCTTATCAAAGTTGCAGAGCGCAATCACATTTGAGTGTGTTGATGCTGTGTGTGTGTAAAGGTGCACGCGTACCCGTTGCTGCTGTGCGGCGTGTCACTGCCTGAATGCTTTGTGGTTAGAAATCCAACTTTTGAAAAATCCCTGTCTGATTTTGAGCTTAGCTGCGAATAAAGCTTCTCTAACTTCACAACAAGCAAAATTCTGGAGTGACAGTGAGGATTTGAACCTGTGTACACACACACACACACACACACACACACAAATGCATACTGGAATGAACTCTAGATATCCTCATTTCCTATGCACACAACAGCAGGTGCAGTAAAAGGGCCAGTTGAGGTGTGGGAGGCGGCGGGGTGTGAAGGAGAGCTCATACAGAATTGATGGCTGCCGACAATGTCTGCAAAACGGGATAATGTGCCATTCAGTAGCCATTCACTATATATGAGACTATACTAAGAGGGATTGAGGAGCATGAGAGACCTCAAGGAAAGCCAGAAGACAGGTGGGGCTCGAGGAGGAGAGACATCACAACACATCTGTGTACAGCCTTGACTCTGTCTGACTTGAAGCATCTAAATCCCCCTGGCTTTCTGGGCTTATCTCTCCACTGACATTACTCTTGCAAACAAAAATCACAGAAATCCTGTGGTCACACCTGCGAGCTCAATTGTACAGGTGCACACGTACGCGTTTATCCAAAATCAAAGATTACACCTGAATGCTAACGGCCCTGGTTTCACCTAAAAGCTGGCAAATTATAACTGTGCATGGCAAACAGTCATACACAGTACAATAACAAATGAAAAAATGAGTCTTTCAAACTGCATGTGATAGAAAAATAAACAATATCATATAAACAGGATAGCGAGGTAAATCATATTTACACAGTTTCATCGAGCAAGGTAATTAAAATGGGCTGAGGGGATGTTGATGTCTCCAATTATAGCACATAAATGATGTGTAGCTACAGCTATGCCGGTTACATTACACATAGAAAATTGACTTCAATCAGTTCCACACAGTGAGGTTTACATATTTTATATTTGGGGAAGAAACAGCATTGCTATCAATCAGTGCTTGGAATCATCTTTGGGAGTTAGTGCTGGAGAAAAACAAAATTGAATCAGTGCATCCCTAGGTTGTTTTTTTATTTGGAAAAAAAGCTCATGGTCACCAAAAATCATTAACATGTATCCTCAGGGGAAAATGAATATCAGTGCCAAATTTCATGGCAGTCGACTGTACAAAGCCATACTTAGGTCTTGCCGCTGGGACAAAAATTAGAAGCCTTCTACACTCCTATCTTGTTTTCCTGTATTTTGCCTTGCTTTGGCCTCCTCTCAGCCAATCCTCTTCCCCCCTGCTCAGCAGGTTGCCTTGGAAACAGTAAAGGCCCACCAGAGAGGACTTAGTGAAAGGGGAAGTGTCGATGCGTAAACATGCAGGTTTATGGGGAATATAACAAAACAAACACTTTTGTTTTTTTCTTTTTAAATGCAGTAAATCTGTAAAATCCTCCATCATGTGCAAATCCTCTGGACCTTATACTCTTTACCATCCAGTGTCATTTCATTCAGCAAGGATATGGAGGTAAATCCTTCGTCACATCCATATGAGAAGAATAAACATCCACCCAACAATAACACTGAAGCATCTCCTTGTTAGGTCAACAGGCCAAGGACCAATTCAGACTGTCATCCCACTGACCATGTCTCCTTCAATTCACTTTAGTTTTTCACCGGTTTTGTTATCTGACTTGTGCAGAGAATAGAGCAGTGACGGCTTGATGAAGCAAAGGTGCATTGGAAAGATTAATCAATACCTTCATTTAACCTTGGCTTTTCCCCTCTCTCACTCTCTTCCTCTCTCTTTCCTGTCATTTGCTATGGTGAAAGGCAAGAGAATACCCGATCCACCACACTTTGAATATCTGATAATTTCCTCTTCGCATCATATTGTTTGTACTTTAGTGTACAAATAGTACAGACACAAAATGGAAAAAGTTTTTCCAGACATAATTATCATAATTAAGCAAAAGACAATGCTGGCTTCATATTGTTGCTATTCTGACAGATCATGAGTAGCCTAAGATAAGTGAGAAGTAAGAGACACACTCAGTCACACAAATGCCAAATCCAGAGTCAGCCAAACACTGGCAGTTAAAACAACATTTGACAGACAGCTTTGCGAAGCCAAAACTGCAGCTGAAAGAGCAGATTGACCGAAAAGTCTCCCAGAATGGAGTTTTAATATGCAGCCATTACTCAGCTTCTGAATTATGTGCTGTTTTGCTCGAAAATGGCACTGACTCCTGTTGCTCAAATGTAGTTTGCAGCCGCCTACAGCTCAGCCGCCCACAGGGCTAACTACTGCAAATAAATTCAAAACCTGAGGGAAATACAGGTCGGTGCTCTGTCTAAGGAGAGCAACAAAGCCAGCTGAGGCCTAATATCACTTTGACTGGTCAGGACTTTGTGACCAAGGAATTTTTGATTATAGCACTGTGTGAATACAGCCCTCTTCCAAGCAGACACACAAGCTAGCTACACCCACCTCGCTGTCATCTCTTCTCCACATCTTTTCTCTCATCTCTGCTAGTTTATTACACTTATTATCGAACTTTGATACTGCTGATGGTAAACCCGCCATGTTTATGATCTGATAGATTAAAACAATTTAAATTTTTTTTTTGTTATGGTGTTTGTTACCAAATGACAGATAAAAAGCAGATAAAAATACCCTAGGATCCTGTAGTTTTATTATTCAAGCCAAAGAAGGTGATCAGGGAAAAAAGTTAACTCTATAAAATATTTGCTATCATTGGCTCTGACTGGGTAAGTGGTCTGTTCCAAAGATCTGATTAAACACTGGCACCATTTCACTACATCTATAAGCTGCTGATATATGATCAGTACAAATGCATTAATCATACAGATCACACGGTGACTCACATTCTGATAAAGGTCCTCTTGGACTAAAGGTCACTGGAGGTATTTTAGTCCTACGGAGCGAGTATCCTGCGCCCGACTGAAGCCTCTTTACTCTACGCAGTTCTGTTTTTGGCTCAACTCTTAACTCCCAGCTGTGCCTTTAGTCTGTACGCTCCGCTTCACCAGTTAAATCATCCTGTCATCCTTATTTCTTACGGTCGCAATTTTTTTAGACCGAGTGCCTGATCTGCTTGTGTGACAGCTGGCAATACATTATAGTTTATCTTTAATAGAGAAGGAGCCTCGGTTGCCTTCGCTACCGTATGAGAAAATAACAAGAGACGTAAACTAAATTAGCAAAGAATCATGAGCTGTGAAAGGACCCTTAAGAAACTATTTGTTGATATTACCACAGTTTCTGAGAGGATTCCCAATTTGTTCTGCCTGCAAAACAAGTGGTTTGACTGGTTTCATTTAGATCATCTGTTGCGTTCCTAAAGCAGCCTCTCCCACCGACCCTGCAATCAGCATTAAGTGAACCACATCTTTTGTAAGTACTATAATGTATCTACTATAATAAGCTACATTTAGCCAAATATTGAACTGTAGTCATATAGAATGAGTCACACAATCATATAATCCATTAAATTGCTGTTTCAGTACATGGATAGTGCTCTGTTGCCATAAAGATTTCTTCACTTCTGACTCAATATAATAATCATGGTATGATAATCTCTCAGAGCTTTCCTTGCTCTCCTCTTTTTAGCCTTATATCTTACTTCAGCCCAACACTTGGATGTGTTGCCTTATTTCACATTACTCTTTGCCACAGGCATTTTCTATAAGATGCATATAGTGTAAGTATCTTATCTACATGCTCTGCAGTGTTCCTTTTCTTCCTCTGCTGCCTCCAGCCTCAAAAGAATCTGGGTGACTTGATGTGATAGGAGAAGTTTCCTGGTATTTCCTCCAAATCCCACCCAGTATTCCCTAAGCTAGTTTCTTCTTTTGATCCCAGAACCTATTGTTCCCTGGGGATGTACCATTCAATAGTCAATGTTTGCCTCATTCTTCAGGTTTCCTTTCGACATAGGGATCACAAAAAGATAAGGTAGGAAGGTATTTTGAAACACACATCGATACACGCTGTCTTGAAGGAAAATTATAATGAATACATTGTTAAGATCCACCAATATCCTGTGGAAATGAAGGGCTGAAAACCTGCACACATACCATTCTGGAAATGTGTAAAGAAAGCTCCATGTTCGTGCTCCAGCTACATCTAGTGGCATTTACCATGTGATCATCTCATTGTCACTCAAAATACATTGTTCAGGAGCTGCACACCCATGTACACAGAGCATGCGAAACAGGATTTCACTTTTAACTCACACAAAAAGATGTCAATTTTACTTCCCACCCGCTCTCACAAATATTGCTCTATCAACAATCTCCACGTCTCCTCCCTTTGACACAACACCCCAGCTTGTTCCCGGGTCCTTACATCATTGCACTGAACAGCAACTCTGAATTAAGCACGTAGCAATGCCAAATGATGGGTAAGCGACAAACACAAAACAAACAGGTGTGCTTTCACTTTACGCTTCAGTGGTGGCGCGTTTGCACTGTGTGCTTCAGCGAGAGCCTGTCAGGCACACACAGAGGCTGACAGCGAGACACACTCGGAGAGGGACACAAATCAACCCAAGGATAAACTCAAATCAGCTAAAAGCCCAGTTTCCATGTGACTCATGAAGATATCTGTCTACTTCCAAGCAGTCTGTGGAGGAAGGTTTGTTTCTCCATGACACCTCCCCGTTGTCTCTCTCTTCCTTCCAGTAAATCAACCTGAAATGGCCCGGGCCGCTTCTCCGCTGTCGGCGTCAAAACAGTGGAAATGCAACTGAGTACGGCAAACATTGATTCTCTATAAGTGAAGAAGAACTAGAACAAACACAGCTGACCCATGTGAGTGTGTTGAGGGAATGATATTATTATGCGGCGCTTGTGTGTGTATAAGTCTATATGTTTGTCCACATTTTTTTTCCTCCCAGTGCATGTGTCTGCTATTTGTAGAGATTCAGCTCTGCAATTTATCACAGTATAGACTGAATTATTCACAATCCAATACAGAACAATCAGCAAACCTATATCTAGACAGTAACCACGACTTCAGACATTTGTGTATATTAACAGCCATGGTAATTCAATTAAATTTCCACACCGGCAAGTTTAAAAAAAAAAAAAAAAATCTATACTAAGACTCAATCAACAAGGCTTCGTCTAAACTCACAACTTCCCAGAACAAATGTACAAGATCTTAAATTTGACCTTTGACATTTAGGTGGCTAACAAGTGAATACTCAACAGTCGATGAGGTCTGAAAGGGATGAGTGGGGGGAATTGGTAATGGCTGATCGATAAGTCCAGTCTGATGAATGGCTGCGCATTACAGCAGCCTAGTAAACAGAGAGATGATTAAACACAGCAGCCAAGAAGGAGCCGCTTGGTTGATATCAATTGGAGCAACGAGAGAGAGGAATGCACTGGTTACTGTTCATAACCGTCGCTGGGTATTTCATCACGGATGGTAACATGCATGCAAAGCAATCTTAATGATGTATTAGATTGCACAGCCCCTTGGTGATAAATGTGGCTTTGCTGAAGTCGCCTGTACCGGAGTCTTCAGTAAATACACTTCACACTGTTAAAAGTTTAATTCCAATCAAACTAATTGGGAAAAAGCAATTGAGGGGAACCAAGACACTGCACCAAATACCCCTCTGTAAAAGATAGGGTGGTTATATACTGTCTTTCTGAATAACTTTTTAACTCTAACAGCTGAACGTTTTCTGGATCAATAAACTGTCACACCAATTTACCTGCGGGAGAAGAGAGTAAATAGGCCATTAAATACCGTACTGCCACAAACAATAGATGAGAAGTCTGATATGGTATCGCCTTGAATTTCTTGTGCAACTCGATACTCAGCATATCTGCAGACCTCCCCTGCCTCCCACCTGCTGTACCTACCTCCTATAATAGCTTTATACTCTCTGTCTGTCTCTCTCTTGCTGTCTCTCTCTTGCTGTCTCTCTGTGTCAGTGATGAGTGACTTAACATGACATGAAAACACGACAATCGCAGCACATCTCCCATCACAGCTTCCCCTGAGCTCCCTCCCTTCCTTGCCAGTCCGAACTTTCAATTACCTGACCGTAAGCATAACCATACTACTTATACCCAGCACATCTTACACCCCGGCAGTGAAGAAGACAAATGCCAGTTTGATAAACAAGAAAAGGGCACATAAGTCACAGAGCTTTCTGTCCGGGTCTACAAGCCGCTCTACGCTGTGCTGTTTGCGTGATGTTGAAAAAAAAAAAAAAAAAGCTCTATGTACAAAAGAAGATTCATCACCTCGGTCTCAAATGCGGATACACACTTGAGCATACAGTACACACACGAACTCATGCATATCGAGGAGCACGTCTCTACCTCATCCCAGCTCAGAAACAATGACACCCTAATCCGAGGACAATACAGGCACTAATCCACACAAAACAGGGATTGTGCGGAGAGACAAACGTGGGAGCGAGGGAGAAAAAGAGCTAGCACGCTAACAAGCAAAGGAGACTAATCCTGATGAGAGATAGAGGCCGGGAGAGACGGATAAAAATTACTGTTAGGGAGGGCAAGACAGATAGAGCAAGAGAGAAAGCGGGAGAGTGGAAGTTTGAAAAAGAGAGAGCGGTGTAAGTAAGGTTCAGTCATAGATTGTCCAGATAGAGTAAATTTAACAGACCAATATTTTAATATGGAGGCTGGCCAGTTCACAGAGTAATGTTAATAAGCAACAGCTGATAAAATCCACCAATGACAATCTGCCACAAAAACGCATACACAAAGAGCCTTAACACCCACAATATGTTCAAGGTGACTTCTCTTGACTTTTTTTTCCCTTTGATTTGCTCGGTTTTGGCAGTAGCACTAGCCAAATATCAAACACTAGCCAAAGTAATTAATTTCCACTGTGACTGAAAACTTATGGGGCTGATTCTATCTTCAAGAAAACACCGAAACAAAAAAGATAATTATTGTTATGGTCAAACCAGCCAAAAAACGGATCATGCCGCACCAAAAATTTAAAATTCAGACCAAGTAATATGAAGCTAATACCATTTGATTGTCATTTATTCCATCACAAGGCTCTGCAAGTTGAAAAAAAAAACAAAACACAAAACACATCATTAAGATGTCATTTAGATCACTAACTCACTTACTATTATTGAAGTTACTGAGCAAATCGTAAACAGAAGTGGATTTATCCCAGCACCCTTCATTGAAGAGAGGGCACAGTTTCAAAAGGTGAACTATCACCCTTACTTACAGCCAGTTAGCTGATGGGGTTATCTCAGGCTGGAATTAATTACATCAAAGTCTACGATCCAGAGGGCTGAGCAGATGACATTTACAAGAGGCCAACCGAGGCACTTAATTACACACTTTCATAAAGTGGCAGAATTAGTGTGCCAGACTGGTACCACAAATAAACAGTGGAAGAAATAACAACACTAGCAACCTTTTGGAGAAGTCAAACAAAATGGGTAAAAGGGAATGAAGTGTTTTGGGTGACATTTTACGCGGTCAAAACCCAATAACGAAGTGCTCTGTCAGAGAAGCGAGAGCACTTTGGGTTCTTGGTGCTTTTTTTGGGGGGGGAGAGATGAGCTCACTGACTAAAAAATGCATGGCTGTGGAGAGGGGTGAGCCGCGGCTGTGCAGAGTAACGGTGCAGCAAATGTGCCGTGTGATGTTCCTTGTGTTCCTCTGACCTGCTTTCCGTGATGATGCATCTCCAGCAGGGTGGAGGAAAAAAAGATTCCCTCAAAGCCTCACCCCGTTACCTCACAGTTGTGAATCATCCCCGTCTTTCTATCTCTCAGAGTTAAATTGTCTTTGCTCTTTTTTCTATTTTTCTATTCCTCTTTTTCCTGTTTTCGTGTTCCTTTCCATACTCTCTACCTTTCGATCTCCCCCTCAGTTCCTCCTTTAGCTAACCCCCCCCTCTCCACCAGCTGATGTCTCTTTTCCTGTATCTCCTCCTCGTCTTCCTCACCATCTCTGTCTCTCTTTGTTTGGATGCAGGGAGGGTAGGCCCTGTCAGTGTGTAGTCTGTCAATGTGGAAACAGCTGGGAGCGCAGAGGGCCTTTCACAGAAGCCAAAATAAAGACAGGCATGCGAGAAACACCTCAATGTTCACCCTTCCTGAATGCACACAGACAACTCTCTACAACCTGCATGCGCGGTATAGAAAACCACACGGCCGCACGCCCTCGCACACACAAACAGATATGCAATACTGCCAACACATCCCGCCCACAGCCCCAGCATTCGCCTCAGTCTGTCTGTCACTTCTTGCCATTGTCACACTGCTCACACCTCAGTCGCGTCCCCACAGTGGGACAGGCTTCCTCTGCTGCGATCCACCAACATGTGTTCAGCCCGTTACAAAGTCCCACACATACGCACATACTCACACACGTACACAGCCTTCTTGCTCCAGGCACTTGGTCAAACATCCCCCATACCACAGGGTCACATTTCCAGAGGGACTGAGTGTTTTTCACACTCGAACTGTGTGAGACACACGGGTGAGGATGTTCATAGTTTTCTTTAAATGTGAGCTCGCTTACTTTCATGGTTTGATTTTAATTATTGATTTTACTTTCCATTTGGCGTTGTACAAGAGCTTCCTTTTTCTTGTTTTATCTAATGTCAGTTCTATTAAAGTATGCAGACAGTTTTTTTAAATCTGTATAAAATCTATAAAACTTAGAGATCTAGCAAATTCAATCTGAAATAAAATAATGGATGCTACATTAGGGCCAAGTCTCAGCTTTAATTTGAGTGGATGTTCATTAGTATTGAAAAAACTGTGTGGGAGATATAGCCCAATTAACATGTAGTGGACTATTAAAGGTTTCCTGGGCATCTGTGTGTCATTCCAACATCAGTTCACGCACAACTCACACGTGGCTCTGAGTTGATTGAGAGCTGAGAGTTGCCATTTAGAGCGAGGAAGAGCTGTCTGTCAAATTGAGGAAGAAAGAGGTGACTATGCAAGTGGAGAAGATAATGAGGCTCAAGAAGAAGCAAAAACTCTATTAGAGGAATATCAAGGAAGAAAGCGGGATTGCCAAAATCAACTCACGCAGGTGAGCACAGTAATACCGGAAAAATTGAAAAATAGTAAGCCGAGAAAAACAAGTCTTGTGGAGGAGGGAAAAAATATTTGCATGGTGGAGAAAAAGCCCTTTATGACTGCACAGCAAGTCAAGCATGCTCTGCTGCACAGTGTACGTTTCCTCGTAAATGATCAAGAGAAGACTTCATGAGCACAACCTCAGAGGATTCACCACAAGATGCAAACAGCTGGTAAACCTCAAAAACAGAAAGATCAGGTTCCAGTTTCCAAAAACACACAAAAAGAAACCGGTGAAGTTCTGGAACAAAGTTCTGTGGACTGATGAAATAAAAATCAGCCTCTATCAGAATGAGGGAAAGAGGAAAGTGTGGAGGAAAAAGAAAAAAAGGAACAGCTCATAATCCATAGCAGACTGCCTGACCTCCCAAACATGGTGATGGTTCTGTTATGGCTTGGGGCATATATGGCTGCCCCTGGAACCAGGACGCTGGCAATTTATTGACATATTTTTGGTATTTTATTATTTATTCACCACTGATACAGGAGCATTTCATCTTAGATTAAGTCAAATCCATCAAAACTCACTGGATGACATTTCATCATTCAGCAGGACAGTGATCCTAAACATACAAAGTCAATGACTGTAAAGGATTTTCCACAGCATATTAAATATAATGATTTTATTTGACTTCACGTGTATCTGTCCAATTAGTTTTAAATCCCTAAACTTTAAACACCATGCGTCAAAAGAGGCTACATCTCCCACACAGTTCTTTATATGTTGACACAAATTAAAGCTGAGACTTGGCACTTTAATGTAGTATCCATTATTTTATTTCACTTGATATTGTCAATGAGTGCACAATTACTTTTGTACACTCTGTCATTCCTAGTGAGAAATATATATACGTAGTCACCCATGCAGGCAGTAATAGAGAACTGGTGTTATAGATGGACCTAGGCACACACTTCTCAGGCCGCTCTGAGGCACTGCAAACAAGCTCACCCAAAGCCACAGGTTCACAGGGAAGGATGACCTTTCGGTGCACGCTCCACTGAGCAGCAGATACATCATGCTATGTCTGAGTGTGCACTCCTGTGTCCACTTGTGTGAATGGGTGCGCTTGGATGTCGTCTGTGTGCGGATGTGTCCGTGTGTCTGAGTGCAACTATGGTGTTGTTTTCCACCCCTTATCTGGAGAGCAAAACAACAACTTGTCCTGACCGCAGACTAGACCCTGTCTTGCCGCCCACTCACCCAGAAAACAAATAGAGGGCAAGAAGGAATGAGGGTAGAGACCCAAAAAAATGAGCACGTCTTGCAGGGCTGTGCCGAGCAGACGTGCCTGGCAGTGACTTGCGGGGCAATGGGAACTGTCAAGAGCTCTCTTAGCTCATGTCAGTTCTATAAAAAGAGGGAAAATAATAAAAAAAAAAGAAAAATAATCCCAAAAAGGCTAAGATGTGGAATCCAGTATCAAATATTAACATAATGTGAAGCAGGGAAAGAGACAGCTAGAGGGGTTTCAACAACTACATCACTCTCTTAACCCAGCCACACGAGTCGTTTTAAGTTAAGAACAATATATTTCATGATTACACTTGAATCAAGTGTAAGGAGCTGGGTTTTAACTTCACTCTTCTGATGAGTGTACAATTACTTGTTGAGAGGTCAAAAACATCTAACTGTCTCTGGAAAATTCAAGATACAGAGAAAAGGAGAAGTAGAGCCAGGATTTTTTTTATTTCTCCTCATAATCGACCTGAATTATTCACAAAAAAGAAATTCATTGATTTAGTGGCAGAGAGGAAAAACAGACTTAAAACACTAATGCAGCATGCGTAAGTTGCACAAAAATTCATCAACATTTCTTGAGAGTTGTCAAAATGTTTCTGGAGTATGGAAATATTGATGTAGCGTGTGTGTTTGTGCATGTAAGACGTAGCAGTATGTGTGTTTGCTTAAGTGCGCTTGTATATATGTGAGCCGAAACAGTCTTCATTAGGCTGACGGAGAACTGCCGCTCAACAATCAGCCATTAATTAAGTGTCAGAAGCATTTAACGGTCAGACACGCTGGCAGCCGATTCCCATGCCAGACACTAATAACAGCTACAATCTGCCAGAGTGGAAGCTCCGCTCACACGGACGTGCCAGACAGCCCACATTTTCCAAGAAAATAAGTAAATACATTCAGTAAAATTACAGCCATAATAGCCGAGCTTCTGTTTAACATTAAATAAGTTCAGGCTCTTGAACTCCATTCTAGTGGGAAGCACTTGTTCCTGGCTTCTTCCTCTTACAGAGTATCTGTCAGTCACTGTGGCGCTCTGTGGGGCAAAAGCAGCACCACGTGAACAGGACCAAACTGTAGCTTGGTGCAGTTCTTGATTTGTGTGGCGACTACATTGGACCCACTGTCTCTATGACAAAATTAGAATGGCATTCTGCTCTTGTGAGGGCAGGTGTGTAATTAATTAAGTCCTGCCAGAATCACCAGGGTTTTTTGTTTTTTTTTGTGACTATTGTGTCCAAAAATACAGAATTTGCTTTGGCTTTTCTGTAAAACGGTGACACACTAATGCAATCAATTACAGAAGCAGAAAGTAACATTTCAAAGTTCAAAACTTTTACTGAAGCTGGCATTTTATAGATAACTGTAATCATGTACAGCAAAAGGCTCTTAAAAATAAAATAACGGCTTAAATAGGTTTAAATAGGCTTATGGGGGACAAAAAAAAGTGCAGAACCAAATGCTGTTTTGTTGGAAGGCTTAAAAAACGGCTTGCAAGGTTGCACTGTTGAATTAGTTCTCTCTAAAAAAAAAAATAAATTAAATAAATATTTATAAGGATTTAATTAAAATATTTCACAAGGCCAGAGTTTTGCCTTCTATAAAGCAGCAAAATGCAGGATCAGGATGACCTGGACCTGGTTGGTCACTGCCTGTGGACTTGCACACAGGAAAACACATACTCATATTTTGTTTCCAGAAACTCTGCATTAGGATTTCACTCATGTATAGTTTGGAAAATGGCAGGGAAATAACCGCATTGAGTCGCTGCATGTGGGAGAGCAGACACCAGTAAACCAAAAGTGAATCTCAACAAACCGCCTGTGGACACACAAAAACCAGACTGTGGCCAAGTCTGGAGGCATCTACATGGCCCTAATGTCTTACAGTAGGTTTCTGTTCAAGGCTCTGTGGAACTCCATTTACAATCTAAATAAAAAAAAATAAAAGGCTGCTATGGCAACAGTACCGCATCCATCACAGACTCGTGGTGTAGGGACTTTATCCTCTATGATCTTTATCCTCATTCATGTCCTGTCATTCAGCATTTACACCTCTTGCTGAACTCATCAGCTGATTTTAACTTCAGATGCCCTTCGGTATCGTCAGATACCCTTTTGTATTTTTCACTCAGCTTCACTGACTCATTCTTCATACTGAAAGAAATTAGCTGTCTCCTCAGGAGTTAAATTTTCATTAGCTACAGACAGCAAAGCCAAACCACCAAGCAAATATAATTTTTTTGCAACCTAGCTAGCTTGTGAAAGAACCCTTCTTCAGTGTAACAGACCTTCCTCAGGGCAGACATTTTGATGCAGGTGTAACTAATGACATTAATGATGATGCTGAATTACATGTAGGTGGCAGGGTGCTACTACAGCATGATGATGCTGCTGTTTATGAAGGCAGCACTGAACTAAAAAAAACCTGCATCTTCTCAAGTAGTGGGTTATAATTATTGGCAACACGTAGGTGAATACTGATTGCTTGAATCATATCTAAATGATGTATGGAACACACAGGCTGATTAATATGATGAATTTTGTTTTCAGATAACATCAGTTTTTCATCTGAATATAAAGTCATTCAATAAAGCAATATCTGGCTGTTAAGCAGATATCTGCACCTTCATCTTGCTTTGATAAAATGTCTTGCAGATCAGTCAGTGGACTGACAAGCTCAAAAAGGATATGTGCAGTCATTTAAACCTGTGACTTATTAGTTTTTGAACACTGAATGAAGTGAAAAGTAAAAAGAACAAGCTCTTAACAATCCTTGCAGGAAGCAAACTTGAAGCAATAACTCCATCAGAGAGCAAAGTAAACAACAATATGTCTGAGCAACACTGTAATGTATCAGAAGGGCTATGTTTATGTATATGTTTAACGCTGATTGCTGAGTTGCAGCTAAATGTACTCACTTCTCTTCTATTTCAGTGTACTGGAGAGCAGTGCTTCCTGCACAGCTATTAAATAAATACCCAATAAGCAGTGGAATTAAGGGTTAAGTGTTTGTATTGGGATTCATTTTATGACCATGCTGAAATGAAAATTATTTCTTTCCTTCCCCTTTCATGTATCCCTTTTAGACTCTCGGCATAATAAGAGGTGGAGTTGTCATGACAGCACAACAATATGCCATGCCTACCTCAAAATTGTAAATTATGATTATTATTATTATTATTGTTATTTTTTATCAGTGTTGTCTTCTATCCCAACATCATTAAGACTCAATGGAAACATTCAAGCAGACGGGAAAACGGCAACCTCCGTTTGAAAATCTTGCTACTGTGTGTGATAAAAGAGACAGACAGAGGAAGAGAGAAAAACTGATTAGCATGCAAACATGGTGGCATCAGCCTCCTTGTTTTCACTGCTGAGGCAAAACTGTTCTGCATATGTGCATTCATAGTCTGTGCAGAGAGCAGTCAAGTTACTGTAGTAAGACCGGAAAGAACTACAGTAAGCACAAATCAGCATTTGGGCCTTGTGCCAGAGCACACTTGCACACCATACACCATATTAAAGTAATTTATTTACTATGTATGAATACTGTACTGCAGCGAGGAACACTACATTAAAAACAGTTACATGGAACGCGTCTCTTGTATTTCTTCACATGCTGTAGTGTCAAAGCTCTGTTTACACAAATTTCAAATATTTTCAAATTGATTTAAAGGCAGTGTACGCAATTCTGTTGAAAGACTGATGATACTTGAAGTCAACAGCAAAAGAAATGTACCCCTCCTTTCAAGGCTCCTTCAGACACTGCACCCACTCCACACTAACTGGACCAGCTGACCAAAAGAGAAATATAGAGCCCAGAGTGTCTTCTACAGTCTGTAAGTGTCTACTAGTTAGCTGTGACAGTGACAGACAGGGCCACATGTTTGCAGCTAAGCTAACAAGGCTAATATTACCTGGCATAGCATTTTGAATTACATATCCAACCAAATAAACCCACTGTGCTAACAAACTACCATACAGACAAATACCTTGATATAGAGCAAATGAGGAGACAGCAAGAAATGCAATTAATAATAGCTAGGGCGTGAGTTAGCAAACTATTGCTACAGTTGCTGCTGTGAAGCTAACATGCAACAGAAGGCGAGGGGATTTCACAGAGCCAGAAATCAACATTACACCAACACCATGTCTTGGCAAAGTGCAAAACAGACTGAATGTCTGTGCACAAGTAATTTAATGTTACCGGAAAAACAAATGTGACACAGGGACCTGCTTGCTTACTAAATAGGGTTGGGATTGGCTATCACAAACATTAGCCTATTTAACCCAATGGCTCTGTGAAACATTATGAAACTAATATTTTACACACCTGTGAAGCAGAAACAGACCAACCTCTGCATCCATCTTCATGCCTTTCAACTCTCAAAGGTCTCTCCACCGGTTACCACATTAGCATGTGCCCAGGTTACCACCTCTCACTCCCACTGCTCCCATTTCCTCATCTCCTGTCTTCTTCATTTCCTTGCCCTGTGCACAAGCATGCTGATTGGCTGGAACAGTGTTGTGTGGCTCGGTCCGAACCACTTTGTTTGTTCCCCATTTACAGAACCAGGGCTGTTGGAAAGCTGGATTTCTTTTCTTTTCAGCATGCACACAGAAAGTGACAGCGAGCAGACTGTGAGACCATATTCACTGAATTTACAAACAGTGCATAGGATATGAATCGCTGAGTATACCTTTAATCAATGATCTATTTAGAAATTATTCTCCATCCAAAGCATTAAACCCAATGTCACTTGATGTACTTGGTACTATTTTCACAGACAGTAATTAAACTGAAGCTAAGTGAAAGGCAAGGCTATCAGAAAGGCCGCTGTGACTGGCATGTGGTTTTAAACCGTGTAAAAGATTATCATAGCACCATGCAATTCACAGAATTCATGGAAGGTAACCCACCACAAAATTCACTACATGGAGACATGACACCTGTCATTAGCATAAGGTCAATTTAGAAAATTAGAAAATGTTGAAAAGCCTCTCAGATCTCTTTATTGTCGTAAGTTTAACTGGACTTGTGCTTGCTTTTAACAATAACATGACAGTGTCCAGCAACTGTGTGCCAGATCTCCGGAAACACCTATTTAACCAGTCTCACCTTACACTAACTCTTATTGACAGACCAAAAGCTCCACAAAGATCCATGAAATGATGGGGCAACAAAACCATGCATACTGCATTTGAAACGGCCATATTCTTATTCAAATGCAAACACTGACACACAAGTGTGTACTTTACAAAAAAAAAAAAAAAAGAAAGAAAGAAATAAGTGATTTGCAAGTGGTCTGACAACATTTTTGACTTAGTTTATTTACATGTTCGTGTACACGTTTGTTGTTTTGGTTTCATTTGTTTTCTTCTTGCACAGTGATGATTATTTCATGCTGGAGGCTACTGGTCACATTTAATCAAAAAGTGGACTGCATTGTTTGTAGCCAAAAATAATCTCTAAAAAGCAGACAGCCTGGCTAATAATGTGAAAAGGCAGTGTATATATTAATAGAGAAAAGACGGAGGATATAATAGGGCTGCTGAATGATGCTGAATATATAATCAAAATCATTCAAAGAATCTGTGTAAATTGCTCTTTGGCAAACAATTACTTCGGTGCATCTTTCCTAATCAAAGCCAATTTTACCAGAGAAAGCAGCAACAGGAAAGTATCTCTTAGGTGCTCAGCAGGTTATAGCACCCCCCTCAACCCCTCCCTCTAAATTATACACACAAACACAGCCATTACATACCCCGTAAGTGAAAATGTGTGTTAGTTCCTGTGGTGGGAAAATAGGAAGTTTATCCAGGTTTATTCTGTTCCTTCGGCTGTCATCACACTTTCATATGGCCAACTCGCCGACTTAAGGGGACACGCCTCATTTTTCAATTAGTCACTAGACTCAGTCACGCTTTACTGCTCTCTCATCTCCCTCATCTACAAGTGAGAGAAAGGGGGGAGGCAGTGGTCGAGGGGGAGTAGATAGAGACACTATTGTAGATCAGCTCTGAGGGAGAAGAAGGAGAAGGCCATGCTGCTGGAAGGACTCCCTCTGCTGCTCCTTTACTCACTTTCATTAAAAAAAAATCCTGCCTATGGTGACTTATTGCCACAGCGCATACTTCATATATTCATTGATTGACTGATTCTCATTTTTCCAATTTGAAGCCCCCCTCTTCGTAATACAGTGCTACCAATAGATGGAATACAAATACATTTATTATTCACCACCTTACATATACTGTAAGTATTGAATTTAAAGTTGGAGATATGAATACATGCAAGACTGGTTGAAAAATGTATATTAAATTACTTTATAAAATATATTTTTTTTTCCCTTTTTCAGACACCTGCAGTGACTTAATGCTGAGGAGGCAGACTGCTTGAGTCGTGCTGCAGGGCTGGCTGTGGTATTTTTTTTTTTTTCTTCGGCTGACCCAGTTGGGAGGCACATTGACTATGCAACTAAGACACAGACGGAAGAGAAACTTGGCAACACATGACTGGATAATCATCACGCTACTTTAATATTCGAGAGAGAGAGAGAGAGAGAGGGAGAGCGAGTGATAACATTAGGGAAAAGGCAACAAAATATGGGCGGCACTGAGGTTGGGATTCGAGGTGCAGCAGAAAAAGGGGAGAAGAGGAATAAGGAAGGAGAGAAAAAAGATGGAGAGAAAACAGTGCAATGGTGGAGCAAAAGGAATGCAGTAAGACATGAAGAGATAAGACTCCTCTTCTACTCCCAGTGGATATTTTCAGAAGCTCAGCAAATGTTTCTAATTCCCTTTGCCTCCGTTAGCCTCCTTCTCTATAGCTACAGATTAAACATGAATAAAGAGTTTGCAAAGAGATGGTGAAGAGAAAGAGAAGAGAAGAATAAGAGTGGAGAAAAAAAGAGAGAGAGAGAGTCTGGTGGTTGCCATGGCGACGAGAGGGGAGAGATTCCAGAGTGGTCTCGGCCATTACGCAGTGTGTTGGGGAGATGGACTATGCAGCACTTAGGCTTATTGCAGTGTGGGCTGAAACAGAACAGATATCTAATATAGACGAGATGGGCTCACACCAAAATGGTGGATGGTAAGCACAGCACTAATAAAAAGAGGCTGTAGAATACTGAGGTTTTACTGCCAAAAGCTGTGCTGAGAAAAGCCAGTAAGACTAAGAAAAAAGGACATTTATCCTATTTGAGAAAATGGATGGACATCCAGTGAGTAAAATCCACACACACACACACAACACATACTAACCGACATCTGCACAGAGGCATTGCACGGCACACAGACAAATGTATGCACATACTGTATGTGCACAGAAACATAATCAGAGATACATTGATCCCGTCCCGCAACAGCCAAGTACAACTACTCTAGTACTACACGGCTAAGAACAACAGTTGTCGTCTTTGGCCATGCAGTAGATTACATGTAATGGGCAGGCACAGCAGCTAAAGATAGGACAGTGGCTTCCTGTCCAATCAGGGGGACATCAAGCTTTAGCATGAAACAAAGGGAGCGACAGTGATTTCAGCAATCTTTTGCCATAACTAAAATAGACAAAATTTCAACCTGTGAAAACCCATAATTACAGATGTTTCCTCCGGTAGAAGTGCAATTTCTGCGGCAATGGATGTTTTTCAAGTCCACAAACTATATATAATTTAACTTGAATAGATTCTTTAAGACCCAGAATATCTACAAAAGAAAATACTGGTCAAAAGTTTTACAAGACCCCATTTTTCCAGCTTTTTATTGAGATTTAAGTAGCTCAGGTCCAGTGAATAAGCTTTAATGGTATACATGTAAGTGGCCAAGGTAAGAAAAAAAAGTTTAGGTCACAAGAAACTGAAAAAAAAATCACGTACATTTCATAGAGAACAGGTCTTCTCCAGGGATTAGGGAACTAGTGAACTCACAGTTTTCCTGCAGTAATGGAAGAAAATGCAGCCTTGAGAGTTAATGCAAACAATTCCTACAGGTGCCCCAACTTATTTTTCTTGTGCTTTTGTAGAAACACTGAGACACTGAATTGTGTAGATTTTCAATAACAGCTGGAAAAATGGAGGTTTCCTAAAACTTGTGACTGGTAGCACACATTTATACCTATTTATATCTATTTATAGCATTTGTATGTATTTGCTGACTTCCAGATGTCAGCTGAAGTACAAACATAAGCAAAGCTAAACATCTGGACGCTCACTTGTGACACACTTCCACTGGAACAAGAGCAGAGACTTAACGCAGCTGCATCACAGTTGCGATGCAACCAGGCTGCATTCTGGGTAATACCAAATACACACAGATGGCATTCTTTACTCTTAAAGACATTGTTCACAAGTTTACTTTCCCTGAGGTAAACATTTCACACACACCACATGGACTTGCACAGTTTTGTGTGGGGAAATGAAACAAAAACTTGACGGCAGGTTGTGGTAGCATTAAAATGGAAAATTATGAAAATAACAAAGATGCACTGAAATAAACATGTTATTTGACAGGCTGGTTATGGCATAACTTGGTTTATTAAGGACTGTAGCTATACTGTTCTGTCAGAATAAAATGGAATTATGTACTGTAGAATTCATATTGTGCATATAATCTTGTGTCACCTTTTACTGCTATAAAACATGGCAACTTGTGAAGTTAGAAGAGAGGAAAAGGACTGGTCATGCACCAAGCTATTTGTTTATGAGTATCTTGGGCTCAAATGGAGTGCAACAAACTGCCTAAATAAACAACAATTGTGGAGACAGAGAAAACCAAGTGAGAAAAAGGCAAGCAGAGCTCAAGCTACATGGAATACTGTCTGTGAGAAACTACTGACGGGGTAAATAAAGCACAATGAATGTCAGTGTCAGCATGGACATCATTTTTTTTTTTTTAATTACCACCCAATAAACAACAGATACTTCTGCCTTCCTGAGTAGATGCACACTGAGATCTCTGATTAAGTACAATCTTTGGTCATTGCCTGTTCTCAAACTTGTTCCCTGCTGATCATTGTGCACTATTTCTAACTGTGAACTAATCAAATCAAAGCTGAACAGTGGCTCTGTGCCAGTGGCTTCTGGTCAAACTGACTTTATACAAAGCAGCACAAAGCTGTGTGTCCGCTTCTGTGACATCTTCCTGGGTAGTTCAATAGCAGATTATTTGAAAGTTATTTGAAACTTCAAATGACTCCTGCCGACAGCAGGTATGAGACTGCCAAGCAATAAAAAGCAGAAGAAAAGATCTGTAGTGAAAATGGATTGGCCAAATTTTAAATCAAAACTGTAAAATTTCCTTTTATCTGTTAAACAAATGTTTGAGACATTACTCTATGCTATACACACAAATCACAGAAAATGGCTAGAGTGACATATTTCCTTTAAAACATCTATTTAGTATTTACTTTGCTCTGCATGGGATATAGCCAGAATGTTTGTTTTTTGTGTTTGTTTATCTGGGCTGCTCTTACCATGCAGCTGATTGTAAGCTTAGTGTTAATTTTAATCAGTAACTATATTAAACAGGTCTAGCCATGGGGTGGAGGTTCATTATCTGTGGCCTTTGTGCCACGGAGCCCTAGTGCGATTTGGGTGATGCAGATAAGTCGAAGAACCTATGTGTGCCATGAGGAAATCGTCAAAGTGGTTCAAAGAAAGAGCAGAACAGACTATAACAGCAGAATGAAGGGAAGCAGAAATGGGTTTGTGGCTTTGCCTTATCAGGGGAACTAGTAATACGATCCATATACTGTATTTGCATATATAACACACATAAAAGGCCAACTGTAGGTGGTCTCTTATCCATTCTGCTGCAGTGAACTGACGCTGTGCTTTGCATATCTCCTGTAACCTACAGGGCATCACCACATGTCAGCACAGCAGGGCCTTTCTCTTTTCCCATGTGACATGGGTCATTGCAGTTAGTCTCGCCAGTGTCATGTGAACTGGGTGACAGGTAATTATGGTTTTGCACTCAAATCCCCTGGTGCTCAACAGGCTTGATATTCCACATCCAGTCTCCCTGGTACAGGAGTCACCGTAGGATTTAAGATTTACATTAATTTATAGGATTCACTTAGCTGTATTGATGCATGTGTATTTCCCAGACTGTATAATGCATGTATGTGAGTGTATGACTGCGTGTAGGACAATTGAAAAATAAAAAAAGCTCAAGTAGTATAAGTGTTCAAACTACCAAAATTAATCATCTACAGTATTAAATTGCAAACACACTTCAAGCAAGAAACAATTACATCATTCAAGGTCAGAAGCTAGACAAGTCTGACAGTTTTGTTCCCACTGGTGAGAAAGAAAGGCACGACGCCCAAATTGCCTCCCAGTGGAGTTAACAAACAGTCTCTTTGCTCTTTTATCTTTGGTTTTATCCAGTCACGCAATGTGGTCTTAGGCCTCCTGAGCTTCTTGATGTTGCTCCATCAAGCCACATCCCCACATTCACATATCTCAAAAAGACTGACAAACTCCTGTCAGGTAATTAGCCTAATTAGTCATTCGCTTGTATTTCCTTCCCCTCCCCAGGCTCGCCTTTCCTCCTGCGTGGGTTTGAAGAGTGCCATAATTAATATCATCCCGCCACGGGTCATAAAGCATTCCATGTCACCATGATAAAGGTCCCTGTCCTGACCTGGGAAGGGAGAGATGATAACCTAGCTGGATAGAATGGCTTTAAATTAAACCATCCGATGATACAATTACTTCAGAACACCCTGAGAAAGATTATACAACTGTGCTTACGACACTATAAAAATGCATGTGCGTGAGCATGTAAAGAAGTATGTTTGAGGATTTAAAGACTTTATTTTGATTTTATTTATATGATAAAACTGTGTTTTTTCATTTGTTACCTCATGGAAACCATTTTTGTTATATCATGCTAAAGTGTGGACATGTGTTGGGATGCATAATTACAACCACAGTAAATGTTTTTACTTTATAATCTAATTTACACAAATTTTATGATTGTTGTTGATTTATGTGATTTATCTTAGATATATTAGCTTGAAATATATTTTTCCTCCATAATAACAATTCTTGCCATGGAGTGTGAGGATATTTGAGATTTTGCTCAGTAGCACTGAAGTCTTTTTCCCCTGAACTAAGAAACACAAACAAGAGTGGCTGAAAGATCTCATCATATTTTAAAATTATTGGCATTAGTTACTGAAGTGAGCATTGATGTAGAGATGAATTAAGGAAGATCTGACTCGAAAATGAGTAAGTCACAAATCTCAGAAGTGACTTGTGGCTAATTGCACAGGTACTTTGAGACTGACCTTAAATTTGTCACATCCACATTTATGCTGTAGGAAAAAAATATAAGTTATAGTTGTTTTGGTGGCTCAAAAACAAAACAACATGGAAGTTGTGTTACCTTCATAGACGGCTTTAAATCCCTGCCCGCTGACTGCGTAGTCAGACAGTAGCCACAGCGTAAGCCTGGAGCCTGTACTCACAATGGGTGAAGGCAGCTGGAACCCCGTTAACCTGAGAACAAATGGACAGAAGGACAATAATGGTCAGGCAGAAAAAAAGATCCAATCAACAGCACAGTTGGTTGCAAGGTCAGGTATGAAGCCCGCTTCCATCAAGCCAGCTGTTCCCTCAGGCATTCAAGGATAACTTTTTGTTTAACGAGGCTCTGAATCATCCACAAATTATTAAAATGCCAAGACCTCAACAGGACAGAAAATCTCAACAGATTTCTCTCCATCAGTCACAACAGAGTAACTGCAGTCATATATCCTCAGTGAATTAAAAACACGGCAGCCAGTGTGGGAATGACCCTAACAGATGAACAGAAAACAAACATTAAATTGTCAGACTCTGAGTCAACAGCCATTTCTAATAACCAGCCAGTAGTGTTTAGATGTGGAGTTCAACTGGAACAGGAAATACTTGCTATTTATAGCTGTAGTGTACATCTGAACGTGTTGAGGTGTATACTACATGTGCAATCCCAGTGTTCCACTTAAGTATAACTTCTGTGCTGCTGTTACTGACTTGGCTGGTAGCTAACACTAGGTAGTTCATTTTGCAGCTAATACTAGCCTACCTCTTTCACTGCGTGATAATGGTATTCTGACCAGGGCTACCAGCTAGGTAACAGTGGCCAGTGTGTCCTACTTAAACCTTTAGCTGTGCACATCACGTCAGTAATTTATAGTCTCTGAATCAGGACCTGTGGGGCTTTCCTGTCTGTGCTGCAGCTTGTCCTTTCAGCCTCTGAAACTTAGTTTGGCTGTGAAGATCAGTTTAAAGATCAGTTTGAGTCAAGAGTTTAAATATGTATAATACAGACAGTGGTATGTGTTGTTTACAGTTTGAAAATAGCAAAATAAATTATTTAAAATATATTAATATCTTTAAATATGTCCCAATGTATGTCAGAAATGATAATGTATGATCTCACTTGTACATAATCTTAGTTCATGCTTGTATAATTACCCAGTCACCTGACAGAATCACTGTTTCGAAATGTTTAATAAAATACTGTAACAAGTAGTGTGGCAAAAAAAAAAAAAAAAAAAAAAAACCTCTGTGGGACTAATAACTAGTGTACTAAAATTATGTTGGAAACAAGCTATATAGTTTTGAGTAATGAGCCCTGCCTTATTAGCTTTCAGCAGCAGCTTTACCAGTTTCAGCTATTAAATCCATTCAACATGTTTCCCACTGGCAGTACTCACATACATACATATACACATACTAATTTAAAAAAAAAAAACAAAACAAAAAAAAACTGGTGTTCACCATTCATTTGTTGCCAGTCACCACAGGTTGATTCATCTGTGCGTGGACAGAAATGTGGTATGTGTGTGTGTGTGCGTGTGTGTGTGTGTGTGTGTGATATATTCCTGATTTACAGAATCTAATAAAGGACCATGTAGCTCACCTTACTTTAAGCTCATCCTTGAAATTTCCCTTCCCGAGTGTCACTTTAATTTTCATTTCCTGTTCTCACATGTACTCTCTCTCACTGCATGTGTATCCCACTCTTTACAGTCTATTACACCAACCCCCCCTTTTATATCTTGGTGTTAAGAGAGGCCTCAGTGTTTCATTTAATCCTTAACTATCACATTGGAGGTGGGGAAAAATTGTAAAACACCAGTGCCGGAAAGACGAATTGGACCAAAAAGGGAAGAGGGCTTTAATATATGCATGATTTCACTCCTCTCTGTGAGATTGTCACGGTGGGATATCAGCTAAACGATGGGACACATGTTCATGCAAATAGCCCCTTCGCTGACCGCAAATTGAGTTGGAAGGCAGCCATCTTGGTTTAGCATCGCACTGCGGGGAAGGGGGTGGTGGTTGATCAAGGGTATGATGGAGGGGCCATAGAGCGAGGGGTTGGGGGTGGGGGTGGGGGGGTCTAAAAACTGGAAGGAATGCCTGCCGCATCCAAATCGTGATCATCTGGCATAAGCCAGATATAGCCCCGAATCATTTTTCAAAGCAAAGAGAAAACAAAATGGATACCTTCAGAAAACACACAGAAACAGGCTTCACATGCGAAGGGAGATTAAATATTGCAATGTGATATGGGCTGTGGCAATCTGAGGCGTGCAGCCGGTGTTGTGAAAAAAGCCAGCTGGGGGATTGCCTGTTATCAAGGAAAAGATGCGAGATATGATTGTAACTGAGCGATACAAAAGAACGGACGTGCAGCGCAAGTGTCTCAAGTGAGTGGTATATTGATGGAGGGAGGACGAAAGACAGTGAGGGACGGGAAGAGAGAAAGAGATAGAGAAAGAAGTTAAGAAAAATAGCACAGTTATGGGAAATCATCGGCTGTTTCTACTGCATGGAAAGCTGAGTAATCTCAGAATTAAGGGCCTCTGAGGAGAAGAATAGGTTTATGCGTGCATGGCTGCATCCACACTGAAGAGTATATGCTGTATATGTGTGTAAGTGTTTGCATAAGCGCATGTGTGTGTGTGTGTGTGTGTGTGTGTGTGTGTGTGTGTGTGTGTGTGTGTGTGTGTGTGTGTGTGTGTGTGTGTGTGTGTGTGTGCAAAGAGAGACCAGAGGTCTATTAAGAGGGCTTTCCACCTGACTGGCCTCAGCATCATCTCAATGAAGAACCTCTGCTTCCAATTATCCAACAGCTACCCATGGGAACGAGAGAGGGGGAGACAGACAGAGAGGGAAAAAGATGGCTGTATTGGAAAAGAGTGGAGATAGTGTAATGAGGAGATGGCAGTGCTGAGAAGTAGGTTGAGGGAGGGAGGAATATGAAAAGAAGGGAGGTGAGAAAAAAAGTACTGGGAGAGACAGATCAGTATGTGGCAATGTAAAAACTCCAACTATAAGGCTGAGTTGAGTGAGGGTGAGTCATGGTGAGAAACTCCTTCATTAGATTTTACAGCTATTCGGGGGTTCATGTTCACACACTCGCACAAACACACACACACACATAGTTTTAATCAACATTTTCGTGAAAGTGTGCATTCGTGATCTCCCCCTTCTCAAATATGTGTGTTTACAGCTGTAAACAGACAGAGACTAAATGAGGTCATTTGTCCTTTAAACTCAGTCAATGTGTGCATGTGCATGTTCATCTGTGTGTGTGTCTTCTCAGGGTGGAAGGTAAGCACAGTGCTGATACGGCTGATTTTCACCCAGAAGGAGGGATGAGGGAGGGGGAAAAAAGAAGAAAAAAATAGATACAGCTGCAAGATTTTGATGGTTGAGTAGTGGGGAGACATTAACCAATAAATGATGGGTGCTGAGACAGAAACAGGGAGAAAAGGAGTAGAAGTGCAGAGGGAAGAACAATGTGTGTATTTTATGTGTATCTGTGTGAGTGTGTGTGTGTACTCTTTCTATATGAGACCCTTATGCAGCTATAACTTGTCAGCGGTCGAGGCCAGGACCTGATGCCCTGCTGTCCTCTGTAAGCTCTAACTCTGCATCGAGCACCTATCACACTACACACACACCCACCCACACACACACACATGAATGGTTCCAGTTCCATATGCTCCCATATGTTTTTGGCACAAGAAAAATATACTCTCTGCTAAATTAGAGAGAGTCATTTGATTATAGTTGTTTTAAAATGAGTGAAAAAAAATTCAAACTGTTGCGGTAGAGTGTTTGCGTGTCTGTGTATGACTCACCACTGGCTCTCCTTACAGGGGGAAAAAAAAAAAGCTGACTGTGTAGCTGAGCAGAGGTTAAAATGGCATTCCATTCCCACACACATGATTTGATTCCTCCAGCTAATAGGAAAACTTTCACAAGCAATTAGATTGTATTTCTATCAGCCTCCTTATCCTTTCTCTGTGTGATGTACCATATCACTTTGCCCAGGGGCATGGTCATGCCTTGATAGAGTTTCATGACTAGCCTTCAGCGCTCTCAATTTCAGTTAAAACTCAAGGTATTTAATGTGAAAGCCTGTTACCAGTATTCACAGGGGTGAGTAGTTTTTCATGAGAAGAGGGGATTGCAACCTCTAAAATGTTCATCACTGTAAAGGTGGATGATCTAATGTTCCACTTTTTAGTTTCTGTTAACAGATTTCTGCTTGTTGTGGCTGCTCATCATCACATTACTATTGTCCAGAAAGTATGCAATTCCACAACACAGGTGAAGCTGGCCAGGGGCACAAACAATTTGTAAAATCCCATCCACTGCCTTGCACAGATCCCACAACCCATCAATATTTCAAACAAGACTGGCATCTTTCTGAATTAAATGGGCTAACAGTTGTAGCTGTGTTATGCAACTGCTAGTTAATATTCATATGTGCGTGACATCACAAGGTATTTGAGCATCGAGGTTGAACAGCAAGGGTGGGAGTGTCTCTCAGATGTCTCTGACACTGAATGCTGATGTTGAGATAATCAACCGCAGTCAGCGCCGGCTGAGAGACAAACCGCAGTGAAGTCATTAACAAACCGGTGACTCTGGGGAACGAGAGGGAGGGAGAGAGAGACGGTGAGGGAGAGCAGCTGATATAAGGGAAACAGCGGAGTGGAGTGGACAGCGAGAGGAAGAAAAACTTAGGTGAGGAGAAAATAGCAGCGGTCAGTTGGGGGAAGATTTGACAAAAGGTAGGTGACAAAATGTGGAAACTTTCACAGCAAAATAATTGAACCTGAACTTCTGAGTGGAAAGTGAAGTCCGGGGGTGAAAGAGAAAACCAACGCGACGATAAAATGCGAGTGAATAATTTGCAGTGTCAGAACAATGACTGAATGCCTTACTCATCAGCTGCTCATTTTTGGGCCATAAAAAGACACGGGTGGCAACGCAGGACTGATTAGTTGTCATTTGCTGTGCAGAATGGCCAAAGTCATCACCAGCTAAATTAAAGGATGTGTGCATATGAATGAGTAGAGGAGTTATGGAACACTGTACCAAATGGCTTTACTAGAGATAAGTGCTTCATAGTCTTCCATTATATCTAGTTTTTAAATCTAATTCTACCTACACACACACACACACACACACACACACACACACAGATTTACTTCCCCTGGAGTGTCTGCCAGTCAGCAAGTGAGTGAGTAATGTGACTGGTTTATCTCCAGGCTATCTGCACTCCATTAACAGTGCATTACATTGCCCTGATGCGATCTGCATCTGCTCAACAGCATAGATACCTGTGAGGCAATACAGTGGGATTCACAATCCCCTTTATTTTACACCCAGGATATTCGGCAGATGATGCAAATGGAAAAAGTATAGTAAGCATAGTATTTGAAAGATTATTTAAATGCTTTATACGACTTTGCCAAACAACTTTGCTTGTTTTGCATTTCTTGAATGCAAATATACATTTGCAATATACACACATGCAAATTAAACAGGAAACAAACTAATATTCCTGACATGCATTTATGGACATGATATATGCCATAAAAATGAGTAGTTGCAAGCACTGGCACTGGTATAGAGTCCTTAAATGAACAACAGAAAGCGTCTAACAGCGGAGGTAAGAAGAAAAAAAAAGAATTGCAGTCTTTGTTCATTTGTTCCCCCTTGTAGAGACATAAGTCAATTACACTTACAGCAAACAAATCAAGGCTGACAAATGAAACAAGGTGACGTTCACACGTCCACTGTGTTTTCCCCTGCTCTGCACAAATCGCTTTGCAATAATCCTCGGGCAGAAAACAATTAGGGATAAAATAAAACTAATTCAATGTCGTGCCACTCTCGCCCCTAGGAAAGTGACAAAGCTAAGTGGTAGCCATGAGATATGCTGTTGTTTACTCGCCGCTGCCGGTGCTCAGGTCTGTCTATGTGTGTGTGTGTATCTATGTGTGTGCGTGAGTGGATGGAGCAATTATGACACACAAGGATGTTGTAAAATGATGAAGGAGAAAATAAGGACAGACATGAGGGACTCAATTGAAAGCAAACAGGAAACAAGTTGGAAGAAACATTATACATCTATCCAGCATTTTAGATATTCAGTTATGTGTATGCTGTATGTTAGATCATTGGTTAGTTTACTATTCATTTTACCTGATATACTTAAGTCTATTATTTGTCTTTCTAAGAAATACTTATGAATGTTCCAGTGTGTTTTTATTTTGCTGCACAGATGAGTGGTCATCATTATTTTGCTACTATAGGCAGCTGTAGTAATAATCATCGTCTTCGTGAATCGACTCATCTCTGCTGAAATAACTCGAGCGACAGTGTTAAGTGTGAAGTTATGCCTAAGTAAACAGGTTATATAACACATAGCCCAAAGAGGATCAAATAATGTGTTGGTGAGTCAGCCTCACAAGCATCAAGATTTCGATGCGTAACAGACAGAGTTGGCTAAGTGTAGTGATGTGGGGTACGTGGCATGATGGAAATGTAAGTGAAAACAAACAAACAAAAACTTCTAATGTACAACTGGGTGAGTGCAATATTGCCTTTCCGAGAATCTTTCACATTAAAAGGATATGTTATTTAATCAAATGCAGCCATTTGCCACTTAGTATAGCACACGGCCCGGTCACCTCTTTAACCAGTTCAGGCTTTCACTTGTATACTTTCTCTCTCTGTTTCTGACTCATCCTCTCCACCTGCTCCCTTCAACAGTCGAACATACAGCCAAAAACACGTGGGCACCCCTGTTTGTTTACTTGTGGTGTGGGGCTGTTTTTCATTTGCATCATAGTCAGACTTCATTCATTACCTTCACCATGGAGGTTGTATTTTCACCTGTGTCTGTTTGATGGCTTGCTGGTTGGTTGGTTTGCTTTCTAGCAGGATTATGCACAAAAAAAAGACAGATTTGCACCAAACTAAGTGGAGAGATGGGGCATGGGGCAGAGGATGCAGAGGATGGTCGAGGAGACAAGGGAAGAGAGCTGGGTCCAGACAGCAGAGACTAATGGAAGAATATATCTCCCTCCTATCATCATGGGCAATGTGGGATCACTGGACGAGCTAGAGACACTAGTGAGTGCCCTTCCAACTCTCAGAAGGTAGAAGCATGTTTTCATATCTGCATTGATGCCTGTGCCTGCAGCACAAGACTTTAAATCTAAACCACTGAGGTTTTCTTTTTTTCCAGACGTTGGATGAAGCTCTGAATCTATATTCAAAATTTCATCATTTGCACTGCTCTCTCTCTCTCTCTCACTCACTCTCTCTTCACTGTGATCTTCAGTTTCTCCCTGGCTCCACAGAGGGATGCCACTAATAAACTCCAGAACGAGGTTGGGCAGAAGATCTGATTAGCCAGCAGGGCTAATAGGGACACAGTGACCGATGGAGCGCCCAACCAATGCTATTTACTTTCTACCCGTCGCTCTTCTTTCGTTCCTGTGGCAAGGATGATCAAAGAGCAGTAGAGAGAAGGAGACAGCGAGGGAAAAGAGAGAGGAGGAGGAGGAGGGGAGGGGGGGTGGCGATGGTGTGTTTGTGTGTGTGTTACTGAAAAAAGCACTGGTTCTGATCTAGAATTAGCTACAGGCTCTCACAAACACTGATGTCTTGTGTCTGGATTCTGTTGACAGTCTCTCCTTAAGTCCCTCTCTGCCTGTAGATCTCAACATTAATGCCCTCTATCTGTTAATTATGTATCTTTTTGGGTATAGAGACTGAATTAATCTGCTCTATTTTGGCCATCAGCATCTCTGTACTGCACTGTATGTAATTTCTATGGACTGATTCACATCTTTTCTGATGGAATCGATCCCAGTATGTTTACAGAGAGTTAACCTTTGCCTTCCCAGCTGGTCAAGTGCAACTGGTTCCGCACAACAAGTGCCTAATTACATGCCAAGCAATCCTTTTGACACAACATGGCGTGTGTGTGTGCGTGTGTGTGCATGTGCACACAATATGCATGTTTTTTTTCCATTATCACGTTTCACAAGGTGTTTGGATAACTAATTAGACTGCTATGCTCTATGTCTCAAAGGGACGAACAAGAGAAAACAAAGGGAAAGGATGAAATCAAGGAAGAAAAACGTGACTGCGGTAACACTGAGGAAAAAAAGCAATATCAACACAGGCTGGAAAAATATGCCAGGGATTTGCCTAAGCCCGGAAACAAATGGTGCACAAGGAGAACGTCTGTGTTTCACAGTCCCATAGATTACAGCGAAAAGCAAGCTATTTCTTCTGTTTCAGGCATGTGGTTTGGGGGGCAAATACCAAAGGTTTTATGCCACCATATTGTTCTTCTTGGCTGTCTTACAGTTGTTGTTTCTTTTCCTTTTTTCTGCAGTGAGTGGCAGCCCAAAGAACCACATGTTCTGGAAAATAAGTACTTTGATTGAGATCAGTCTGAGAAATTGTTTCACATATACAACGATCAAAAAAGGGACCAGTTTGAGTCCAAAAGTCAGTTCACACTTTGGCAGGTCACTCTTGAACCTTTAGGTGTCTCAACAAAATTGGATCCGGTGAACACAGTCTGGCCAATTTCAGCAACTAAATTTGGCCACCATTTTAAGTTTTGTCAAAAACCCTGCAATTTCTTCTTCTACAAAGTCAGTAGGTGAAAAGAACTTTCTTTTGGACTTTTGAAGGTTTTAAAAAAGGACTTGGAGAAAGTAATTTCAAACTTTGGCCTCCCCATTTCAAGATGCTGATACGTCACAGAAATTTGTCAGAAAAGGTCGGTTGAAGTGGCTAAAAATTAAATAAACTGATGACATAATTTACATGAAGTCGATTTGTGTGTGTTCCATGTATTCTAACTTCAACTCAAATCTCAAATCTCTTCCCAAACAGACTAAAATCATACAGTAACAAGGGAATTTCCAAGAGCAGGCGGCGATGACAGTGATTGCATTGCTCACATGTTACACACAGCTGATTAGGTTTGTTGGTTTCTTACAGTGGTTGGTAAATATTCCAGCAGTTTTGTCAATAGACTTGTGCCATTTATGTCACCCTATTTGGCTGTGATAAATGTGGCAGTGAAGACACAAACAGGAGGTGGGCCGCAGGTCCGCAGTTCTTGCTCCAATCAAGACTGAAATTGCCCAGCAGGCCAAAGAGTCTTCATTGTACCTGCGTCCTCTGATTGATGTGGTTTTGTTTCCTCCTAAAATTGCTCCGGATGTATTTATGTTAAATTTGGATCGTTTCTCATCGAGGCAAAGGCTATTTTAACCACCCATGTCCTTCTTTTAGAAGGAACATGTGATTTACAACATGTATGAGAAATGGTAGAACATATATCACTTAAACACTGATATAAAAGATAAAGGAACACAATGAAGAAAGCACTGTACGTCTGAATTCTGTGGGAACTGAGTGTTGCAGAGTGTTGTATCACTGTAATTTTTCAAATGTTTACTGCTGCAGAGATGTGTTTATGAATTCTTGGAAAGTGCTTGAGAGCATGCAAATGATGTGTTCACCACCTCTTATATATGCATGAGAGACAGGATTATGTGTAAACATCACAAGAATATTGGCTTTGACTTTAGTTTAAAGCTGCTTTGAATATCAAACCCACAACTGAAAAAAAGTAGCTTTTTCATCACATAAAATGATCACACTGATGAACAACAGATTACAGAAAATCAGGTGTTCTGGCCTAGAGTGATGGTTAAACTGAAATGTTTATCGTGTAGTTTATGTGCTCTTTTCATAAACAGGTTTTTCCACCAGGTTTTGCAAAAATAGTCCTCAACTAGCAGGCGCTGACCCAATCATTTAATCATCACTGACCTGCATTAATGTTGGCCAAAATCAGGCCGTCCGTGATTGGCTGAACAGTGGTTTTAGTGAACATGAATCACCCACTGTAGCTCAAGCTGCAGCCCTCATAGTATTTTGAGCAATGGTAATGGTGTAGCACAAAAATAGAAGAGAAGATTTGAAATGGATCACGTCCACTGATTTCCTAAACCAAAATGTGAAAAATTGCACATGGTGTTTCATCCAAATAAGGTTTCACCACGACAAAACTGTTGCTGCTGTGCTATTTCTCCAGAGGCCCGACAGACACCGTTCCCATGAGAAAATTGCTCTCCTTCACAGAAATTATAGATTGTCAAGCCAATGTTTATTATCATTATTATTTAAAATGATAAATGCTACTTTATTACAGCTTGATCATTCCAAAATTACTGGAAACAAAGAGGAGTCATACCAGCGGTGAAATGAGCTATGACAAGCGTGCTTCCCTGTCTGCTCTTCCCCCTTCCACAGTGCTAAATCCACACACGCCGCACATGTCTAACCTGCTGCACATGCACGCCCATGTGTCGCACTGTGCCTTAGGTATTGTAATTGGAGAATTGTGACTGGCGTGATTTGCATAAGTTGTCACGCAAATCAACAAAATGAAATCCCTGCAGTGAGAAAAGCATAACATCCACCTCCCACCATCCCTTTGTTAGGTAGTGTTTATCAGTTTAAATCATGAAATTCGTGGCTTTGTCTTAGTTCCTGACATATTATGAGTAATTGCTTTGTGCACTGGTGATTCTATGTGTCTGTCAAGTTCCAAAAAATTACTACAAACATTTAAATAAAAACTTTGCATATCAGTCTGTAATAGCTGGTGGAAAAAAAAAATCTATGTACAATTTTTATCATATAGATCACAAAATTTTCAAACTAAGACATCATTAGCTGGATTCCTCTGATCTGGTCAAGTCTAATATTGGAAATATTTCACATGAGCATCTTCATCTGCTGGCACTGGCAGCAGTTTTCAGCCTCTGCTGCAGTGCTATACATGACTAATGACTTCCTAACAAAATCAGTACCAATCATTTCTACGCATTTTACCAATTTCTTGCACAAACTGCTGTCAAATCAATCAAGATTATTAAACTTAATTCTGATTTTGTACCTTTTAATGCATGCAATTTTAACATAAGCCTCACATTTTTTTATTAACTGGGACTGTACAAGTCAAAAGATATAATTATGTAGTTTGGTTTTTGAGAGCACGTTGGCTCAAATGTGAGCAGGGAGCACTACATGGGTGTAATTATACCTCTATTTTTAGTGATTAGCTTTTCATCCCTGAAGGCCTAAACTGCTCCACAGGCTGGCCTCCCCCAAAAAATTTGGCGCATTCCTTCAACTCAAATGACCGTGACCCTGAGTACCGAGGGGCTGAAGATGACACATCTTTTTGAAGGGTGCGCTACATTTTTAATCGTTTATCTCGGCAGGAAAACATTTCATTTCGTGCCGCTGCTGAAGTGTATCCTGTTAAGAACATTGATAGGCCTGAGGATGGGAGAATGTCAATAGCAATGCACACAATGAGTGATACGCAGGATGTAGGATATAAATTCACAGCCATCTAGTTGATTATTTCTCTAATCTGGGTTTACAGGGCCTAATAATTCTGCCTCACAGGTGAGCAGATGCCATAAATCTCAACATCGTTTCACTTTTTCCCAGTGTGAGATGATGAAAAACAAACTATCACTCTTCGTCCTGTTTTTAGCAGTCTGTCGTTAAAGCTGGCGTTGATAAGTGGCAGTCTCTCCATTAACAGCCCAGATTCAAAGGAACCATAAATCCAATAGTGTGTGTGTGTGTGTGTGTTTGTGTGGTTGTGTCAGTGTGTCTGCTTGCAACATGTCTGGGGGTGTGTATGAAAAAATCCATCTACATAGTGTACATGCATGTGTGTATGTGTGTGTCTGGAAGTTGTTGGATAAGATGCACAATCACGACCACTGCAACTAAAACCGAGCAGCCTTGAACCCATACTTCTCTACTCACACAGACTCAAACACTCCTCCTCCTCCTCCTCCTCATTTAATTATGTACTCCTCGCATGGATGTCTCACAACGCGTTAACATATAAAGCACGTGGGACAAGGAAGAAACGTGCGTATGCAAACACACAATGAACATGTGTGCACTGCAGCGTTCACGAAGTAGAGTTATTTTCCAAAGTATGTGTTGCGAGGTTGATTGACGGCCAAGGCCTTCACTGAGGAAGAATTATTGCCATGGCAAGTGTTCAGGCAGTGGGTGCCATTGTACGTCATCCAGTCTCACCCTGACCTGCAGACACTGGCTCTTACAAGCTTGACTCATTGACTAACACTGCACTCTTTCACCCATACAGTATGAAACATGGATGCACACAAACACAACAAACGCTGCAAGAGATGAGAGACTTAATTAACACGAGCTTTGGAGTAACAGCTACTATTGTACGTGAGTGTCTGGTATATGACCAGCATTAAGTGATAAAGTAAGAGATTATAGCTGCTCTAAAGTTAAATACAAGTTTTATAAGTGTTATACCATATTAAATAACACACAAACAGCTCTTTTTATGTAAGCAGCTGGTATCATTTAAAAGAAATATGATGGAAAAATAATACAGTGGATCCACAGTATTACAGAAGTCTTTTGTTACTAAAAAGTGTAGTGAACCTGTTACTGAAAACTGCATACACATATATGATTTTGGTGAACAGCTGCAACAGTGTTTTTCACTCTTGATTAATTAGGCAATCTTTAAAATTAGAACCACATTTTTTTTAAATTAGCAGTGGATCAAATGACTATGTGTAATGTGAAAGAGTCGATGAGACTCATAGAGAAGTATCACCTGTCTGTGCAAACAGCTGAGGGGAAGAGTTTTTCTTTGTTTTCAAAAGAGCTTTTTTTCTGTTTAGTTCAGTCTTATCACTCTCATTAATGTTGTTTTTGAATGTTTTTGGATTGAGAGCTGTTTTGATCTAAAAACCAACTGTACTCCACTAGCCCAGCAAAAAACAAAAGACAAATTATCCAGCTGGTGAACATATTGGAGATTTTAGCTGCTAAAGAGCCAGATATTTTCACTTAAGAGTTTGTAAGAGAGAGAGAGAGAGAGAGAGAGAAAAAAAAAGAGCTAAAAGGAGAGTGAATGTTGGGCCTATGGTGGCCACAAACACAATTTCAAATGAATGCTAATGTTGCTTTATATCTATTTCAAAATGAGAAGCTGTTTGCTAACAAGTTCAACATTTCAACTTAAAATGTAATAATGTGTCAGTGCTGTGTTTACAGTTTGTTTCCACTTAGTGTCCAAGAAATGAGTCATAGCAGGTTTAATTAATCGTTTAATTTATAAAAATGCCAGAAAATGAGGGAGAGCATCCCATCATCACTTCTTAGAGAAACCTTAAGATTGCTTGAGAATCTGCTAATCAGCTAATCATTTGGACACTCTATCGGTGTCCATGTTTTTTTGCTGCTTAAAGCATCTTGGTCTGTTTTCAGATAGGACATTTGTGCAGCTCAAATAAAAAAAAAATTGATCTACAAGCAGAAGCAATAGGAAAACATGTACATGATAGTGTTTCCCTCTTATGCATATACTGCGCTCTCGAGTGCTCGCCTGAAAGAGCAAACATCTCAGCAATCTTATGTGTCTGAAAAATTACAGGGATAACGGTTTACCAGCCCACTGCCATTTACTCTGTGCTTAAAAGTGTGTGTCTGAGCGTGTGTTTGTGAGTGTGATGTTCACTTTATCTGAACTCCAATAAACCTTGATTTTGTTGACACTGAATCAGCTTGCTGGGATGGACTGTATACTAGCCGAGATCCTCCTTGTAAGTGCAGTCTGGGCGCACACATGTACACACACAAACACACCGTGCTTTTCTCTTTCGCCTCAACACACAAACTGATATTGTGACACCCCAACCTCATGGCACCGAGGGCTGACTGTAGTGTTAATGCCACTCCCAGCACCATGCACTAGTGCTCCTTATTTAGGTCCTATCGAGCCCGCAGGCTGAAAATCTGTCTCTTCCACGCCTCCTCCTCCTCTTTCACTTTCCCACCCTTGCCAGATTGCCAGGCCTTAAGTAACTCTGTTCCATCACTCCATCGCTGAGAGGAAGGCATGTGGAGAGAGATGCCTTCACACACCCCAATAGCTTTTCCCTCTGCTGAAATGTACTGAGCGTTCCCCCAATTGGCAGTTACAAGGTGAAATGTGACACGAAAGTTAAAAAAAAAAAAAAATCTGCTTTTACAACTAGGAAATGTGCATCTGAGTGACAGTGAGCCGGCTTTTGGGGGTTCAGTGTTTTGCTTAAGGTCAAGTTGGCTGTTGCTTTAGTCATGGGAAGGACTCTCTGACCACAGCGCTACGATGCCACAGGCTCTGTTTAACCCAGGACAGCAGGGTTACTGGTGTCTAGGGAGATGTCTCATAGCAGTCATTTAACTGCAGATAAATGACCAGACGATTATTAACTTATCATTTATCTGCACTGATAAAATGTGATTATCTTTCGCAGACAGATTTTTGGAAGCAGACATGAGGAAATTAGGAAAAGGGGAATTAAAATGGAAATTGAGGGAAAAAAAGGCCATGTCAGAGGCTTAGTGCTTTTAGCTCAGCTACAATCCTTGCACACACTGACTCTACTGACCATTTTTCAAAATATGCCATTACTTATTTATTTTCTACCTTTCAGGCAGTTTCATGAATGTCTGTGTGTTCAAACCAATTTGCAGAGATTTGTGGAAACAATATATATATACGAAAACCTTTTCACTTTCTGAGATTGCACTATTGTTATGTGGTAATGCAGCTGGACCCCTTTGAAAACTCCACTGATGCATTCAAAATAACCCCTTCATCAAAGAGCTGAGGGCCAGATGTTGCAAAGCCTCACATTCATAAACTACGTTGATGTAAATCCTTCTCTATGAACAAGAAATAAGCACTAACAGGGATATTGTGAGAAGGATTACTTGACTGTGAATGCTATGTTAACAAAGTTGTGGTTTAGTAATTGACTCTCAAGAAAGAGCATTCAACATGGAAAAGATTACATAACAGATCCCGTTTGCTGTATCGCCACATAACAGTTGTGTAACAATAACAACAGTGTGAAGAGTGACATATCTTGAGCTAATGTTGAGTCATGGCAAGTTGATTTTAATTCAGTATTGAATCAGATGGAATAAAACTGCTTCCTGAAAGATGGGAAATCAATCCAAGAGGGTAAACAGACAGCATGGGGGATTAGCTTCATTCGCTTTCTTAACCAGAATTAAATGAGAAGCTCCATATAAATCTTATGTTTTTAAGTGACGTAAGTACAGAGCTGGGCGGCACGGTGGTGCAGTGCCGTGTCTGCGTGGGTTCAGTCCACGTACTCCAAGTTCCTCCCACAGTCCAAAGACATGTAGATTAGGTTAACTGGCTAAGCTATATTGTCCGTAGGTGTGAATGTGAGTGTGGTTGTTTGCCTCTATAGGTCAGCCCTGTGATAGACTGCCGACCTGTTTAGGGTGTACCCCGGCTCTTGCCCAAAGTCGGCTGGGATTGGCTCCAGCCAATGGGGTTTCTTAAGTGGTGTAGCTATTTCTTTGCAAACAAAAGCAGACCACAGTGACTGCACACCGCTTCCTGAAGTTGTGTTGTCACAATGAAGTTGCCAGGCTGGGTGTATGCCAACAGAGAGCTATACCAAAAAAAAAAAAAGGATATTAAGTAAAGGATATTAAGTACTACTTAAGTCAGCAAAACTGATTTCACCTTGAGGCTAGTTTTATGTAGTTCAGCCTGTCACAACACTGAGGACACACTTAATCACTATACATCTCTGAAAATTACTGCTCCGCTTAATTAACAGCAATCAAATACCGACAGCAGCTTGCGTTTGCAATCTAGGACATATACAGGACATTCTGAAAGTTTTCAGACCCCTTCACTTTTTTCACATTTTCTTATGTTGCAGCCTTATGCTAAAATAGTTCAAATTTATTTAAAAGCAAAAACTGAAATATCACATTGACATAAGTATTCAAACTCTTTGTTTTGACATTTGGTATTTAGCTCAGGCGCTCAATAATGATAAAATAATAATTCTTAAATGGAAGAATTTTGGAACAACCAGGATTCTTCACAGAGCACAATGGTCCAGCCAAACTGAGCCATACAGGGAAAAGGACCTTGGACATTCTGAGTGGAGAGGAGATAGGAGAAATTTGTAGAAGGACAACCATCACTGTAGCACTCCACCGATCTAGGCTTAATGGCAGAGAGGACAGATGAAGCTTCTCCTCAGTGAAAGACACATGAAAGCTGCTTGGAGTTTTCAAAACAAAAACACCTACAAGACTCTCAGACTGTGAGAAACAAGATCATCTGGTCTGATGAAACCAAGATTGAACTATTTGGCCTTAGTTCCAAGCGTCATGTTCGGAGGACAGAGGTGAACCATGGTGCTGGCAGCATCATGCTGTGGGGGTGTTTTTCAGCAGCAGGGACAGGGAGACTGGTCAGAGTTGAGGGAGGGCTCACCTACTAACAATGACCCTAAGAACACAGCCAAGACAATGCAGGACTGGCTTAGGACCAACTCTGTCAATGTCCTTGAGTGGCCCAGCCAGACACCTGACGTGAACCTGATCAAGTGTCTCTGAAGAGACCTGAAAATGGCTGTCCATTGATGGACCCCATCCAGCCTGACAGAGCTTGAGAGGATCTGCAGAGAAATCCCCAAATCCAGGTGTTCAAAGCTGTTGCATCATACCCAAGAAGACTCGAGGCTGTAAGGTGCTTCAACTGAGTACTGAGTAAAGCATCTGAATACATAACTCAATGTGATATTTCAGATTTTGCTTTTTAATAAGTTAGCAAAAATTTCTCAATTTTTTTTTTCAGTTTGTGAAAACAGACTTATGGTATAAGGACTGTAGATTAATGAGGGAAAAATGAATATAAATGATTTTAGCATAAGGATGCAACATAACAAAATGTGAAAAACTGTGAAGGGGTCTGAATACTTTCTGAAAGCAGCGTATCATCGCATATGGTTTTTCTGTTTTTCCATTTCAGACAATTTTCTCTACTTCCCAGGTGTCAGTTGGGATCGGGGGTTCAATGAAGTGCTGCAGCAACAGACTGACTCATATATGCATTTCCTAAGGAGTGACTGTGACTCATAAAGGAAGCTGCTGCAGGAATACACACACTCACACACCAGTGCACCTACACTGCATACTTAGGAACATAAGCACACATAGAGCTGGCATAAAGCTGGCGTTCTCCTACAACAAGAAATTTATCAGCTTTTCTGTGACACAAATGAATAAATTAATGGACAAATAAACAAATCTAAAGAAAAGTGACTGCTTTGAAAAAGAAATCAAAGGTGATCATTTGAATATGAAGAGAGGCAAAACATTCATTTTTGATGACTACTTGAGATTAAAGGAAATATTCCAAGCTCTACAACCTATACTGTGGTATACATGAAAGACTGATCAAATTCAGCAAACACAGTGAGCTGGGACACAAAATGGAGAACAGGCAGAAGAAATAAGATATAAAAAATAGGTGAGGAGGAAATGAGGAGGACTGAGGAAAGAAATTGAAGGAAGAGGAGCAAGAGAGATGGAAAGAAAATTACATTTGACATAAGCGGGAGATGAGAGCAAAGGGAGGGCTGAATTATCAGATACGCATCTTTGCGTGCGTATGAAAATGTGCCCACGAATGTGTGTGTGTGTGGTGTAAGTGGGGTTGTTTTTGAGTGTAAAGATACATGCATGTTCCGACAGACTGCTGTTGACCGGTGAGAGCTGCTGCTTGCCTTTCCAAGCTCACTCACAGATAAAGCTTGAGGTCTCACTTTTACAAAATGCCTCCTTTGAAACAGGAGGAAGTCTGGTCAAAGACAACAAAAGCAGAATCTAAAGGAGATCTGTGTTCTCTACGAAATCTTCAACACGCTTTCAGCCTCTCTCTCTTTCTCTCTTTTTTATGTTTCTCTCTTTTCCTACCCCCCCCCCCCCCCTTTTTCCCTTCTTTGTTCAAATTCATTTTCTTTCCTCTCACTTATTTTCAAAGCGCTTAGATAGTAAGAGTGGAGCGCTTTCCCTCTGTCCCACTGGAGCATCAATATATAACAGAGCCCAGAGGTCCGAACAGGAGAATGGCTGAGCAGAACAGCACAACACCAATCCATAATGGATTTTCTTCTCTCTTTCATTCGCTTTCTGCACCGAGATGCAACGGAGGCACCACTGGCACAGAATGAGAGACGCAGGGAGGGGAGGGGGCCGAGAAGAGGTGAGGTTGGGGGGGAGAAATATCGACAGAGAGAAACAGAGAGGCTGACGGAGTCTCAAAACAGTGTCAATAACAAAAGCCCTTAAGAATAGGTCTCTCATATGTCTCTAGAGGGCTTGCGTATGCTTTAAACTATTTGCAAGGCTAAGCTCATAGCAGAAGGTGACAGGAATTAACAGCAGCTTTGGTGTAGCTTCAACTGATCAGATGCAGAAATTGTCCCTAATTAAGTTATCCTGTATATGTGGGGCTGCCAAGAGGCCTGATAGATGTTAGACTGCAAGCAATAATATCCCAAAGTACATAAATGCATCACTGAATAACAGCTCTCTGGCTGTATCTTATAATTGCAGCTAATACAAAGAGAAGTCTGGCTCATTTAGATGGCAATTCAGACTAACAATATTTATTTCGAAAATCCTGAATGGTTGAAAAAGTGTAAACTTAGTGAGCATAAAACTCTGCAAACCAGAGAGCCAATATTTCAGTCTGCGATGTTAGCACAAGGCAGCACTTTGTGAGGCTGTTAAATTGACGGTTGTACGGGAGGATGAGACTGCTGATTCAGAAATTGTTTGTTTGAGCCTTCACACCCAAGTGGGCTTCATTTCATTTTCGCTGGTAGCTCTCAAGTACAAAATGTGTCCAGAAGCCCGTTGAATAACCTTGGATGCTGTGACAGTGTTCACAGAGTAAGTCTTGTATGAGTCACCAAAGGATATGCCCTAACTGCCTCTGAATGCATCAGTGATTATAGTCTTGATTATAGCTTTGCCTCTTTTCCAGTTTCCAGCCCACTACCTTCATCAATACCTCTAAATCTGAATGACTCTATAAAGGACACTTTCTGTTTAATTCAACTTTGGGGTTAATTTCATGGTTTTGGCCATCTTTGTTATGGGTCACAGTAGCATAGTACAAATTACAATAACTGCTGAGATCTGGGAAAATGGTGACATCACCACCAACAAATCTGATGATGCAGAGATGGTCGGGCAAAGAGATGGGTCCTAAACAACAGTTCAGCCAGATTATCTCTCTCTTTACATAGAGATAAAACCAGCAGTGAGGGAAGCCAAAATGTCACTACTCATCCCATATTGCAAAGGAAAACTCTATGTGCACAACTAACTTAGGCCAGTAGAACCAGGATGTTGATCTGTAAACTGTGAAGGACGTTTACTGTGGACAAGTTGGGTAATGATTTCACCGTTTATTGATTTTCTCTGCCAGAGCAGTTTTGCTAACCTCTGGGTTTGTTTAAAACCTGTTTGCTGATGTTAATGTTTTTCAGCCCATCTGACTTTATTGTTTTTAGTAATATCACAATGTATTCCCAGATTACAGACCTTTATCCCCCACTTTTCTACATGTGAGACACCAGGACTACATGGGACTTTCATGGACTGCAATTACTGCAAAAGGTTACATGCATAGTAGCTATGTTAAAAGTAGCTTGCTATGTTATAAAAGTAGCTATGTTTCAATAGCTAAGACTCTCACAGCAGAGTAAACATCTGAAATCTTAAAATACAATGTCTCCCCACCTTCTTTGCATTTGGCATATAATGAATACTTTATGTCCTTTACCATTCCACAACCAAAAATAGTCAGTTTTGGGGGGTTAACTTGTTGTGTCATATAACTACGAACAAATGAGCACTACTGTAATTATCCTTTATCAGAATTATCCTTTAAATGTTGCTCAGTCGTACCTTTGTCATTGCATCCCTTAAATACCATTTACTTCAAATCTCAAATTGTTGACTACATTTTGGAAAATTTCTCTTTCCCCTGAGTTTCACATGCAGATCTATGTTTGTGTTCATACCAAATAAAACCTTGGACATCATTAAAGCCTGCACACATGCACATGAAAAACATTTGAGCCAACTCTACCGTGTCCGCAGGTTCCCAGGGCTGGGTGGCCCGTCATATACAGACAAGATGTCAAAGTCCTCCTCTAGGGCGAAGCCTTGAAACACCAGCTGTATCCGGTTGTGCTCCGCCGCCACGATCACCCATGTACAGTTGGCATAGTTAGGATAACCGTAAGGGTAGCCGGGGCTCTCTATCGTCCCATTGGGACTGTGTAGTGTGTAACTGCAGTTCTGAGCTGTGAAGAGAAAAACAAATAGGCAGTTATTAAAAGGGTGTAAGGCGTGTTAGAACGGCTAGAACAACAGTGTAGAAGTAATTGAAGTATTAAAGAATTTAAAACCAAATAAAAGACAACCCTCTGCATTCCCAAATAGGAATTATACAAATACACGCACACACACAAATGCACACCCACAGTCAAACAGTTAGCACCAAGCGCTGCAACATCCATTATCACCTACAGCATAAGCCATTAATATAGTGGTGCTAAATGGCCCACCCTCTCCCATCTTTCCCCACCTCCATCATCACACACTTGTTCACTCACCAGCCCTTTCACCACATTAGTAATAGGTTCCCACGTTAATACATGACATAGCTGGAGGAGAGAAGATGAGGGGGTAGCAGGGGAGGAGAGGACACACACACACACACACACACGCGCACACACACACACAAAGACAGACACATACACTTCACTACCACATTAATTGTACGTATCGTGCATGTTTCTCAGAAGCCATCCACATCGCCTTCAATCTTCATTTTTAATTACATGTGTTGCCATCTATCAGTGCTGAGCGTGGGGTGGATGTGCAGCATGTGATCTCTGAGGGTGTGTGTGTTTTGAATCTGAGAGCTAAGTGACCTGTCTTCAACTGATCTGAGCACAGCCGAGAGTTTTATTTAGCTGTAATTAATCACTAATGTGGACTGACGTGTGATCGCACTTTATTTTAGCGTAGCTCTGTTGTGCTGCCAGTGTGGCTTTCAAGTGCTGACGCACAAATTAATATTTGCCTGGATAGCATCACGGATAGCTAATAACACACTCATTTGATCTCGGGTGGTGATGGTCAAAACAGGTGGTTAATGTGAAATGGTTAATGCGAAAGTTAACTAGCATCTCTCCAGTCAGTCAGCAGTCAGTCTGCCATTGACAGGTAACAAGCTGATGAAACATGAATGGGCTGGACAACAGCTCCTCGTAAGCAGCTGTAGCTTTGGAGCTAAGGCGGCAGGAATGTGACATGCTCTGAGTTAATTCTCCTTTGAAGATAAAAATGTAAGTCGACTTCTAGTCACACAAAAGGAACCTGCTTAAGTAAATATTCTCATGCAGGGACTAAATTAGAATGTCATGTACAATACATGCTACAAACAATCTGTATTTTTGCTTTGTTTGCTTCAGCCACAAACCTGAATCATAATGCAGCCTGATTAAAATGTAATTAGGAGAGTGTAATTGGAGGACATCTGTTATCTGCATAGCCCCCATTATTCAGCAACACAAACAATGCAACGGCAGATATGATTTTGGTTTTGTTCATTTATATCCACACCCATAACTGTGTAAATGTCTCTGATAAATCAATGCATGGAAATGAGCTAAACTACCTGAGGGCATTAAAGCAGGGCATTAAAAAACAGGAATCTTGAATAAACACATTGCTGTTTTGAAAACATGTAAAAGTGAATGCTGCTTTGTTAAATCCCTCCGGGGGGAATGTGAGTATCATTGAATTATTGAAAGCTTATGATATATCATACAGATTCTGTGCTGTTTTGTGTGCTCTCTCTGATGGTTAGAACAATCCCACAGCTCAAAAAATACATCCAAATTTTCACTCTGAAACATGCCTCATGTCTGAAAAACCAGCAGGGATTTATAGGTAATAAGGCAGCAAGCATGAAGAGAAGACAACAGGAATGGAAAAAAAAAGTAAGTCATTTTTATTCCTGTCAGTTTTACTCACACTTGAAATAAATAAAAACAGTTTTTTTTAAGAAAGTATGGAGCAAAAAAGAGAACAAATGATTAAAAAAAATTAAGCATGGACATGGATAATCCCTGGTTAGCCAGGCGAATGCTGGATTTGTTTTCACAGCAATAATCAGGCCCAATGTTTAAGATTTCAGGGGCTACGTGCCACATCGAGGTGTTTATGAATCCTGAAATGCCGCCGGAAAAACACTGGCTGACGCACACACACACACACACACACACACACACACACACACACTAAGAAAACCAATATTAGGTTTTTGTTCCAGATAGTGCAGCAAATCTGTCTCACATTGTTTTTTGGGTTTTTTTTGTGGGCAAGGGGAAAAGGGGAGATAATGTCAGGAGGTAAAGATTCAGACTGTCTGGATGGCATCAGCAGAAGCAGGCGGATAATAGCATCTCCAGTCACAGTATATCCATCACGCCACTGTTGACTCCCCAGGGCCTGTCTCATCAAAAAACAGGCAGGGGCCTCTCACCCGTCACTTTTCAGCGCTTCATGTGTGCTTGACCTCTTCCAAAAGATGCTAATGTGTGTACACTTGAACCCTGGCCACTCGAATACACTTAAGCCAGTTGTAAAATTCTGCATTCAGAGTTCAGCTCTTTGTTTGCTGCAGAGAAGTGTTGCCATGAATTCTTGGGGATGGAAGAAATAAACTAGTGTAACACGAGATTAAAAGAAAGTACATATAGGTAAATGTACCTATATACTGTATAGAGTTCTGAGCATCACCGTGTGTGTTTATTCTCCTTCCTCACCTCCAACCAGTAACAAGAGAGGAGAACAAAAAAGATCAAAGTGGGAGCTATCTCCAACAGATCTTTCATTAAAGCCTTTAAATGGGTCCAGTGAGTCAGCATCCACCCTCGCCATTACCATTAGGTCAATACTAATATCCAGGTAAAACCTCCACATCCACCTCTCCCACCTGATTTTCATATACACAGTCTGGTCAATAATCTCATCATCTCCTTCATTACGAGGCCTCTATTAGACAAATGCCAATCAATGGCTCATACAGTGGCCTGAGCTTGATAGAGGTCAGAGGGGGCTGTGAACCCCTTGTACATAGGTAATGAATAAGGATATATGGGCTGGGCTGAATTATAAAACAATACCAGGGATAGGTTAACGCAACTGAGATGTTATAGGAGCTATTATTGTTGGTATTATTGTCAGTTTCAGGAACAAATTCGAAATGCGGAGGAAATAAATGACTCCGTGACTCTTGAGGCTTGACAGACAAAGCTTTTCATGTATAGAAATCAGGTTGTTTAGAGAGTAATAGCCCTCCTCAGTGTTAGCAGCTAAAGTGGAAACACCTCAGAGCTAAAAAGGTCAGCAGAGGAGAATGTTTTGCAAATGAATAAAAGTGTTTTCATATCGTCAGAGTGCATGTGCCATTAGGCGATGGAACATGCTGTACATACTGATATATGACAGGTGATCAACCATGCAGGAAAGCAGGCTTCATGTTTTATGGGTACAATTAAGTGAAGCAAAAAAAAAAAAAAATCACGACAGAGAATCTACTGAGTCTGCCAGAGCTCGGCCAAATGCTATTTTGAAGTGTGAGCACCTGTGCCAAGTGACCGACTCTTAAATCGATAATGACGCACACAATGTGGGACAAAAGATTAAGATAGCACTTTTAGAGTGGTTGCTTTTTTGGCTGCGGCCAGAAACATTTTATCCTTGCTGAAAAATGGATGCTCAGAATTGAATCGGACAAAAGCAGACACATCAAAGTTCACTCCAGAATGCGCTTTTTGCGGATGTTAAGGACCGATTTACAGCATAATCCAGTTTAATTTTCACATTACGCAGTAATTGCTGCGCTTCATATTCTCCGTGGAGCTTTGCGCAACTACTCACAAAACATTTTACCACCAGAAGATACGAGTGTGGTTGAGTTAAACCAAAGTGCTGTAAGTCTGTTCTCTGTTCTTTGAAAACCCAGAGCCTTTGATTAAGTAGATCCTGCACTTGGAGCTTGGTTGAATTATTTAAGCCTCGCCCAGGGTGCATTATGAAATTAGCTGCTGGGAGCTGGTGACCTACTCTGGAGCCCCTCAGTGTAAATCTACAGGGAGGAGCCCATCCTGCAGTTAACCCCACTGACACGCCATAAAGCCCCCATAAACAGACTGCTGGCTGAGCTGTTTTAGTCCAGTTAGACCACTGGCGAGATAGAAGGTCATATTTTCATATAAGTTGTGGAAGTTCAGGTGAACCATCACGCATGTGGAAAAGTGCGCTGTTTCAGCAATTAGGAAAATTTCAAACTTTGTCCTCGTGGTTAGTGTTTTTCATCCCACAGCAGGTCTGTGGGAACTGTTTGCATTGGCTTGTACTGGAGTGTTAACTGTGCTTGGTATCTGTCAATGTTCAACAGATACGTTGTCCACTGCTTAGCCCACTGTGCCACTGGCAGCATCCGCTTGGCACTAACCAACTCCGGCATGCACGCCGCCAAATGGCTGTACAGGGAGAAGTGTGACCTTGCTGGGGCAGCACTCCAGGTTCTACCTGTGTGTGTGTTTGTGTGTCGGTGCTATTGTTTGCTCTGCCAGAGCAGTTGTTTAGTAGCGGGCCTACGGAGCTGCTGCAGTGCGCTGTGACACTTTGATGAATCGATGGTCACTGTGCTGTACCCCGGCAGGACAGCAACCCCTCATAGTGGAGGAAGGATACAGGGAGAGACCAAAGGAGAAAGAGGGAGAGGCGGTGGCGACAAAGGCTGAGAGACACAGTGCTGACTGACTGACTGACTGACTGTATGGGCGTATGAGAAAACAGATTTGGAAGACGTGATGTGAGGAATAATAGAAGCAAAGGTGAGATGAGGGACAGACTGGGGGGGAATAAAAAATAGCAGCAGAACAGGGAGAGAGGGAGGAATGAAAGTGCGCTAGAAAGAACAAGTCAGTAGGTCAAAGAGAGGAAGAGCAATAGCCAGTGGGAGTAAATGAGTTGGAAAGAGTAGGAAGACTATATAGGAGACAGAGAGATTTTTTAAACCTATTTTCTGCATCTTGTTGCCCTTCTGTACTGAGGTCACAGACAGCCAGTGTGACATTCATAGAAAGATAGAGCTTAATCTGCACTGTTAGCTAAACCTAGAGGTCTATTTGGAGGGTTGCTTCAGCTGTGTGTGTGTGTGTGTGTATCTTTTATATGAGTGGGAAGTGAGGTGAGTGTGCACACATGTCTGTGCACAGAGGTATCGGTTGTCTGCACATGTATGAGTGTAATCCCTATACCCCGGGTGAGTATAGTGTCATATATCTGCATGTAACTCCTCCGCTGAGATACAATTACACCGACTACAGTGATGCTCAATGGGAGGAAATTTCATCTTGGTGAAATTAATCCCAGCATCACATTCACATAATACCATAAAGGCACAAACAATAGTAGCAATACAGAACTGTAAATCTCCTATCTTTTTTTTTTTCTTTTCCATTATTCCACCCCTCCTCTGTCTCCTCTCCGCATCTACAATTCAAGTTTGCCTTTGGACAAAAGACACAAGTTGCAGAGACCATCCTGTTCTGGCAGTCAATAATAGAAATGCCTCATGTCCCATGCTGCGCATGATAAATACAGCTGAAGAGAATGAAACTCATCGTTTGAATTCAAAGAGAGGTCCTTTGGAATTTCAACATGTCTTACCACAGCGCAGTGGATGAATGACATTTAACATAAAGCTGCAGCTTGGAAGCGCTAAAGAACATATTGAAAGAATATATCAATACAACAAAGGAAATTATTGTTACTACTGCAACCACAAGATGTATGTATATGTAATTTTCTCCTTCCTCTGTCTCCTCTCTCCCCCATTTCTCTCTTCTCAACCCAACCAGTTGGGGTACATGGCTGCCCACCTTGAGTCCAGGTCTCTCTGAGGTTTCTGAGTTTTCCTCTCTACTGGTGGGAACTGTTGGGTTCCTCTCTATAATATTGTAAGGTCTTGACCTCACTCTGTAAAGTGATGTAAATGAGTAAATGATGTATGTTATGATTTAGAGCTACATAAATAAAATTGAATTGAATGTATCTAAGGAAATGCAGTAAACCATTAAATTGAGATGGGACCATAAGCTACCTTTTCCAAGTCTCCCCCATCACGTAGCTAAAATACAGAGTTCAGCTCTTTGCTTATTCTCAAGAGAAACAATAAAGCCTTCATATATGCGGCCCATCAGGGGCTATATACATAGAAAATGAGCATCCAGTCGGAGCAAATGTGGAATAATTTCAAACCAAATAAGTGAGTCCCTTAGGGTTTACTGAGTAACAAAGATATCCACTATCACATATAACCTACCCCATGAGTAAACTTCAAACAACCAAGTGTGTGTGTGTGTGTGTGTGTGTGTGTGTGTGTGTGTATATGTGCCAGTAACTGCCTCCCTAGTGGGAAGATAAACCCTTCCGCCCCATAGATCCTCTCAGTACCACTATTTGTCTCTTGACGTGTCAGCGCGTATGCGCACCTTGACCGCATCATATCCGAATTAACCTCTAGATGGCCGCCATTAAAATGGAAATGGGTGAGCTCAGCGATCCCGCTCGCCTGAATACATTAGGCTAATGTCCGGGCCAGGACGACACCGTCTGCCATTACAGACAAGCCAAATGCAGTGGAAGGCACTAGCGATAGGCTTGCTCCCACTTAGTCCCCCCCACTTCCCCCCTTCCGCCCACAGGTTGTTTCCATGGGCTGAATGGTAAATGGTGCTTCCTTATAAGGGCAGAAAAATGGAGCTTGCATTTCCCTAATGGTGCACAGTCGAAGCTTGGAATGGCCTCCTGCTGCATGAATGTGTGAAGTAAAATATTTATCTGTGTTAACACATAGAGAGCGGACGCTCAAACAAATACATACGTGAATGCATTTGCCAGCAAACACTCTCGACTGTAAATCAGGGAACACGTGTCTCTACCATGTTGACAGCGCCACTGCTCTCAATGTGCTGTTGTCCCAGTTGTGACATTCACATCTCTCTCACTGGCATTTCTTTCAAGGATCTGTTGACGCCTATGGCAACACATTGTTAATACACACACATTTGCAAAAACACAAAAACACATTGTCACGGCAGCGCAACTGGAGGGCGATATGTGTGGGGTATGAACATAAACAACACCCACGTGCAAAGTTGTAGCCAAAGATTAAAGCATCAAATAAAATGGCTGTATGCTGAAACACGGGAAGGGCGTGCATGCAGTAATGCACACTTGCATGAGTGCATGCACACATTCCTGCTTGTTATCAGGGCTGGCAAAAGAAGCACAATGAAGCATGTGTCCTCTCAGACGGAGAGGAAGAGAAGGGGGAAGGCAGGCAGTTCCTTCCAGCTGGGTCATATTTAACCAGTGGTATTATCATGCCAGGCAAATGGACCTGCAACCTAGCCACCCACACACTTACATACACCCTAAAACTACACAAACATTTCACCCAGTTCCAACACTGATTCATCACAGATGATTGTTTGTGTGTTTTTTGTGTTGTTCTCTTCAATCCCTCTTATCAATTAATGCAAATAGCCCTAAGATAAGTCAGTGTTGCGGTGAACAACACAGCTCCTCAGCAACCCACGCACCGAGGCTTCAAGCTGATCAATATAAAATAGTCCATTCAGAGTCAAAGGCAAGTTATGGTTGATGTTCTTCCTTTTTCAGAAAGACCCCTGTCTTTTCAGGGGAGTTTATTCACCACTGATAAAAAATGGGTCTCCCACACACAACAGAGTGAGGCGCAGGATGCCTGGAGAAATGTATATGAGTGTTTGTAAGTGTGCTTTCATGTTTGTGCATGTGCACGCACTTGTATTGATGAGTAAAAGATGATGATAAGAAAATAGAGAGAGAGTGAGAAGAAGAGGAGAGAAGTGTAGTTCAAAGCACCTCATTCACTGCTCCTGTCACAGAAGCTGTACGTTGTTCCCATGACAACGGGGAAACAGGAGAACACATATGAAGACAAATCCCTTTCCTCAATTATTTATTGTTGCTTGAGTCTGCCTTCACACTTAATCTCACACATGCTCACGCCCCCACACAGCCATGCACACGGAGAACATTCAAACACACACTCATGAACACTTACAGTACATGCCTCATATAATTTCAGTTTTTTCTTCCAGTTGCCCTGATACTTATGGGAAAAAGCACAATTATGTGTGACACTAATGTGCGACACAGTGAAAGTCAATTATCACCTCATTTTCATTCTCCTCACATCTGACAGCTGGGCCCTTTGAGTTACATTAGACTCAACATATGCTGAGGGGCCGATCTCTGTTACACCCTGCCCTGTATTTGCCCTTAAAACTACACTTTCTGGACTCTGACCGATCAATAGCATCAACAGGGGGTGGGCTAATACAACTATGGATGTGTTTGATAATATGATGATGATTGTCCTGAATAAGCCTGTTGATCTGCTGTTAATGAGAGGGCATCCATGAACATTTGATCCTCTCTGAGCAGTGTATATTAAACCCAAGAGGAAGCGCTGATCCAAAGGTCAGGTCATGACCATCCCGGCAGGACTATTCTATCTATCACCGAGAGATGGATGAGCAGCAGACGATCAATCAGCCTCACTTCAACTTACTGTTGTACACATTAACCTTTCAATTCGGATTCTAACTGCCCTCCAGGAAGGCTGGAGTGCCAGCTGGAGACCACAGTCACAATTAATGGGCTGCATGCATCACTCTCATATGATTGCAGTTTGTGTAAAAAAAATAAATAAATTGTTACTGTTCCCCATAATGTTACCTAGTGCATTTCCACACTGCTGACCACATTGGATATGAAACTTTTGCACTGGCAATTCATGTGTTAATTAAAGCAAACAAATCTTGTTGTTTTCTCAAGCTATTTTAAAGATTGTGTGGAAAAAAAACCAACTTATTTTGGTAGTCTGTCAGATTAGCAACCAAGTCTATGATAATTAGTTAAGATAATAGAGTTGATAACAACATTAACTCAGTTTTGATCAATCAACACCTGAGACATTTTTGGCACACTTCTGCATCTAATTTGCACAGAAATTCAGGATGTTTGATAAAAGTTGAATATCGTTAAATGTGATATTCAGCGATCTTTTTATTTAATTTAGCCCAAATATAAGAGAGGACACTCTTACAGTTTTTCAGGACGTCTTGTTGGTTTGCCGTCTTCAAACGTGACTCTGTATTTCCTGCCTGCTTGGCAGATAATTTTTGTCTGGTCCATTTCTGCAGTAAAGACGTCAGGAGACGCTTTTGTCTCATTTCCGCTCATTAGACATTGATATCCTCCATGGCAGCAGAACACGTAACATGAGACAGCAGACAACTCTTGTAACATTAGGTTAAACAGGTCTGGACATTGGACACTTTAAGGGTGATTAATTCTGGCAAACACACTTCCTACAAAGGAAACAGAAAAGCAACAACAACAACAACAAAAAACAACCCTGTTGTATCTCATATGCACAAACTACAAAGTAATAGCAAATGCTAGAAAATGTACAAGTGGTCCCACAAGACTGAACACAGTCTCCTGGTACTACTCTTTGACCACATTTAATCTGATAAGTCTGAACCTTTACCTAAGCTCCATATTCTTCAACAATCTTCGATTACTACTAACTCCTATATACCTGTGCCACAGAATGTTCATCCTAATAATCAGAAATTTGAGCCCTAAAAGATATTGATGAAAGTCAGTACACACACACACACACACACGCCCCACCCCACATGATGACTCTGCCTCTTTCCCAGAAAAAGACCACTGACAGATTGCCTATACGCTGAACACAGAGCGATGTGGTACAGGAAGGGGGGGAAAAAAAAAGACAAGGACAAGGACAAGATACCTCCTGCCCAGGATCTAATCTTCAATCTCTGGGATCACTGATATCTGTTAAGAACAGTGTAAATCAGGAAGCTAAAGAAACCCCTGCCTGAGCTTTGTGTCTATACAAGACAGACAGGGCATCAACATCTGCCTTTCAGTTTGTAGGGATTTACTGTAGCTGGAGCAAATTCCGATGTCTGATAATACCAGGAGGAGAATCTGAATCAAGATTGAGTCTTCTGTGTTATAGCTTTGCTGCCATACCTGGCTCAGAGAGATGTAAGCTATGGATTTTTTTTTATTTTATTATTTATTTTCACCTCTGGTTATCCAGGGAAGATTGACATAGCACTTATGTTCTTTTCCTGACATATCTTGCCTCACAGCAATTGCACATCAGTCGCACATATGCACATCTGGGAGCTGACCGGTTTAACGGAGCTGGGACTGGGAAATGTGAACAGGAAAAAAGTTCAGTGAAAACCACTTTTGCCTCAAGAATTATGAGGAATCATATCCTTGGGCGGGCACCTTGCCACAACCCTTCCAGCCACCATCCAGTGTTTTTAGATGAGCTGAAAATGCTAAAATGCTGATAGTAGATAGTTGCAGCTTAACAGAAGAGCTCACAGGAGTACACTGTGAATGTGAAGCACAAGAGCAACGGTGCTAGATTTATATTCCCTGGATAAGTAAAGCAGCCAAAATATACATTTATTAATTCACTGCTGTGCTCAGGGACTCGCTGAGAGTCACATTTGAAGGAAGAGTATTTCTCATTTGTCTTCCACCACGATTCTTCTGTGCTTGTGTTAGATTTGAACTATTGACTTTACAACCAGAGCCCCAAGATATAGAAATGCCTCGGTTCAAATGTGTATATGTTGTATTTAATGAAATCAAACTCTTTTACTAATATAGCAATACCATCAAGCTCTAATAACGCAGTTAACTATTTAATAGATGAAACAGCAAGAGGAGGCGATTGAACTTTATTGAAAATGAACTGGATGTTCCTCAACATCTCACTGAGTGCCACTTTAATCAAGAAATTCCACACACGTGCATCTAGCTATAAGTTCATAAGGTCTAATGATTCAGTTTGTGTTATGAGTATGGGGGGGGCGGGGGGGGTGCATGAATTAGTGAGTGCGTGTGCGTCACTGGTGTGGATGTGATCAGTGTGACGAAGCACTGTGACAGAGCTCTGGCCATCTGGAGACAGATGACAGTGTGAATCACCAGAGAGGAGGATGGAGGAGGAAAGGGGGAGGTGGTGGGAGGGATGGATGGAGGGAGGATAGAGGGAGAAGGTACAAGGGGAAGACAGAGACAGGAGCAGGATGACACATCAGCAGGTGGGCGGGCAAATAAGGGTGCTCGTGAGGACGAGGCATTTGCATCTTCTGAAGGCTGCGTGCTGGCGCTGGCGTGCACGCGTGGCACACACACGCACATATCTCGTCTCTCAGCGGCCCTTTTCGAGCTTGCTAATGACCTGCTTGTCAACACTTTGGTCTAATCATCCTAGAGTGAATGGGGGTGGCAACTCACAGACTGATCCAAATACACCCATACATGTGCCCACAAGCTTACTTACACGCTGCTAGATGCTGAAATAGGAGTCTGCTTGATGCCTGATAAGAAAATGAGCCCTCCAAATAGGTCATTTACTAAAGAGAGGAAAATCACCCAGCACTCCTAAGGCTCAGAAACATAGGGCCCAGATTATCTCTCAGCTGCTGTAAGCTTATCAACGCTCTCCTCCAACAAGTCGAATCTGCCTCTTCCTACCCTCTGTCTATTCTTTCCTGCTGCTCTGCTGTTTTCTTCCTCCCTGGGCCACCTCTTTACGATCTCCATCTTCATCTTGACCAAGGCTCTCTCTCCCACTCCACAGCTCTCTCTCCTTCACACGAGTGGTAAAAGTAACATCATGGCGATGCACGCCAGCTTTGCATTGCAGACACTTCTCATCTGTTTCTCAGCTCCCATCCTGTCCTTTATTGCTCAATGGTGAATATAGAGAACAGATGGGAGATAGGAAGCAACAGAGCGTGCAGGTAGTGGAGGATTTGAGACTGAGAGTAGCAGGCAGACAGGTGGGAGAGAGGTGAGAAAAAAGGGGAAGTGAGGCGGCCATAATGACAGAATCAAAACATACATGTGGAACATAGGATTTATGGAAATGTTTGTATAAAGGTTTGATCATAATAGGATGATACGACTTCCTGGAGGTCAATACAACATTTTTAACCAAGTGACCTGTGTTCTCAAACCAACTCTAGCTTAGCTAGCACATATCATTATCAAGGCGATAATACAGTGCCTCCATAATGGTGATTGACAGAGTGGAGGTTGGGATTTACACTGATCTTCGAGTGAAGATCATCAGCAGTTCCCAGCAAAAATTAGGAATGTCACTAAGATAGTCTATTGCAGCCACACTATTTCCTAAAGCTGACACCTTCACATTGCTGGTTTTTGTCCAACCAACCAGTCCAAACATCCAAAGATGAGACATGAGACACAGAAAATCAGCAAATCTTCCCATTTGATAAGCAGAAAACAATAGCTGGCATTTTTTACTTAGTAAAAATTTGTATTAAAAACCAACAGCAGAAACCTTCGTGATGTGATCTGGTAAAATAAGGGTCTGAGGTCTGTGTCTAATTGAGAGTACAAAGCCATGGAAACACTGGAGAAATCCTAACTTATGAAGCCAGCTAACCCTCCACTGAGGAGCAGCTGTAAGTGAGGCTGAGGGCCGGCGGACCTGTCCATGGTGCTGAAGAGGACTTCAGCTGAGCGGCAAATTCAGCGGCGACTGTCGCTGTCCGGGTTGCTGAAAATGTCACCATATAGTGTTCCAGTCATTAGATTTCACTCTAATCCCTAATTCCATTCTTAGGTGCAGTGAAAGTGTTTCCAATTAAAATCGGATCAGTTTAAGGTTCATTGCCTTTTATCTGTGCCTGTGGTTTTTTTTTTATCTTTGATTTGTGAAACTTCAAAAATGGAAAAAGGGGTAAAGGGAAAAGCATTCACACAACGGCCCACACGCGTTACCGCACTCTCTTACCCCCCTCTAGACTTTTCTGTGCGCGCGCGTGCACACACACACACAATCCTTGTCTCTTTCTTCAAGAGCCTCATGACTGTACGAATACAAGCAAATGTCATGAAGTGAAAAAGATAAAAAGGAAAGCGGGATCAAGCCCTCCAGTCCTCATAACATTACTGCAAGTTGCATCATGAGCGCGCCGCGGTGCCTTTAAATAAAGGACAGCGTGGCGGAGAGGAGAGGAGAGGACCACGAAGCGTGATCTTGCGTGTAAATGGACATGCTGAGCGACTGTCTCATGCGCGGCTGACGGAGGATCTAAACGCCGGTCGAGCTGGAGCGAGGGGGGGAGCCGAAACACGCACCAGATTGGAAAGACGCGTCATCCCCAATCTGCCTCCTCTTTCCCTTCCCTTCGCCTTTCTTTCCATCTCCCCGGCCTTTGCATTCTCTCCTCCGTGCGTTTAAGTGAATAGAGGTTGATTACCGATTATTGAGCTACGAGTCCACTGGGACAGCTGGTTTTGATCCCGTGGAGACAGCGCACTGCTCTCATCAGATCTCTCTTTCAGAAGGCTTTCGCACATCTCTGTCTTTGTCTGTGTGGCCCTTGGGAACGATAATAAGGTTGCAAGGGAGGCTGAAATTTGTTTAAAGCAAAACTGGTTGACAAATGAAGACAGCATAAAAGCATACACGCATCCTATACATCTAATGATGCTTATCAAAGATTAGGCTAGGAAGGAACAGTCTTATCAGTCGGCCAACGTGTAACATCACGCATGTATCAGCCGTTGCTGGTCATTAATTGGCCAGATGCCTTGGTTTGATGAAGTGTGTGGGTAGAGAAATGTCACGAACCCCAGGTCTCCTCTTCCCTCTCCGCTCCGCCTCTCAGCATAGTGTGAGGCTCTGGTGCCGCTCAATGGGAGGATGGGGCAACTGCTGGTGGCTGCACCACAGAGGGGACGCGCCAGACCACCTCAACGCCGGCGTGTGATATTCAAACATATTTATCGAGACCGTTTAAAGTAAACGTTTGTTACAGGGGACTAGATAGATAGTCTAGCCTTCCCTGCTCTTCGTAAATATGTGCAATAACTTAGAGTCGCTTTACTGGCTCCAAAAGTAGACTCGGACGGCAAGAGGGGGTGCAATAATAATAAAAAAAAAGCTCCCTCAACGCAAATAAAACAAGCTGCCTCCCACGAATACAGCCGCAATGAGATTTACTCCACAGGGAAGTCAGGAGAGATTTGTCAGTATCATTGGGACCGAGCTGAGTGTGTGATAAACTTCCATCTTACCACAAAACCACCTGGCTGGTTCACGGCACGAGTTTGAGCAAAGGTGGGTGACAAAGTGTCACTTACATGGTGGAGACATGAGAAGAAAAAAAAAGAGAAAAGAATAATGCTCAAACATAAACCTCACTCATACTGTGTGAGTTAATAAGGCCTACTGGTGCTGAATATGTGCCCGTTTCCCACTCACTCGTGGATGATCTGTTGTCCAACCAAAGGTATGAGTGGGCGAACACAGAGCCATGACTCACTGTCAAATTCATATTGTGGTCGTGGCAGTATTCTTGGCTTTTTGCTAAAAATAGTTCCCATTTAGCGGTGCGGAGCCAAGACAGTGATAAAACGGTTGGCTTTCTTTGCCAAAGGACCTGCTCGGGATGGGGAAAAAAAAAATCATTGCGGCTGTTCCCCGAAAAGCCCAGGCTCTAAATAACGCCACATGCTTTTCGTAAGGAATGCCCATATTACAGAGGGAAGAAAAGAGATAAAATCATAGATCAGTAACTCAAGTCACTGATTTCATCCTTTCAGAAACACATCGAAGACGTGAAAGTAAATGAATAGTAATGATAATCTGTTGAATGCCCAGCTCCGGTTGCAAGGTTTCAATTTGCAGTTCATCAAGGACAGAAAACCCAGAGTCAGTTAATTAGGCCTACCAACACCCCTAGCCCCCTGTCCACGAACACACACACATGCGCGCGCGCGCGCACGCTCAAGTAGCCTACACAACACACACTCACACAGAAAGAGGGGAAGACAAACTACAGTCGACACGAAATGTTTTTCATAGATGTTTTACTTGAGAAAGTGGAGAATCTCTATCTTATCTTTATCTGAAGGGTGAAACTCAGGAAGAACAACACACACACACACACACACACGCACGCACACACACACACACACACACACACACACACACACACACACACACACACACACACACACACACACACCTTTTGGACTCTGAACAGCATAATAATCAGCCGCCTGCTTGACCACTTCAACTGATTTCCTCATGCTGCACTAACGCTGTCTCTTCACCTGAGAAACCTCCTTTGTAGGCAGCCGCGTTCACACACGATGGTTATTTAAACATGCCCACAGCTCATTTAACCCACCCTCTGTTCCATCCAAATCGCCTAAAACAGTCCTATAATGACACGCATCAACAGAGTCGAGGGTAGACAGAAGCTCAGTTACAATTCCTGAGGATCCGCTGCCACCAAAATAGCCACCCGACCAGCCACCTCTCCTCTATTAATAACTTTGGGTGCTGGAACAGCGACATCACAGCGAGGCTGATCCTAAATGCGCCTTTAGGATGAGTGTGTGTGTTGCTGATGCTGATTTGTATTCAGTCAAGAGAGATCGGGGAGGGTGGGCGGTGGAGTTGGGTATGCCTGCTGCATTTTGCATGTCTTCAGCTGCACAGACGGGGACTTACCCTTTACTGAGGCGGCCAGTAGCCCCATATAGAAGAACAGCACCCGGCTCCAACGGTGCGCCTGAACTCCCGCCTTCATTAGAGCAAAAATCCGTATTCCGTCCCCTTTCCTGCAGGCGCATTCCGGTCTCCTCGCAAGTCCCGTTGCTCCGTCCCGATTTGAAGCGGCGGTCATGGCAGGGCTTTATCTCTGGTCTGGCAGGCACGATAGTTCTCAGATGGTCAGAAAAGGGAGATTCACTCGGTGTCGGCGCTGAGAAAAATCCCAATGCATGGAGGAGGCTCGGATCTCGCAGCTGGACTGAACCATGTCATGCGGGGACCGAGGGGTTCAGAGTCTCTGTCTGAGAAGATAGATTTCACACCTAAAGGAGGGGGAAAAGGAGGGAAAGGCAAACCAAAGGGGAGACGTGATTCAAGTGGTCACTGATCTACCCCGCACGCGTAAAAAATCACGAAAATCCCTCGTCCGCTCCACATATGTAATTGATATTACCAGACGCACGTCAAAAAACCAGGAGATTCCTCCTTCAGTTTGTCCCGCGGCACTTATCTGTCCTTATCTTTAATGTATCTCCAGTTAATAACAGCATTTGTTATCCACGTTTTCACTCGCCATTAGACAGAGATTCAGATGAACGAACGGCGGATGATGGAGAGCCACAGAGGTTATCCGGATCCAAGCAAAAAAAAAAAAAGATCACCTCGTCTTTATAAGTTCTCGACCAACGTTGGAGGAGTGTAGTCAGAGAGAGAAATATGCAGTATGCATGTATTCCCAGTATGGCAGCGCTTGGCCACAGCGTCGTCTCGGGTCTGTGCGACGCCAAGATTCAGACTGCAGACCTGCTCCTTCTCTGCGCGTCTCTCTCTCTCTCTCTCTCTCTCTCTCTCTCTCTCTCTTTCACCCTCCCTCTCTCTCCCACTCTCAGAGCCCTCTCTATTCATATCATATGCCCACATTTTCAAAAGTATTTTGGGAAATATTAACTTTACTCCATTCACAAGTGATTAAGATAAACTCAGTAGGTGAGTTAAAAGGTATATAACCGACTTTTAAAACTATAATAAACTGTAATATATATATTAAATCAATAATAATAATAACAATAATAATAATAATATATGAATCATTAGATCCACCTTGTTCCAATTTGTTATGGTAAGATTTAGGGGCCCACAAAGCGGCTATTGTCTCCATCCATTAAGACCAATCATGGGATTGCCCGGCAGTTTAACATAGATGTCCACTTCCTGCTCACTAAACGTGAAATTGATGCTTAACAGGCTGGAACCCTCTCCAGTAAATTTGAATGTCATTTCCGCTTTTGCATATGATCGGTATAATTAGTTTTCCGCAATGCGCCCTGCGTGGACACAGTCGGGATAATGAAATACGCGTTGGCCTCCAACCCCGACATAGCCTATATGATGGAGATCATAAATAGTCTGAATTCCCGTAACATAAGATGAAACTTTGCCAACAGTGGACCGCCTCTGCCACTTCCTGGTCAGGTTGTTATGGGACATAATGTTGCATCTGTTTTCAGGACAGTGGATTCAACTTTTCTAGAGCCTCATTTGTGTTACTCAATGATTTATGCACTGGTAAACGATAGGAAAGTCAATTAAGTTTAAGTGCGCATGTGCAGTCTTAATTAATTAGTTAATTGTAGCAAATATGTCGGCCTACACCTGGTGGCCATTCATTCATTCATTCATTCACTGTATAGCGGTTAGGGAAAAAATCTGTACATTATGTTGGACTTGCATTGTTACAACAAAGCCCCTGACATTAACAAAAACCGCAGCATGGAAGAAGTGTGCAGATAAAGTCGGACTTAAAATGTTTGACACTGCGAAACCGTCTAATCTGCAGCTGAATTGTCATTTTGGAATTCCAACTAGTTGCTATGACAGCCTACCAAGATCACTGATTCTGTTTCCTTTTAAAAAAAATAAAAGTGACCGCTGTAAGAGGACAGACAAGTTCCTGTGTGTGAACAACAGAGTGAAAAAATGATGCTACCAGACGATCCTTGGATGCAACCAACTCCAAAGCAGTTCGCGAGGGCGTTCACACCCTTTCCCCGCTACACCTGGGTCCATCCACACGTGCCCAGCGACAACTTTGATCGTGTTTGCAAAAACATCTGGAGCAGAGCAAAGGAGGCCAACAGCGAGTGTGGCAGAGGTCAAAGTCCACCGGAGACACCGCGGAATAAAGCCGGCACTCCTTTGGACATCAAGCGGAGACACCGGTGAGCACGTTTGGGCACACACACAGAGCCTGGGAACCAGTGGAACCATTATACGCAATAAAACACAAACGCTATAGCACCTTCATGTACAATCAATCAATCACATTGCTTTGGTTAATTCGCTATAATGTGACAATGAATGTGTCTCAAAATGTTCCAAGGAAGTAACTGTAACTCTGAACCTGCTGTAGTTCTTTTTACAACATAGTATGGCTCATGTACCTTTGCAGGCTTATATAGTCTTCAGCTTTATTTATCATTTTGTTCTTAAGACTATTATCATTGCATTTTCCTCTCAAGGGAAGTGGTAGATAATTCAATAGATTTAATTATGCAAGCTAATACTCCCCCAGTGTCTTATAGTAGAACATGGTAACTTAAGGATAATGTTGATGGTAAATCCTCCCATGTTTACATTGTATTTCTAGGACTTTCAAAATTGTTAGTGTAGATTAGGTAACTAATACTGAAATGCTATGATTGTTGGTTTTATTTACTTTAGGAAGTAATGGATTTATTCATGTTATAATAAATAATTTACTAGTGAAATGTCAGTAATGAGCCAGAAAAAAAAAAGGAATTGGGTTGCCAGGTTTGTGAAAAATCTACTTGGCTGGAGTTTAGTCTGTATTTGGCAGTAAAGTTGTTATGAAAGCAGGTAATCCATAAAGAAATGCTTATAGGTTTCTCACATTCTAATAAGCCACAGTGTCTGTAGTTGTATAAGCTAACTAACCTAAATGAAGGGTTTTTACAATAAGGCTGACTCCCTCTGGAGCGTTGTCTACCAGAGGGAGTCATCCTGGAGTGTTTGACCTTTAGCTTCTACACCACTAGTTATTGTTGTTAGCAATGTCTACTGTGTAATTTTAAAGTCCATCTCACTACTTTTGGTAGATCTATGGAAAGTGAATGGACAAACTCATGGAAGTCTGTCTGAGAAGTTGGGCCTTTTTCTAACCTAGATCCTGACATTGCAGTGTAGATCAGGTGGGCTGCTGTGCGGTCATAGACCCACTGTATAATGTTAATGTACACCATCTGCTCACCCGCCGCCCGGAGCTTCCATGACGTCTCCGTTATCATAAGAGTCCCGGGTCTCACCGGACCGTCTGTTCCGCATCGCGGCTCGGCAGTCGACAGGCTGGTGACTAAAGGATAGCCTCATTAAAAAGTCATGGTTTGAAGTGTGCAGCGCACCACACATACAGGATGGAGAGCCATGGACCCAGTGAGTCATCCTCTTTAGGCAAAATGCTGGGTTCATCTAAAAGTCTAGTCAAATTTGGCAAATAAATGACAGTATACTGAATCAGCTAGTATTGATTAACCAGTTAGTCTGGAATTATATTATACACTATCAAAAAGAATGTTAATTTTACCAAGAGGTGTACTCTTATATCTTGAAATATGATTGAATGATATGATTGAAATCTGCCAGTGCCTCCAATTAAACCAGTTTCCCACATGTTCATAACACTAGTGACCCTGTCTTTATACGACACAATGTCACCTGTTTCTAAAACTTCACAAAAAGGCCAAAGTATCTGCAATGACACTGCAATTAGATTTTTCACTTTCTTACTGAAAAACTGTTGAATGCAAGAGTGCATGAGCAAGTTGACCTTGTAGGGGTAGCGACGTTGGTGTAAGGGTCAGTTACATATAAAGGATGTGTTAACCTCTCCACGCTCCCACACATGTTTCTCCCCCTGTCTAGGGCTGAGGAGCAACAGAAAGAGGCTGATGCTTTGGGTCTGAGCACGACGTATGAGGAGGACAAGCGGCAATACCACACCGAGTTCATCCTTCCTTCCCCTTATCTCTCAGGCCGCAGACATCCCCGTGTTGCCAAGCCTGCACGGGTACCGATCCCTGTGATGGAAGCAGAGATGCAACTAAATGAGAACGAGGCAGAGAGGAAAAGAAATTTGGTGGGCATGATGATTTTGGAGGCTAAAGTTGTTTTCTGTGTTGGTTTACTGAAGTCTGCTTACCCTCTGTTTTTCAAACCAAAACTGTTTGAACATTTTCATTAACTCTATTCTGTTCTTGCTAATTAAACACGCACCTCCAGGATGAGGAAGATCCTCTGCTTCCTTCTGAGCTACCTAGGGATAAGTGTACAAGTGAAGATGAGGGCGATATTAGCAGCAGCTCGGACAGCAGTTCCACCGATGATGATTTTGTTTCTCTGCCTGGGGTGCGAAGTTGCGCCACTGATATCAGTGATGACGACTCAGCGAGCGACAACAATGACTGCGAGGTGGAGGAAAATGAAATTCCACACTCGTCTGATGAATCGAGCTCTGACAGCGAGCAGGATTCCCCATCTTCTACTACAGAGAAGGACTTTCCCTCACTATCTACTATCAGGGCTGGCATTCTACCACGTCCCACGCAGGCTCCAGCCCCGTGGAAGCTGCATGGCCAGTGGGAGATTCCCCTTTCATTCCACCCACATAACATCCCCACTGCCACTTTGGCAAGAGGTGTGACCACCCCTGCGCGGGCTCCTGTCCAAGGCAGAGCTAAAGCACCTCAGACTAGCTCAAAAACCAATGCACCACCAGCAGCCGCAACACAGCAAGAGGCTTACGACCTACTGGCTGACTTCCCAGCTCTCCAGCCCCCAAAGAAGCCTTTAGCCTGGGGTATATTGCAAGATGGGAATCCCAAGACAAAAGATGCAACTAGGCAAGGATGGCTTACTCACCCACCAAACCACTGCCAAGAGAGTGGGGCTTCCCATCAGAGGAATATGGAAAATGTGCCCCATGAGGTCTCCTCCATCTGCGCAGGAGATCAGAAATCTGTGCTGAACCGTCAAACATTTGGCTCGGCCAATCAACTCAACTCTCCTACCATCAGCTGTGGGGAACTGAAGGGCTACAAGCAGCCTCCTCCTAGAGGTAATAAATCTGCCATGTGTCTCTGTCTAGCTGTGCTCTTTACGTGCTTCTCCTTCTATCAGTTGCTATGAATAATCTGGTTATCATTAATATAATTTTATGCCATTCTTAATGCTCTCTAGAGCTACATATGCACAAATGCAACGTCCCTTGCCCAAGAATGTATTATTGATATTAATGACACCGTCATACTCGGCTAATTAAAGGCAGGTGAGAGGCAGCGGCAACTGTCCCAGGAAGAAATGTCGGCTCTCAGAAGTTGCTGAGTGCAAAATTTGCAACAGCCCAGCTCACAAGGCTTTTTTTTCTGAACTTCAGGCCTACTTATAATAACCTTATCAATTGCGGGGGGGGGGGCAGCACCCTGTGCCACTCATAATCCCCAGCAAGCCCACCCACCCACCTACATGCACAAACACACACAAACGCACACATGCAAACATTGCATCTCTCTGTGCGTGTAGGTGTTAAACACTGTGACTCTTCATCTGTGTTGCATAGAAGTACTTCCTCAGTTGGATGACTCAGTGGGAAAATGTTTTCATAATGAAGGGATTATTGTGCAGTGGCAAAGTGAATTACACGGTGAACCTTCCATACTGGCTGCTGAGGCAGAACAGAACAGTGGACACAGATATGAATTAAGTCAACAACAACTCAAGCACACACTGTTAATTTTGGTCGGGAGCATGGCTTTGTACAGTACATACAGTACCTCCTACACACTTTGCAGTGATGCCATACCTTTGCTATTCTATCTGTGAATATGAACTCAAGAGCAACTTAGGCATATGTCTATGTGAGAAGTGTGTATATATATATATATATATATATGATATTGTATGATTCACTTATATTTGGTTATGTTTGAAATCCCTTCTGCTCCTTAACAGGTGCACGGCTGTAGCTGAAGGCTGCTTTGCTCTGCTCAATAAATGTGCATATGTGATACATACTGCTGGCACTCCTCCAGCACTTTGCAGTCAGTGCTGATATGACAGAATCTACTCTCTGATAGCATAGTCCTGTTGATTCAATAGCACTTTGTTGATCCCCTGGTGGGGGGGGGGGCAACTGCTGCAAATTCTTTTGCAAAACAGAAAAAAGAAAACCACAGTTCTACTGAGCTTACCCTCTGCACACACACACTTAACATGACATGGGCCAGACAAGACAGTGTACATGTGAAATGGGTATACCAGTAATCCTTGCCCCCCTTGCTGTGCATATTGCAGTTGCAGGTGCAGATGGCGTGGGTGTTAATGCCAGGTCCTGGGCTAGCGCTGCCAAAGCAGGCATGAAGCAAGCAGCTGCCCCTCAGGAGAAAGCCAGACCTTGTACCTTTCAGCACAGAGTTGCCGTTAACAGAGCCAAAGGTAAGTTTATACCTTGGCATCTTATCCTGTGTTCAGGGGGCTGGGTATTATGTTTCATGGTGGGCCACATGAAGAATTCATCATGATGATCACTGGTTGAGCACATTTATTTCTGCAGTGCTTACTAAGCTGAAGGCTCCAGCATGTCTCCTTGCCCTTTATGCACTGTGCTTTAAAGGTTGTGTGTGTAGCATTTTCAAACATCAATACATCATTGTCAAATTAATTGTGATATTTTAGTATATTTACCAGATGCAAATGAGGCTGCAGTTGAGGTGATGCGTGGTCTATCTCACGCCAGCGGTATTGTTACTGTTTGTGACATCAATTAATCTGTGCTTTTTATCAGACTCAACACTGAACACTGACCACTGACAGGCTTCTGGCACAGCTTGAGGTGGTCTGAAATTGGTTTAAATAATAAAGTGACATTTTAACAATGCATGCAAGTGAACAAGCCACTTTTAAAGCAGACATTTCCAATAGAAATGTATGTATCACCATGTATCATCACATCATATTTTTCACATATCAACCCCCCCTTTTCTGCTTGGAAAATGTTCAAATGTTGCTCTCAATCTTTGTCAATCATCAAATCTGGCTTGACATTCCTGAGGCTTTAAATGTGTAGTAAAGTCTGTCAAATTATGTTTTCAAATTTGCCAGATCAAATTTGCATGTCTGAGTATACCAACACCCAAATTTAATGATCAACTCGGTTGCCTCTCTGGAGAAGTTGCTTCTCTGATATTTTATGTTTGTAGTAATAATCTAAATTGGGAGGGGACCACGCCACTCATGGTGTTCTCTTTGTGAAGTCTGACTCGTGACACGTGTGTTTGAACGTGTTGCGGTAGAAGATTCTAACAAGGTGTTTATAAGTTGCAGTGAGTGTTGGAGTGAAAATCAGAACACTACTGTATTATAAAAGTAACAGTCCCATTAAAAGTCTACAATGCAACATAAATCTAAAAAATAAATAAATAAATTATGATGCATACTTAAAAAAATCGCCCAGGACTTCAGTGAGAGGTAACAAGGAGCCAGATTTTTGTAAACTAGTGAATGCTGTAAAAACTGCATCAAGAAAGCAGGTACACTGTCAATGCTTCCAACATTATTTCACAAATCTTATTTCTTATTTGTCCTTAATCCTTTTTCTTCTTTTGTCCTTTCACAGCCATGTATTCTGTCAGTCAGAACTGTGCCAACAGAGGGACTCCTTCTCATCAGGTGGCTAATCTGTGGATGACTGGTTTGCATCGTGGCCCTCAAATCCACCACCCAAACCATTGTGTCAGACCTGGCTACCATCCCAACCATCAGGTGAATATATTACTGAGATTTAAACTGATTAGCTAATACACACTTTGCCTGTAAGCCTATGTGTGCAGGATCATGCTGCTATTTTCCACGATTTTCCATGTGAAACTGCATCTTCACTTCTTGCTTATACTATATAAGCTGAGGCTGAATAGCTATAACTGTTTCATATATCTGATTGTCTTGTTATTTTAATGGCTTACTGATTATATGCATTTTTAAAAATACTCCAGAGTTCAGATCTTAAAACAGAAATTAAGGGTGGGATTTGCTTTGAAGTAGATACAATTCTTCAGTGACCCACAGGCATCACAGCACCACTTATCCTGTATCATTGCTTGGTTAAACACCATTCACAGCTGATCAGAGGCTCACTCGAATATCTGTTAAACCCAGCTCTCAGTCCAACGCTGTTGATGCTGCACAGCTCTCCCTCTCCGTGTCTCACTGAACCATAAAAATACCACAGCAAAAGGCTTTCTCACTTTTGTGGTTTTAAAATAGATTAAAGAAAAACACCAGTGTTTTCTAAATCAGCTAGCAAACTCGAGTATGTTCAAAATATATTTGCCATTTCTAGCCTTTTCCGTGTGATTGCTTCCTTGGTAGAAATTAGGACTGCTGTGCATTTATTTTCTAATTTGTTGATGATGATGTGCTTAACACAAACATCTCGAAAACTAGCAGTTAGATTGGAATGAAACTATGTGTGTTCATGCACTTACCGATTGGTTTAGGTGACCCTGAGACCTGTCCTGAATCATTTGGCCAAACTGTGTGTGTGTGTGTGTGTGTGTGTGTGTGTGTGTGTGTGAAATACCTGTGAAAATAGCATCTCTTTGGTGGTCAGTGTCATGCAACAAAACATCTATGATTTAACAATCTGATCCACTGCCAATTATATCACTGTAAAGGTACCAGTCTGCTAATGATGTTGGTATTGTCAAAATCAAAGCTGACATAACAGCTTTCTGTTATGTCCTCCAGCTGAAGTGTTAGGTGCTTGTAGAAACTGGGTTCAATAATCTCAGTAAGTAGACAGTAGTTTGTTTTCTTGTTGAGAGTTTGGTGAGATGATTGCTACCACTCTCATGTCTGTATGCTAAATATGTAGTGAGTGGAAAGAAACAGCTAACCCAGCTTTGCAGCTTTGTCATAAAGTAAAAAAAAAAAAAAAAAAAAAAAAAATCTGTCTGCCTCTAAAACTCCCTGGCCCAGCCAAAACATAGTTCCAACATGTAACTCCCTGTAGAACCGCAAGTTCACATTTTTATATTTCTGGTTTTTTTTTAACCTTTGGTCAGAGTCTAACAAGTTGTTTACCCCTCTTTCCAGTCTTTATGTTAAACTAAACTATCTGACCGCTAGCTATAAATACACGTTGAGCATACAGACATGAGAGTGGTGCCGACCTTCTCATCCAACTACTCCAGCAAGAAAGCGAATAAACATTTTTCCCATAGGCCATAAGTATAAGAAGAGGACTTGGTGTATTCTGAAACTATTCGCCACCACTCTGCGCTGTCTCTGGTTTCCCAACATTACATCTGTGAACAGAGAGCAAACATGCGACTTTAAACTTTATTTTGGCCTTTGTCTTGATTCATTTGGGACTTTGCAGTGAACGGTAACCAGAAAGGCTGTGTAAAAACAGAGCACCATATTTTTACACCTCCATCTCTTCCACTTTCTCAATCTCTCCTCGCTTTGCCCTTTCCGTCTATGACCTATTTAAATTTGGGTTGCACTTTCTTTTACCATGTGCGGTGGTGACAGTGACAGCAAGGCTTAGTGCTCTCTGAGGTTTGCCCCTTTGGCCTCAGCACTTCCAATCCAACAGGATAATTACTGAAGCTCCAATGCACATTCCCCCTGGGTGGAAGTGGCAATGGGGGTGGGCGGGGGGTGGGGGGTCTCTTGGTGTCAGCTGAGAAATGAGATGCAAGGAGGCAAGCCTGAGAGAGAGAGACGGAGGGAGACATAGAGAGACTGTAAAATGTGTGATGGTGATGGAGAGAGACATTATAAAAGATTTATTTTTGGCTTCAAAACAGCTGATGCAGAGATGCAAGTAAATGTTTATGGAGAGTGTGAAAAAGTTATGGGAACTATTTCAGACACTGACACATTTTAAAATCTGTCTCTCTGTCTTTGTTTTTCGCTCTCTCTCTCTCTCTCTCTCTCTCTCTCTCTCTCTCTCTCTCTCTCTCTCTCTCTCTGACACACACACACACACGCACTCGAAGGCTCTGGCTCTCATGCACCTACCTGTTCTTGTTCGGGCACTGACTATAACCTAAATATTCTGCTATTAAAGTTTTACAGGAAAGAGAGAAAGGGTAGCATGTGGGGAAAAAAAATCAGATACGTAGAGTCCAAAGAGCTTTTTATCAAGCAGGTGAGGATGCACTGTGAATGGGTGATAGTAACTATTAGGGTTTCTTTTTGAAAACGCCAAGGCCACTCAGGTAGAACCAAGGTCCCATACATATGCCTGCATTCTGAATTCAGAGTGTTTTATTCTCCCTGCCTTTCATTCAGCCACCCAAACAACTGTTTAGCATTGATTTAAATCTCTTCTGTCCCAGTAATCAAATCCAAGATATTAGATGCTACCTCTAAGAGAGAGCAATTAAGTGAAGCTACTTTTTACTGTGTTGGGGAATTGGCATTTCTTGGCTGGCAGTTGGGTGCTAAGACATCCAAACTAAAAAACAGAGCAACAAATTGACAATTAAAAATGTTCCACTCTTGGCAGAGGGAGAAAAAGAAGTGAGTGGCCAAATCGTTGGGTTTAGCAGCCTGATCGATGGGCTGTTGCAAGTGTGGGATTGTCAGACACGAGGCACGTTTGGAGGGATGCGAGAGAAGGGGTGGTTGGTGGGAATGAGGCTTGTGCGTTTGAGCCCGCGTGCCCTTCAGCTTGCGCAAGTGTGTGAGAGGCAGAGACATAGGATAAAGTTTTCCCTCTTGCGTTCTTCACTCTTCTTCCAGCTAATAAGCCTGTCTGTGTGCTGTTGCTAGGCTACACAGGTCTGTTGTTATTCTCTGGCAGGTGGCCTTTTCTGTCTTCAAGCCTGTGTGTGTGTGTGTGTGTGTGTGTGTGCGTGTGCGTGAATTCATGTGTGTATATTCGATATCAGTGTGTGACTGAGCAAAACAGAAAGAAAGAGATGGAGAGGCAAAGTGTGAAACGAAGATCTAGAAATATGATCAGAGCGTGACACCGAAGATCCTTGAATTACATAATTTCTTCGTCTTCACTACATTGTCTGGCATTTGTGCTTTAGACAACTTAACAGATCCTTGTTGTTTGGTTATGTGTGTGTGTGTGGCGGCGTAATTGACTTGTTCATGCAGGAGATGCATCTGAGCACGTGTCACTTTGAATCTTCCTATAGCAGCATGTCCGTGGATTCTGCTTATGTGAACTCATTTGGCTGAGGCAATCTTTAAAGTAAAAAGGCTGAAAAATCTTGTAACTAGGCAACAAAATAAGGTTCTATGTGTCGTGATATGTGCTCCAAAGGAAAATACTTCAAAGCCCCAAAAGAATATGGGACGAATGTCCCTCCGTTGACTGTTTTCGTGGGGGTGGAAAAGGAGCTAGCAGAAAACAAGCCTAATAGTCTCTCAGAGATCTCCATAGATTGGTTTTGAGGTGGGCATGTGAGATATAGACATGGTTATGGGTCTAATCAATGTGTTTGTTCATAATTAGGAAATCTGCTCTCTGCTCCAGCCCCCGTGTTAACTCTTTAGTTCCCGGGAGAGGATTCCCAAGACCTTGCTGAGCTTCACATAAAGTATTCATGAAGGAGAAAACAAACCGGTGCAACAGTTAGGGACACAATAAAGGAGATTTTTTTTACTGCACCACGGCTCTGGCCACGGCTGACCAGAGTACTTGTGGGGATTTGATAGAGTTGTTGAGCATTACTAATGACTCAACGATTACTTGCCAAGCATTGAGGTTTTTGGCTTTCAGAGCTTACTCTCCAGTCCGCACTCTGTTTTGGATCTGCCACCCCCCCGCCCACGTCCTGGCATTTTCAAATGCACCAAGATGGAGGATGGTGCTATGAGTGAGCGCCTGGCATCACAAGACATTTTACTCTCCAGCCGAAATGCAAATGCAAAAGCAGCATTATCATTACTATTATTATTACAGCATTGCTTTGCATTGTGATAAATTACCTCTTCACTGCAATTGTCAACTGGATCTCTGCTCTAATTAGGTAATTTGCTCATCCCTGCTGTGGAAATGCAACTTTATGATTAATGTGATTTAGAGCCTATCAAAATATATAATAAACCTTTATTAATGGCAATTATTATTTAATAAGTATGATTAAACTTTACACTTATTTTCTTATTATAATGGTGTGTTGATACAGGTCTGTAAAGGCAGTAAGCCATTCATTACTGTGCTGCTGTGCTGCTCTAGGTTTATAAAATTGTCAAGACAGCATAAAGCTGTGCTGTTTTGGCAAAAACGATGGCGAACTGCATTAAACAGTGTAATGAGTCTGGAGGAAATTATGTCTCCAGCCACTCAAGCCACTAGTTTATGTTTTTATTTATTTTTTTAATATAAAAAGTCCTGGCAATCCTAAATACAGTATGGATAAATATAGATTTGACTGGTACCGTTTGCTTATGGTACTGCATAAACCACATCATTAGTTCCTCTTTACTGTGACTGGTTGTGTGTAGAAAAGGTAACGGTTCCTCTTGGTTTTTATAATAGTGCTTCAAATATCTGACATGGCTCATGGGTTACAATTAATGGTGCCTCTGAGATCTAATGATCTAAACATATACTGCCATTGGTTTGCTGCACTCAACGTTAATATAAATGTTTATTTCTGCTAATTGTAGAATTTTTGTTTTTATGTAATTTTGGCATCTTTTAAATTATTCTCAGGGCATATGTTTCTGTTTGTACAAAAGCTAAACTTAGAAATGTTATACTATAATTATACTGCCACTGTTTGGCCATTTCCTTTGGCATTAGTTGACTGACAGCTGAAGGTTGGTGTTTGTATTAAATGCACTGTCAGTTGCTGTGATGGGCTATGTGATGGGAGCACATTGGGAGGACCTATTGTGTTGTTAATTATGGATTGTAATCAGCAAGCAGAAACTCGCAGGCTAAGCTATCTGGTTTCCACTTAGCGTGGAAGCCACAGGCTAGCTAATGTTTGTACCAGTTCACAGTCGATTTTTCTTTTCATTCATATTATTTCAACACTTGCTGAGTTGTTGTCAAGCTTCTGCTACTACTCTGTTCTGTTGTTCACACATTACACAAAAGAGCGGTGTCTAACCTCTATGATGGGTGGTGAAGGAAAGTGATCAAACCTCTGAGCTCAGATTGCTTTGTGATTCAGTCACAGCATGGAGTAACGTAGGGGTTGCTCAAATCACACATGGGACTATCTGATCTCACTAACTATCTTCAGTGCCTGCCCACACAGAATTTTGCACCAGTCAGCAGTAGAGATGTTAGGTTTCATCCAAATTTAGCACAAGTTTTAACCAGGTTTTGAGAAACATACGTTTCCACCCACTATTGTCATGCAAATATTAGAGGTTGGTTCACTGAGATAAACAGCTGGTAGTGCTAATTTTGCAGCCGGATGCCATTAACCCATTGCTGAAGTAGAGGGTGCTTTAAGATAATGGAATTAAAAGAGCTCCAACAGTGAAAACACACAGACTCTCTGCAGTGGGTGATTCAGTCACTGAAGTCAATGCTTCATGTACATTATGATTTATTCGTTAAGTCAGTTTCCGTTTGCACTTTGTTGCATTTTGCTTTTATCGGTACTCCAACTTGTCCACCTCTGCTAAGCGTAAAAACCTTTTTGCATGTGTGCAAATTGCAAATGCACACAAAAACAGGTGGATGGACTCCCACATATTGTTGGTCAGAACCAAACATTTACACCACCTTGAGAACGCTAATGTCAGAGGAGCTATTTCTGCAGAAACAAACAAACATACAGAAAACCCATCTTTTTGGTAATTACAGTTTTGACCAAATAAGCACACAAGTAAAATGAAACATAAAGGATATAGATACTAATTTATAAGCAAAATATATGTTGAATTCAGGTCAACTTTAACATTGTTCCACAGAAGACACAACACCTTTTAATAACAGACCAGCACCAAATCAGTAAACCACACTGTCATGACAACTTTATAGGACTTTTCAGCACCATTGGCATTTCTGTGATATTGCAGCGTAGGTGTTTTGTTACCTTTCTTTATGGAAACTCTCCAAAGCAATTTGTCCAGATTGTTTTCCTGAAAATATTGCTGCATTTTTTACTTCAGTTCCATTGTATTTTTGAAATATTACACACAGACAGTTCACTGAACTCCTCTCTTTACTTATTCATTTGGTTTGCCAAGGCAAGGCTGCCCAACCTGGTGAGACTGTTTATGTGCGAAGAAATACCACAGACCTACTGCTCATTGACACTTTCTTGGCTTTCAAACTAGTTAAACATTGATTCCTTTTTTCACATCCTCAGGCATATTCTTAATCTGTCTTTTTCTCCACCTTTCTCTCTCACTCCATCCTTCAATCACTTGTTTAATCTCCTCTCTTCCTCCAGCATTCTGGGGCCCAGGCGCATCGAGCCAACTGTCCTCCAGGATTCAGATGTCCCCGTTTTCCTTTCCAACAGGTGAGGCTGCTAACAATCTCATTTTCTCCCGTCCCCGAAGTTTGGAGCCAGTTCTAATCTGCGCTCCTGAATTTACGTCCAACTGTAATTTTCGTGGGAGTCTGTGTATGCACGCCGCAGCTGCGACTCAGCTCTCCATTGATTCTTATTTTATTTCATGAAACTGTCATCTTGTATTACATATAAAAGCGCTGCCATTGTGCAATAAATCTTCCTCAGTAGAGATTAAACAATTTTCTGCGAGAATGAGGCTAAACATAAGTCACATTAGATTGGAATGCACTGCACGTATGAGAATCAGAAGTGAGAGTATGTTTTTTTCCTGTGTATGTATGTGTATGAGCATGTGTGTGCATTTGTGTGTAGAAACTCTCCTCATGCTATGTAATTGAGTATAGGAAAAAAAGGGTTTTATTTGTCCGGGTGTCACTCCTGATGGATGCCCCTCATAAGACAAGCACAATCAGGGATCATTCCTCATCTTTCCTCCCACTCTTAACCCTTCCTCTCCATCATATTTTATTTCCTTAGCCCAAGACTTGCTCTTTCGCCCCCCCGCTTCCTCTTTGTTGGCACTGGTAGCTAGGGGTGTCACCATGAATTTCATGCTGCTACATGTTATATCTTTTCTGTCCTAATTGAGAAGGAGACAGGCTGTCTTTAATAATAAGTCTTATGACCACCACAAGGTGACGCAAAATGGTAGCGCTTTCAAACAGACGGCTTTTGCTGTGCTCTGCCATCATATATACATAAATTTCCACTTTTAAGACAATACATTCTGCATGGGGTGGATGACTAAAGAGGTTTTTTGAGACCACATTATTGTTTCATTATTTTTTCAGGGGTTTGGATACAGTTGGTACATATTTCCTCCGTACTTTGCGTGTCACAATTTGGATGTAAGTAAGTCTGGGTGCTGCCACAAGCTCTCCAAATGTCTCGCACTGTGTGCACAGCTTAACACACTGTTAAAGTTACAGAAGGGAAGTTATGCGTTCTGGTCAAAATAACTGTTCTAGGATTTTTCTCCTTGTTGTTTTGGCGGTTCCGTCCAATATCATGGAGCAAAGAGCTCTGCTGCGCTGTTTCAGTTTCATTGCTCCAACAAAAATGAGCTCCAAAAATAGAGGAAGTTGTGCACTGCTGGTTGCAGTTAAAGTATGTGTATAAAGTGAGAAGCTGAATATGAGCAGACAGATAATAAAAGAAATGGCCATACAAACATCTCCTAATGACATCCATGCAAGTTTGCTCACGTGCTGCACATGTTCCCGATTTTACACCGTTACACCGCATCGCAGCAAGAATGCTTTCTCAAAATATGAGGAAAAAAATCACACCATTAAGGAACCACATGGTGAGCCACTAAATATATAAAAAATGAACAAAACTGAAAACTAAATAGTCAAGGTCAAAGGATCCGCCCACCCAAATTACAAAAACACACAATTTCTTATTCATCTCTAGTCTCTAGTGGTGTTAAAAATTTGTTAAATTTAAGTTCTGTTTCTTTTTTCCATTTAGGAGAAGTAGCAATTGCATTCTACCTAAGTTTATTGTTTCACGTGAATAGTGAAAGAAAAGAAACAGCATTCATAGTGTTGAATGATATCCAGGGCAAAAAGCATCATCATGCCCGCAGCTAAGTAGGTAGGTGGCTGTGATCACAAACTAAGGTGCGTATCACACACCTATACCTTGCAATATCTATAAATGTAACACTTTTTGCTCTCTTGTTAGTTGTGACAGAGGAGGTGAAAAATACATCCTGTGTGATCACAGCCATCACCGACTTTGCCACTGTTACTCGTACTGTCAAACTGTCAGCTTATCAGCCAGCAACAGGACAGAGATGACACTCATTTTGTCGTCTTAACTCTGTCATGTAAAATAAATTTATTTGTAGCAGTAAAACTTCACAGTTTTTTACTGTTACTAATGTGTCCAAGTACAATTATTGATTGCATATCTTTCGATCAGTTTATTTTCTGCCGAGCACAGTGTTCAGCCTCCACCTTCACCGCCACTGCATGCTGACTGTTCTCTAAATTATGACTCGATCCTAAAAAAAATGTGACCTAGTAGTTATTTATATTCATAAATTGTAATTACTGTGAGTTAAAAGCTGATCCACAGTGGGTTAGCACTGAGTGTTGTCTGTGTGTGCAGCTGTGTCTGCTTGTGATGCATCACGCATTTGATAGGTGGGTATAAAAGTTAGAAAGAACTCTAACACTGGCCTCATTCACCTTGTGTGGTGAACAGCAGTTGCCGGAGGGGCCCATTTCTCTGTTAGCTTCAAACAGATAGTCTAATAGCTGCTCAAAGGACACACGCGCCTGATTCTGTCTTCTTTTTTCCTCTCTTCTCTTTTTAGCGAGGCCAAAATATGCCTTGTTGTGGTGAAATGAGTAAAGATTTGACTGAGTCGATGAAACCCATAATTAATATTTAACATCTCTCTTTAAACTTACATGCCACCATAGCCTAGTCGAACCAGAAGAGAGGGAGAGGATTAACAGAGAAGTTAGTGAGTGGAAGAAAGGGAAAAGGAAAAGAGCTGATCCCAAAAAATGGAGTTAGACGTGTAGCTTCTAAAATACTCATCTACACTTGAAATTATGAAAACAGATGTTGATTTTCCGGGAATAAAGCCTATGTAGGGGTTACATGGGTCCTCTGTGCATCACAAGGTCCCTTGATGTCACCACTTAGCAGGAGAGAGGGTGACAGTTTTCCTCCTCATGTCTTGACATACTAAATGAGTAAACATGCACCCTGTGGTGCACGGAGGTGCATCGAGCACAGCGAAGATCAGCGCATAGCTCGCAGTAATGCGGTACGCCTCCACCCACCTCTTCACACAAAAGACAGAGGGGAGGAGATGAAGGCACAGGAAGAGAGCGTGATGAGGTAGTAGAGGAAAAAAATAAAGTGGAAGAGAGGAGAAAGAGAAGAGGGTGGGATGCTTAATGCATTATTCCAAAACATTCCATGTGTTTATCCGATGCTCTGATTTAGATCTTAAACAGTGTGGTGCTGCAGTGTGTGCATGTTCAAAAGTTGTTTCAAGCACCACAGATTGTATTATCAACCTTTTCATTTGCTCTGTTCCTTCTTTTGTCTCATATTCTGTTCGTCATTGATTATCAGACGGAATCTCAAGGCCCTCACCCTAACAGCTTGAATGCCATTCATGCTTATTGGTCTTATCTCACCACATGTGCCTGTTTAGGCCAGTTCTAAAAACATGAAGATGCCAGATCTTTATACCACAGCAAACCACTGCAAAAACATATGTGAGGCCTGTTTCCTTGTGAATTTGGTGACATTTTTGACGAGAATAGAAGCCTTAATGATGTCCACACTAAAGCTGGATTTATAGTTGTGTTACAAGTGTGTAGTTGCCTTAGTTATTCATGTCTTCTTTAAAATTTAATTAAAGATCAGTGCTACAGGGGTTAAACACACGGGGGCTGCCATAACTATGATTGAAGAAATGTGACTGGTCAGCTTGGGTTGCTTGTATTTTCTTCAGCAAGTTTCTGAAGCCAGTAATGGTCTGTGACAGTGACAACGACAGTAAAGAAGTCTGGGGAAAGTAATCGTCTCCTTCTCAGAAATACATATCTAGCAAAGCCATTTCCCCCGGAAAATTTCTGCTCACCATTCAACCCCTGCTCTTTATCACAGTGAATGAAGCAAAGTGAAAACAGCAGCTGCACACAATAGTCTCTGATATTTCTTGGATCATATAGTAAATGAAATACTGTAAACATAGTTACCGTGGGGAATAAGATTAAAGCGGGACACAGCTTGATAATTTACAACACAATCCGTCTGGTGTTTTTCGGTAGTGTGATCAATCCGACACTATAAATAATCTATAAATCAAAACCTATGTTATAGCTGTCATCTGAGGGAACCCCTGTTAATCCAGTGCTTCATGTATAAATCCAGCTCAAGGCAGAAAAATCTCAAAATTTTGTTTCCATGAAAATTCTGTCTGCAGAAGTGTATTCATTTGAAATCCAGGAAAACGAAACTAAAAATGAACAGTTATTCTTTCACTAATTACTTCAAACTGCGACGTAAACACACATACAGGTGAATAACAATACATGTAGAGTGTGATTGGCACAAACAACATGCTATCGCAGAGACAGTTGCAGGCGACAGAAATTGTGGGCCTTCACACTTCTGCAACACAACACCTGACCGTGTGTGGAGGCATATATAATATATAATATGCCTTTGACTTCCCCTGTCAACACCACAGGGCAACACCGACATGTTCGGATTTATGCGCGCGTCTATATTTGAGTGTAAAAAAAAAAAACAACGTAGGCGTAGTTTGGACTGAAAATGGAGAGGACGGGATGCATGTTCAAATTTAGCTACTTTGGTTGATTGATGCTGATGCAAACTCTTCTCTTTCAGAAAGGCACATCATTTCCTCTGCACCAGATGAGCTTTACAACAGAAAACGTAAAAAGGCTAACACTATATTACACATAAACTGGTATAGGTGAACAACTTCAAGCACACAGATCAGTCATCAAAAAGAAAGCAAAAGCATTTCGTTTTACATGAGTTGGATTAGTACTTATAGATGAAGGAAAAAATAGGCTGGTAGGCAAATGTCCAACTGATTGTGTTTTCATAAAGGTTAGTTTTGTAGCAGCATTATTTGCAGCAGGAGGGTGTTTCAAGAAAAAGGAACCCTATGAATCAATTCTGTTTTCTATCATCAAGTGAAGCTCTTTTCAGTTGCATCAAAGGCAGAGAACAAAAAATGTCTTTGAAATGAAACAGCGCAACCTTTTTCAATCCCTCTTAAATTCCACAATGCTTTTCATCAACGGTCTCTTTGTGCCACTCTATTTTCTCCAAATTTCAAATGCCATTTTCTCTCTGCCTCCTTTTGTGTGCCTCCAGCGGGCATGTGGGATTGAGGCTGACGGCAGCAGGCGTTGATAACCGGAACTCCACAACAAACGGTGAGGGCGACTATCTGTGTCAAAGTGTCGCAACCTGATCTGTGTCAGCCACAAGGCAGGGTGAGAGGTGAACGCTGCAGCATTTTATGGTTCAGCAGTGCCATTTTGGGAACACAAGGGGAAGAAAGAAAATGAAAAGCAGGACAGTTTTTTTTTTTTTTTTACAGCCATTAGACCCTTTCTTTTCTGTCTCACCGTCTTCATGCTCTTTTCTCTTCCTGCCACCTTTTCTCTGGGCTGCTCACCTCGTGTGGCCTACCTTTTTGTCTCTCTCACACCTTTCCCACACTTTCCTCCTCCTGTCCTTTACCTCAGCACCATGTGCACGTTTGAGTCTCTCCAGCTGTATGTAGTGTATTTTTGGCCTCAAATAACTTGCAGAATGCATCACTGAAAGATGACATGCGTGTCAAATATTATTCCAACATTCTAATCTCGATGTTAAAGATATTCTGATAATTTTTTTGCATACAGTTGAATTAAGTTTTTATTTGTTCTTTAATCATTTGGAGTAGCAAAGGCTTCACATTCCAACTGCTTATCCATTACTTTTAGCTAACTATTTGAATTTTCAGCTATTTCAACTATTTCTTAATTACTTTAGCATTACTGTTAGCTTATTTAATCGCATCTGCTCACTTGCTAAGTAGTCACCAGTAACACTGACTCAAGTTGATGGGAGCTTACTGGTTGTTGTAAACACAGTGAAGATCAGTATTACACCAAATTCCCTGTTTGGCTTTTTATTTTCAATCTTATCACAAGCAAATCTCAATTTCTGTTTTTTTTTTTTTTTTTTGGTTGAGTGCAGTTGAGTTAATTAGTCGAGTTAATTCCAAATACCCCTCTGGCAATTGCTTTGTACACCCTGGTGCAAGTGATGATTGGAAATTACTTGCTTAGATTGAAAGAGGATACCAATATAGAAAGTTGAAAGATTTTATTTCTGATGCCTGCATTTGTTGGAGAGAGTTGGCACGAGAGCTTGTGAAAAACAGTGTGGGATTTTTGTCTGAGGAAGTGAGAACAAGAAAGAGGAAAGTTTTTTTTTTTTTTTCCTTATTGACCATCAAAGTGACAGCATAAAAGGCATATCACTGCCAGGCCAGTATTTTCCTGTCATCCAAATGTTATCCTCGCCTTGATATTTTTTATTTGAATTTCATCGCTTGGACGTGAGCAAAGACGCAGACAACAGTGTGCAGTGATGCGAGCACACAGAGTGACGTGGACGCACACACACACACACTGACGTGATCATGTGCGCATGTATGGACACACTGATATGCATATTTATGAGACATCTCCATCTCTGTCACACACACGAAAATGCACATGCCCGTACTCACACACCAGCCATCCTCATAAGCATGTACACGCAGCTAATCACTCCTACAGACACGTGTGTGCAAGTGCATGCAGCACCTACACTGGAAGTGCAAACCGGGATTGGCGAGGACAGTCAGTCAGTAATACAGCATCTTGACTGCTCCCAGATTTCTTCCTTTTGCCCTCTAGTGTCTTAAATATTTAGACTGTTTGACATCAAATGCATACATGAATGTCAATGAGGCAGATCTCAGTCCCCTAATCACATACACACACACACACACACACACACACACACACACACACACACACACACACACACACACACACACACACACATGTAAACACACGAACAAAAAAAAAAAGCAGCAGGATGCAGTCAGAAGCAACTCATCTCAGAAACCAAAGACAGGAGCAGAGCTCTTTGTAGTTTATGGCTTGGTTATTGTACAGTGAAGCACCATTTCTGGATGGCTTGATTCAAGATAGGTAGAAGATTGCTTGTGGACACTGTGCGGGCTGAGAGTGATCTTCTGATTGTTACTTCAGGAAAATTGTCTCTCTAGTCTTTGACACACAGAGGGGAAAAAGGCAGTTTGAAGCATCCTTTTTATGGTGGTGTCTTATTCTCCTTGAAAGTGAAACCAGTAATGAGGCAGGCTGAACAGGCTGAACAGCCTGAACGCAACCCTCTGAAACGCCTGTCTATCAAGGATCTCATCTGAGACAAAGCCACTCAGTCAGTTCCTTTACACCTCACAAGATAACATCCACCTCCATTTAGGGTGTAGTACCCACAGCTTAAGACACTAAAACAAATACTATCATCTTTATCAGCTGATGCATCTGAAGTTTATTCCATGTAGCCTTTCTATTATGCCAAGACTCTCAAATTGGCTTATTTAAAAATGGCAGAAAGTCCACATATTCTGACCTCGTCCCCCCCAGAGACCAGACTTCCAGACCTGAAACGCACCAAAACAGTTCCAACAAAACAGCCATGATAAATGGGCAAATACAAATGAGGCTAAACAGGGAAATAACAAATGTAAATGCTGGCACTCAGGAGGGCTGAGATCAGGCGCCGAAGAAGCTGCCTCGGAATGATATTTAGGGAGGTGGCTGAGAGCCAGACGTTTTTGTGTTTAAGTTTCTGGTGGAAAATCAATTTGCTGTTTGCCAAATCATTTATGCACTCGGTACTTTCTATGTATCCATGGAGCTCTTGTGGTGATTAAATGTGTCTGTTATTTGCAGTGAAATATTTTAATCTCTCGAATCATTCGGGCTGAATATGCACATCCTACAACTTACGAATTCATTGATGCCTTTCAAGAGGCAGTGTGCACGGCGCTGGCTTGTGCTGCCTTTTCACCCACTCTTTTTACACAACTGCTGGGTTTGAAAGTGGCTTTCGTATCAGAAATCACTTATTCTGTCTCAAGTGTGTTTGTGTGTGGTGCATCTAACTACGTGCGCTCGCAGCGTGACACACCATGTAATCAAACCTGTAGAAAATGGCAGCTGCAAAAGTAAAGATTTTATTAAGTCAAATGGAAAATACCACCTTGTCAGTCCTCTCCAAGTTGACAAGGAGAGACTCCAGACATCTCCAGGAACTCCAGACAGTGAGCTCTTTTATCTGGGTCTGTGGGAGATGCAGAGTTTAAATCAGGCAGTGAGGAGTCACCCTTGTAAAACATTGAGTAGTGCACTTTAGGAAACTGGTCCCTTTAAAGAGACCTGCCCAGGATAGACATGCTACATCAAATTACACTCCTCCCTGCACACAGTGCCTTGATAAAAGTGTTTGTTTGAGCCTGGAGCCTTTCATTGTTTGTGCTACCCACAGTTAAGCACTGAGCCGGGTATACAAGTCCATAGCAAACACTGGAGCCTGTGCCTATCAAAGCCAGCCTCCTGCTTTGATGCAATTACTTTTTAAAATTCCTGTCCAAAAGATTTGTGTGCAAATATCAACACGTTGGAAGCGGCGGCGCTTTAATGCTGAACACCATGTGTGGCATCCTTAACTTGTATTTGTGTCAGGATGTCTTCGAAATTTGTGTAGTATGTCAACATCTATTTGCAATAATGTCACCACATTAACCACATTTAGTTTCTGTATTTAAGCTTTGCTCTGTGTTTTAAAATCCTTGTGAAACGGAGAAAGAAAAAAAGAAGCCGATCTCATTTACTTCCTGACAAACAACATTTTCGGTAATAATTCCATTAAGGAGCAATAGTAGGTGTGATTAAAGTTTTCGACCTCTGAACTCTGACATTCAGCACTCTGTGGGCTGAGATATATCAAGTCAATTATTACACATTAACAAGTCATTACTCTCTGCAGGTTAAAGGAAATGATCAGTTGCTAAATTGTTCTAAACAAAGACTTTTCAGCAAGTTATGACTGAATTTAGTTTGGATCAATTTGCCTTGTTAAGTAGTTTATTTTCATACTTTTTATTAATAGAAACTATGATACTTGTTTTAAAACAAAATGTGACAATGGTTGACTGTGACTTTTCTGTGTCTTGTGATGAAGAGAGTTGTAAATCCTTTATTCTTTAGTTTTATCCAGCTGTTTGTCTTCAGCTTTTTATTGCGTTGTGGCTTCTTGCCAGTGAAGCTTTAGTGTGGTCCACTCAGGAGACTGCTGGCAATGACGCCGGCTCTGTACTGAGTGTAAATGTTGCTCAGCTGGTAGAGCAACAGGGATCTGAAAAACAAGCGCATCCTGCCGTGATTTCTTGTTGAATTATACTTTTAAATGATCCTATAGTGTGTTATGTCTCAATGCTTTTTTAAAAGAGGACACACATCAGGTGAAGAGGTACAATCATGTCAAATCGAATCATGAGCTGATATCAATATGGAGGACACAGTTTGTGGACCAGACCAGGACCCAGTTTCCTGATAATGATTGATTTTAGGAGCTAAGAGTGTTTTCTACAAGCATTTCTATGAAGGCTGTTTTAGCTTTACAGGCATTTTTATGGAAGCACTTTAGAGACAGTACACATGCACGCTGTTAAGAGCTTCTTAACATTGGCTGAAGGGGAATGCTGTGTACACTATAAAGTAACATGGTGTAACTGTCTGTAAGATGACATATACTAAAAATACACAAACCACACAAAGAAATGTAATATACCTGATATTGTTTAAAAAACATAAAGCCTAATGTAGAGGAAACAGTCAGAGCTTTCAGCATCCTGCTTTTTATGAGTCATGTTACTGGGTGGAAGTAAGTTTAACAGTGTAAACTTTGATCCATTTAGCTGCTGCTCGAGGCAGACGTTACTCTGAAGCACAAATTAAACCTTAAACCAAGCAGTGACAGTCCCCGTGAATTTAATGTCACCTGTCATCATCTGTATTAGAACTACAGCACACAAGAATACTGAAAATGACACATGCACCCCAAATAATACGACAAGAGAAGACACGGAAACTGAAAACAGAGCGGAAGTAAGAGTTCAGCCAGAAGAGACTAATATACTAGATATTTTAAAGAAATAGGAGTTTAATTTTATTTTCATTAGTTTTATAACATATACCACTTGTCAGAGCAATCATAGTAAAAACATATAGGGAACAATAAAAATATCAAAGTGTTTAACATCTATTTAAAAGACGCCCTTGGATTGCAGGTACTCCTTAACCTATGAGCATTCCTAAGTGTATCTCAAGTTACTTTAGGGTGCTTTTGGGAAACAGGGCCCATGTTAGTGACAAAAGTGACACCACATAAGGCAGTAGCCACTGTATATATTATACAGCCGACAGTCTCTTACGTCCAACAGGTGAATACAATGGTGAATAAGTTTACTCGAAATTCAAAAAGACAAAAGAGACGAGCAATTCACTTATAAAGATCACACTCTGTATTTGTGTATAAAACATTAGATTGAATTTCATGTGCACTTAAATCTCACTCTTTCTGTTTTTCAGGCCAGAGATCACTCATCTAAACGCAACCGCATGTGACGACAACCACTGTGACGCAAAGAAGCTGTGTATCTGCTGGGGACATTTTCGGGACAGTGAAAAAAAAAATCCACCAGCCTCTGTTTTTCCTTGTTAGCAGCCTAATAAATATTTGCTTCATACAAGTATAGTTGGCTTTTATGGGCAACCTACTGCTCTTTTGGGGCTGAACCACAGTGAGTTTTTCAAGTGAGGCAGAGGCAAAGGACACATCCCAGTCAGTGCTTTAGTTCATTAGCGAGCATCTGTATGCTGTGCACACACAAGTTAGGCCCTAAATACAAAATGCAAACTGTATGCACTTTCCAAATGAATTGAGCGATGCGTAGTAATAACAAAATCTCATTGTGCTGTGGTGATAGTGAAATGGCGATTATTCAACAGTGCAGTGTCATTTTCGCCAGCGGACCGTCTCATACATAATGCATCCAAATCATTGCATTTTCCTCCATTCTGGGCTACAATGCATATTTCATCAAGTCAGTGAAATATTAAGCACTCTTATGATTTGATATTCTCTTCCAAGGGAGATTTCAGTTTATACATTTCCTTCACATCACTTGTGCCTCCTCTGGGAGCAAACTTCCGGGGATGTCTTTATTTGGCATGTTTGTTTACTGGGGAGATGTTTGATTGGCTAATGCTGGAGTAATGATCAATGAGGCAACCAATCAATTTGAGAGATTATCAAGGCTCAGAGGCAATTGATCCATAAGAGGGCTCAGCGCTGAATGGCAGGTTGGGCTCATTCCAGCTCATTTGATTGAAATTAGAGAAGCTCAAACTGTGCGGCTCTTCTTCCTCCCCCTGCCCTCAGATTTCAAATGTCAACTGTTATTTAGGTGAAGGAGACTGATGAGAAATCGGAGGAGCAGGGGAAGAGGTGTGTGCGAGGGCATCAAGTCATAAATATATAAGCAAAGGGCTGCTTCTTATGTCAGAATGAAAAGACAGGCGGGTTAATTGTATAGTTGTGAAAAGGTAGCCTATTTGTATTAAACAACCCTATGTTGTATGGTTTCTACGGAGCCCCTCTGGTGACATTGGATAAAAAAAAAAATAATGCGTGGCCACGAGATAATAACGCGAGGCCACGAGATAGTAACGCGTGGCCACGAGATATTTAATGCGTGGCCACGAGATCGTAACGCGAGGCCACGAGATAGTAATGCGTGGCCACGAGATAATAACGCTATCTCGTGGCCACGCATTATGATCTCGTGGCCACGCATTAAATATCTCGTGGCCTTGCGTTACTATCTCGTGGCCACGCGTTACTATCTCGTGGCCTCGCGTTATTATCTCGTGGCCACGCATTATTTTTTTTTTTATCCAATGTCACCAGAGGGGCTCCGTAGGTTTCAGCTCTGAAGCCTTATGTCATTTTTTTCTGCACTGTCACAAAGGTGCGGTACTGTTATCTTTATGGCACTGTAATAAAATAATCTTCAATTAATGAAAAATGATCACTTTCCACCCAAATGTCAAAAGTTATTATTTGTAAAATGTGAAAAGTTTGCTGGGTATAAAAGTTTGAGAGGATGTGGTGAGAAACTGACATTTGTCTTAAACATTTTTGTCAGTTAAAAAGAAATCACCCCCTGGCAGACGAGCTAGTGATGTTACTTTCAGCAACTTTAAGACATGCAGTCGAAAGCACTGATTTCAGGGACATTGGAGGGATGATTCAGGGAGATATGTGCTATTGACACTATATTTGCAAATAATTGCCACCACATTTTATAGAAATACTCCACTATTGATGTTATCTTTAATTAAAATAACAGTTTGACATTTAGGGAAGTATGCTTATTTGCCTGCTTGCCAAGAGTAAGATGAGAAGACACTCATCTGTACACTGAATATGAAGCTTCAACTAGAGGACAGTTAGATTAGCATAAAGACTAGAAACAGGGGAAAAGAGCTAATCTGGCTGTGTGCAAAGGTTAAAACATCCACCAACCTGCATCTCTAAACCTCACTAACAGAAACAAAATGCTAAGATGAAGCATCCTTCCACGTTTCATCAGAATCAGATCAGATATGCAGCAGACATGCCATGTAGTTTAAAATTTTGCTCTTTAATTAGAGTGCCACCCCGAGGGCAATTACTATAATGTGCTATAACACCAGAACGCAGCGCTGATACATCATCCCTCTAAGCTTCATTAAATTTAGGCCTGTGATGTCAGTGATGTCACCTGAGATATGGTGTCAGATGGTCGATTAACACAGCCGCTGACTTCATTGTGTGGCGGACAATGATCTATTGCGATATTCAGTTTGTTCTTTTGCATATCTTTTTGTCACATATGCATCATTAACACCTGTCACGAAGAGGAGGTTATGTAACCTGGTCAGAAGCTGCTATTAATACAGATTCAATACAGCCAAGTTAGGTTTCCGAGGAAAAAGTAAACTAAGTTACAGGAGTTGGTTGGTAACCAGCAGAATAAATGTCTGACACTTTCTGATTGACCTCATTGTGCCAATTAGGCTGTGGACCAATCTCCATAATAAAATCTGTACTTTCTGAGTAAGCGCCTGACAAATTGTCTTCCATCTTGGCAATATCCATTTCATTACAGTGACACTCGTATTTGAATACCAACAAGGCTGCTGTTGTCTCAGTGCTTGGGGTGCCAGCGTGGCAGGTGTTCAGACTGAATATTGGCCCAGGTGCAGCTGATTTGGGTAACAACAAGAAATGGTGTGATTGAAGCAGTTTAACAGTGAACTGCTCTTCTCATAGTGATAGGAATAACAAGAGATAGAGACAGGAGTACATGTGTTGTTTTTGTTTCATAAATAGAACATTTTTGTGTAAAATTACAGGTCCAACTTACAGGTCCACCAAACTTAACCTCAAGAAACCAACCTCTGTGCAACCTTGTGAATAACCCTGAGGGACTTTCCTTAACTCAGCCTTACAGGCAATCTTACTCTCAGGCGCCTAACATGATCCACCATTTAAAATCAGAAAACCTTTTTCTAACTATTTGATTTATGGAGCTTGCAGGGTTGTAAGCACTGCCTAACCTGACCTTTTTGCACAAAAAATATTAAGAATCCTTTTTTTAGTTGCTACCTTTTCCTGTCAGTGGTAAAAGAAATGTTCTGATTCTTTACTTAAGTAAAAGTAGCAATTCCATACTCCTCATTAAGTAAAAAAAATTGCATTCAGAAGTTTACTTGTTTACTTATCAGTGTACAGAAAAGCACAGACCTGGAGAAAATTTACCTTACCACCACTGCTGACTTCTAAATTTTTAAATATCACAACAGTTTACTGCTAGACAACGCAAAAAAAAAAGTTTTACCTACATAATGATATCTTTCTATAAAAGTTCAGCAAATTAAATCATATTTGGCTACAATAATTGTAATGAAGCTCCAACAGATCCTGGTGGGACTGATTTACCAAAATAGACACGAAACCACCTTTTCATATTAATGCTAGCCTGGAGAATAATCATTTTCTGCTGATGTCCACCGAATTAACATAGACAACAAAAACTGGCCCAAGAAAGAAAAGACCATGTGTACTGCATGTTGTCCCTTGCCCATTACATATTGCCTGGACACCTCCTCCTGGCCTTAAGGTCTGTATTATAAGGTGTTACAGCATATGTATTACAACACTAAAATGTGCTTTTAAAGGTTAGACAGGTAAACAAACTTCATTCTTCACAATCGATAAAATACTTGAGCATGTCAATAACTTTTTGAGCGACAAAAGTAGAAGTGATTTTTGTATTAAAGGCTACAAGAAATTAATTAAGGGCAATATTAGCTGGCACTGAGCTGGAAACGCTGCATTTCTAACATCATTTTACCCACTTTTCTGTTTGCAAGGCTTATAAGTGATAAATAAGAGTAATAGTGTCCTCTGATCTGTCTGAAATGCTGTGTAATTTTCCTTACAAGTGCAGGACTAATTTCAAGCCAGTGTCTTAATAATCGATGTCACTTTGCAACAGAAGTTTCATAAATAGTTTCTTTAGGTTTGGTGTTAATTTTCCTTATTTAAGGCTGTAACAAAAAGCCCCGATAAAGGTTCTGTGCTGAAATGCGTTGTTGGAAATTCATACGCTGGCTGTCTTATCTTTCACCTTTGTATTTCTGTCACTCGTGCACCTAGTCAACTTGTGAGGTAATGGCAGTTCTCTCTCGAGAGAGTGTAATTTGTTGAGGCACTCACAGCTGGTAAGTATGTAAGAAGCTCTTAGCTAATTCTCACTTTTGTTTCTGAATACATATGGCATAAAATTAACTTTATGTGTTAAAGGGGCAATGTGTAAGAACTGGTCAAATGTCGAATTCATACTCTAAACAAATGGGGATGCCCTCCTATCTTTAGAAACAACAAAACATTCCTCTTCGCCTGTGCCATACTCAGTCTGGCCCTCAGGGATACTGAGACAAATGCCAGTGATCCGCCATGACGGCGGGCCTTCAAAATATACATAGCATTTTTACCAGCCCTCATAGGCACTTGTTGACATGTTGCCAAACCTGCGTGGATTGCAGGATAATGCTTTCCACACTACTTTACCTTACAACCAGATTATGTAATTTACAGTCTATTTTGTTCGGTTATCATTAGACTTACAAAGACGATTTCACACCCAGTCTGCCCAGTCAGAGAGACGGAGGATATAGTGGTGGAGTAGAGGACGAGTTACAGGAAGAACACAAGGGAGAGCAGCTAAAGCAGGAACATCAATAGTGGAGCTTGAGGAAACAGTGGAGGAATGTCACCTAAAGACGATGGTTGCAACAAAGGTTTATAACCTACTCACAGTTACTACTTCTTCATCCTCTCATGTTAAACTGAGGGCAGTCTGGATGCTACAGTGACTCACTAGCACCTCTTTAGATACAAAGTGGTATCAGGAGACAGGATGGACTGGGGCTAGCTGGTTAGCATGCCTACTTAAGTGGATATCTCTGCAACACAATGCATAAATGTCTTTGACATAATGTCAAAACTGTTACTTCTTCACATTCTCTTGATAATTTTTAAACTAAAATACGTACATATTGCCCCTTTAATGTATGTTAAATGACAAGTTCTGCATTGAATACATGAGTTAACACTCCCTTTTTGAAATGATCACAGCTAATGATGGAGACACACTGAGCTGGAGAAGTTACTGATGAGATTCTGAAAGCTGGCAGGAATGATTTAGAGCCCCGAAAGCATGGAAGTGATTAACAGTGTTTTTGGGGGACTTTGTATTTATCATCTCATAAGCTGACACTGAAAATGATTTGTACAGTTTTAGAGTTGCGCAGTTGTCCACCAATCTGTGATTGCTGGGAGCGCCCTCAAATATTCTGGCTTTGAAAGACGAAAGTAGCAAATGGCTGAAAAAATTCACAATTGTCCATTGATGCAGGGGAAGTACAGTGAGCATCAGACTCATTTGAATTACACAAGGTAGCAATGAAAATTGGTCTCAGCTGCCCTGATTTGCACCAAATGCTTTGAACATTTACATGTTCAAAGCATTTGGTGCATGTGCATGTTCTAATGTTATTCCTCATGGTTAAAAAATAAATAAATAAATAAATAAAGCTGAACTTTCATGAGTTCAGTCTGACATTAGAATCACTAAACACAAAATGTCAATACAGCAAGGACAGCATTTATAATTCTGAATGCCCATGCACATCCTATGGAGGCGGAAGATTCTCATCCATGTTTTGACCTGCTGAGAGCAGGATGAGTCATTGAGAGACAAAATGAGAACACGAAACCGCAAAAAAAAAACAAAACAGAAAAACAAAAACGAATGAAAGCAGCACAGCAATATCACTGCAGTGACGCACTTAAGCTTAGTTGCTAGCTGGCAGTACGTGTCTTGGGGTCTGTGTGTGTGTGTGTGTGGATTCTATAGATTACCTAATGAGGGCTGTGCCTTAAAAAGCTTGACATTTCCAGCACCAGCTTTCTCACCATGCGCGTGAACTTGCTGATAGTTTTCAAGAGTCTTCCTCAGACAAGGACGCGACCAACAAGATGAAAGAAAAGTCAGCACTTTACATGTAAAAGTGACTCTTCTGGCCTGCCTTTTCTTTCTCCATCTCCACTCAGTGTGTGAGTAGGTGTGCATATCTAAGTGTGTCATTGTTTGTTTGCGTGACCCTGAGGCCTGATAAAAAGTGTGAGATGTGATGACAGAACCTTTATTCATTAACTGTCAGCGTCCTACCTCACGAGAGGAGGGGGTGGGGGTGGGGGCGGCACATTGGGGAGTGGAGGAGAGTGCAGAACACGAAAGCATAAAAAGCATTCAATTAAGACATGAACTGCAGGGTTCATTAAGCATGAGCAAGCCGATGAAAATGACCATCCATCAAGAGAGAGTGCTGTGGCAGCGCTGAAAAGCCCCGTGCAGGCATGCGCACATACAACATACTCAGTTACTATGGAAAAATGCCCATCCTTACTTGTTTAAAGTCCAATGTAAACTAATAGCGCACATCTCCGCTTAGACTCGCTTAGTCTAATGTTCACTCAAACCTTTTTCCTGAAGAAGTAAATAGCTAAAGTACCTGTTGGCTCTCTCAATCCATCAGCTTCAACAGCATAAACCCAGTGCTGCTGTGAGATAAGAGGGGGGAAGGGGGATTTGAAAACGTTCTGCTTCTTTGCAGGTATCCACAATACCGACAGTGAATGGCTCTTTAATACTAGCCTAAATTAATTATTCAAGTTCTGAATACGATATAAAACTGGCTTTTAGAGAACAGGAATGAAAGCACCGAAGATGAATCTGAATTTCTATCTCAAATCACCTTATTGTGTGTACTGCATGCAGGCATGTGGGCCCAAGGACACGCAACGTGGAATATGAAACGCATTGTAAAGTGCAACATGAAATACCTTGCCAAAGACGCTATGTGCTGTAAGATTAAAAGTGACATGACCACAGCTGTAATTGTGAACTAGAACTACCACCTTGTGGTTTTATACCTCTGTCAACCACCTAAGTTGCAGTTTATATCCATGTCAGTCAAGACTCATATAATATATACATACATATATAATAATATCTGAAGTGAAAACTTTGAAGGAATTAAATAAAAGGTATTAAGGGTGTTTCGGGGCAAAATGGAAGTTATCCTTATATTGACATGTATGATTCCAGTGAATAATTTCCACTGAGAAACAAGCTGTCCTCGCTTAGAGACTATTTTTTACAGAGGAATACAGAGGACTGCTGTAGAGTTACAGAAAAGCTTTGTCACATGGGGCAGCACCAATCACCTGAAGCTCAATATCAGCAAAACGAATGAGGCTGCAGTGAACTACCACAGGATCCTGTCCTGGTTGTCATAGAAGGAGAGGAGGTGAAGAGGGTGGAAGTGCTGTCTATGAATAAAGGAAAAAATAATACTCAGAGATCGGTGGTGTCTTCTGAGTTATATTGTACTGCATAATAGGAGGAAAAAAGCCACAACAGACAATATCACAAGTCTGGTTTTGTCTGTCGCATTCAGTCATCACTGTTGCATCTATATAAGTGTATTTATAGCCAGCAAACAAACCTCCCATCCCATTTAATACACGCACATAACTAAGACACTGGCAGTTTCTACATTCTGTCCTTGAAAACAGAGTTCCTTTGAGATAAGACAAAATGCAGCTGCATCTCTCTCAGGAAAGAAATACATTAAGGGTCTGGGAAACCCAAGGTTCATAAAGTTACTCATCTACAGTTCTCTATAAGTGATAACATACAAAGGATTTAAAAAGAAATTATTTCAACATTCAGGGATTATCATAACAACTGCCACAAAAACATTATGATGTCTCAGGGAAGTCGGCCCTTAACCTTTTGGATATAAACTGTCATCGCTTCATCATTTAATCCTATTAGAAATACTGTATGACTTCTTAAAGTATAGCTAAAAATATTTTTGACAGGTCACAGTGATCTTGACCTTTGAACTTTGACCACCAAATTCTAGTCAGCTCATCCTGAATGCAAGTGAACATTTGCACCAAATTAGGAGAAATTCCCCCGAGGAGTTCCTGAAATATGGTGTTCACGAAAATGCAATGGACGGACAAATGCAATGGACGGACAGATGGAAGGACGGAAGGAAAACCCAAAACAGCCACTGCTCTCACCGGGGCAGAGGGATTTCAAAAAAAAAAATATGAGTGTGCACTATGTGTGTGCACTTAGGTGTGTAGGTGGGTGAGGCTTGACCAAGTCATGTCAACACTCGTGTCTCGTTGACTTCCTCAGCACCCAAGGGAGCACATGAGCTCGTCCAAGAGACTGCAGTGCAGTAATGAACTGTCTGCCCTTTCAGAATGTATTCATGCATTCCTCTAGTTGCTTTGCTTGTGTGCGAAACCAGAACATATGGGTGCATATGGTGCGCGCAGGTATGTTGAACAGAGATAAAAATCCCACAAGACAGTGAGCATTAATAGTTGGCTGTATGTCACCACAATATGTATTTCACTTCTCTGAAAGGGCTGCAGGTGCTTTCTTCAGAATAATCACAACAGCTGTTTGTGAGTGGCCTTGCCCTAAAAAAAATACAAAAACTCAGTGCTCTCACTCTTTTCAGCTTACTCTGCCGTGTCTTGAATGTACACCGTGTTCTTCCTCCGTGTCTGTACACCAGATACATTCTTCTGAATAATGGGAATCCTTCTTACAAAAGGATACAGTGTCTAATAAGTCCTCCAACTTAAAAGACTCAAAAGTCCTTACACTTGGATATAAGCTATAGAGGCATACGAGGGCAGGGTAGGCGTGTGGTTTATGAAAAGATCTCGGTTTGGTTGGTTTGGCTTTACAGTTTGCCTCTCTGCAAACTGTAAAGCCCACTGAGACACTGAATGTGACACTGTGACAGAAGATGCTGGTTATAATGTCCCTATGGTGCCAAAGTGTATGTGTACTCATGTGTGCATCTTCAGGCACTGTATTTGTACATGTACGTTATTGTCTGTTCACGTGTATTTGTATTTGTGTGCTGTCCGTGTCGTACTGCTGTGTACTTTATGGGAGAAAAATGCCTGTTTTTAAAAACTCATCTGCTGAGTGCTCTGAAAATAATTGAAATAAATTTGCTGTAGAAGGAGCCTTTATTTTCCATTATTTTCCTGAGTCTAAGTAAAGGATCATGTGGCTTTTACCAAATATAAAAACCCTGCACCCCTGCTCAGTAAAATCCTTCTTGATAGGCGTTATACTGCAAGAGAAAAATCCAAAGCCAAACAAGTTTTAACCTCAGCTCGAATAGCTCCCAGTCTCTGTGTTTATTGTCCCAGTTAGCTGAGTTGTAGCCTGGTGACCTGCCTGATACTCGTCTGGACTGGGCAACAAGTAAAGAATGAAGCTGGAATGGTGTCTCCACCCTGTAGGATTATGCAGGTTTTAATATCAAACACTGTTTCAGATGTTTTCACTGATCACCTGAACCTCAGCCAGAAAAACATGGATTCAGCCTTTGGTTGAAATGACAACTTGCACACTCCCAGCTCTCTGTGGCCCACTGTGGCTAATTGCATTTTACTTTATTATTGATTCAAATGTGCCCCCATGTGTCAGCAACAATAAAGTCTATTCACACTGTTAATTCCTCGTGTCACATTTGTCCTTTTAACACAATGAAAAGATGGTAATCGATGAAGAGATTAATGCTACAACAGTTTTGAACTTTTTGCTCAATAGATTGGATTATTTATATTTTTTAATTTGGGGCACTATAAACAGCAAATAGGTGGCTACCTTGTGTTTTGCATGAAGTCTGTGGTATTTGCATTTTAATTGGCTGGCAGAGCTAATGATAAAAGACTGTAATTTAACAGCTAAATATGACTGGGAACCCAGGCAAAGCAATTAGTATTCTCTAAATGTCACGTCTTTGTATCTGGATGCATAATACACAAAATTTATTAGTCACTCTGTGGTCTGACAGAGGGGACTGTTACACAGTGTAGGCTCACCTTGGGTACCTGCGCTACCACAGCTCCCTCAATTGTAGAGATATATCACTTCAAGCTAAAACCAACAATCCCAAATGTGTTTGTTTCCACAGACTATATATTCCCACTGGGAGTGTGAAGAGTGCATAAGAGCTGTCTTTTCCTCTCCCACCTAAAAAGTCCTATGGCACGTTCACCTTTAACAGAATATGACTACAGATAGGAAGAAAGTATTGTGAAATGGCAGCAATTTCCCTAAAAGGCTCTGAAATTATTTACAAAAAGAAGTGTTGTCCAAATGTTTCATTTCTACAACATCTATTTGCAAAAACATCATTATTAATGGAAGAGTAAACAAGTTTAAAAACTCTGTGAAGGCTCTCCTTGCATTTACTCAGGATTTACTCGTTGAGCCATCGATGGGAGATTAGTTTTGATGGCACATTTTAATGCTATGGGAAAAGGAATAAATAATTTAAAATGTTAATGTCATAATTACAACCTGTAGCTCAGATGATTGGCTTCAAGCTTTCATGTGATCGAACATGGGAGCGCTTGGCCTTCATTCTCAGAAAATTCTGTGTTGATAAATGCTAAGTTATACATCAAAGTAGTCAGAAAGGAGGAGAAATGAAAAACCAAAGTGCCTCAGAGGGGCCACAGAACATAGTACAGGTGGCTGCAGTTCATTTGACAATGACATATTGAGAGAAAATCTTCAATGTTACCTCCTAATGGTGTTTCAGGTCTATTATTAGCTCATTTATTGCAATTCTAACACTTGGAGGGGAGGTAAACAAGATCAGAGTGTCATGAGTTTAAATAACACTCCCAGTCATCCCAAAGGTAATTACACAGAGGTCAATGAGCGGAGGATGACCCAAAAAAAAAAAAAATGGGCATCAGCAATCAATATTTCACGCTCACACACGCACGCACATCCACAGACACACGTTTGCACACTTGTAGGCGTCGTCCCTGCCAGGGAACGAGTGGCTAATCTGTACACTCCTCCGCTCTGCTCAAACAGAACACGAGGACCAAATTACATTTTAATGGCCTTTCTCTCTTATTAGCTTTGCGGCATCTTTGAGTGCACGAGAACAAAATGAAGCCGTCAACCTTTCCCATTCCTGTGTCATTTTGCCTGATGTGATTCAAGGCTTCCTGTTGATGCACCCGCAGTCTTTTTGCCCATATACACTTGTATTATACATTAGGCCAAAGAACAATCTAAGTCTAATGGTTGACCACATTAAACTCACAGTGTGTGTGTAACAGTTATCTCAGTACATGATTTTCAGATACATTGTCATAATGTGGAGTAATGATTGTAAAATATTAATTTTAAAAAAAGGACTTGGTTTATTATTTAAATCTTTTGTTTGGTGAATTTACTCTGTTTTCCAAGGTTTTGGGAACAATTTAAAGAAATGTCTGGAAAAAGCTGGAGCCTGAACCAAATCACAAAGATGACTGCCTCGTGACTCCTACTACCATTCAAAATAAATATATAAATAATATTTATATTATTATATCAAGAAAATGAACATTTTCATAGTTCACAATACAGGAATAGATTTAAACAGGCCAGGCAGATAATAAAACTGGATTTTTTTCCAGTCGTTACTGGAATATTTGCATGAACTTCCTTCCCATCCCTTCCCTTCCCAAAGTTAATACTAACGTCAGATAAACAAGCTTTACTTTGAAGGCAAGTTTTCAGCATCGTTTTTACATTTTCCGCACAGACATTTATGAGAGATTCATTCATTATTTGTGTAACTTTTTTTACATGTCTACATCACAAAAGCAACTCTAGATTTTTGACATTTTGAAGGAAGTTCTGTTCATCATCTCATATTAATGCCCGCACAACCTCAGCTGGAGCCTCGAGTGAGCTAAACTTTTGAGCAAACAAACATAAGGCTTTGCTCCAGAGTAGAGCCCCTTTTCATTTCCAGCATGTGTTGCTGTGAGTTGTTTCTTGTACAGTTCAGTTAAAAAAAACAAAACAAAAAACACATATGAATAAGGAAAACTTTTTGCAAACTTTTCTTTTGCCCTCTGACCACATTAGACACAAACCTGTCCTAAAAGTCAACCAAAAGAAGGCAAACTCCACAGAAACAATCATGATATGATAACTGTGCTGCAAAAACTTGGCCGCTGTAATGAATGCATTGAAGCGCATCTGAACAGGATGCGTTCACTTACACATGTATGTACTGAGGCCCCTTTGAACTCCGTTGTGTTCACTTACTTAAGTACATACAAACACACCTATGATGTGTGACCAACAGGTGAATACTGTTAGCGATATTAGCAATGCAAAAATACTGGATCCATCAGTTATGACTTCTACGTTCACTCCGACTGTCAGTGAGGTGTGCACCACCTTTCTGTTGTTTCTGATAATCCCTGTTGTAACTGCAGAGCTTATTCAGCTGAGTGTTTGAGAACTTGGAGGAGAGCAGTGAGCCCAGAGAAGCTGACGAGTGGGCTCCACGGTAGCCTAAAGATGTCATATCAATATTGTCACTGTGTAATATTTTTTATCCCTCCCTTTCCCCCTTTTAAAAATGTAACGAGGTAATGTTTACTCAGAGTACATTTTAACAGACTTACTTTGTAAGTGACTTTACTTCTGCTTAAGTAAAATATCTTTTAAGTACCAGTACTTTTACTTGAAAACACTTTTCCAGTAATCTTTCCACCCCTGGAATCCAGAGAGCAAGTTTGGTTTAACTGACTGACCTGAATAAGGCTAATCAGTGAACACAATAACTACTTTTTACTCAAGGTTCTCGAAGTGTTATTGTTAATTCAGTTTCCCCTTGACAGACTTATCTTTCCCTGCATAGACATATTTTAGGTTTGTTGTAAAATACTAACACTAAGATATTTCAGCTCACCAAAAACATCAGGTTTCAGATTGTTCAGGCAGTAGCTTGGCCGAAAGTGTTTTCACATGGGAGTAAGTTCGCCTTGAAGGCTTTGGCTCTCTCTCAAGCTATGATACCCAACAGTCCTTCGTGCCTCACTGCTTTTTGATACTCCGTGACATTTTTACTGTGTACTGGAAAGAGGTGAAATCTGAGATGAGCCAGAAACGGTTTGGGGTGAGATGCTATTTTAAAGAAAGAAAAAAAAAAGAAAAAAAAAACAATTCTTGGTTTCCTATTCTCACCTGCTTTTTCAAATAGGCTTTTAAAATCGCCTGCAATCATCAGCTCCTCACATGGTTAATACACACTGTGACATTAGGAGTGTTTATAAAACTAACACACACACACACTCCTAAGCTCTCTCGTCACTTGCTGTTCCAATACCCTGCTAAGTCCTTTGGTTCCCACTGTGCTTGGTATTAAAGTCTGTGTTATTTTAAAGTTGAAAGTGAAGCACTGCTTCACATGTTTCTCCCACAATTTCTTACTTATTAGACCTTTGGATTAAAAAAGATTACCTATCAAAACCGAATGAATTTGTTGTTTTACTTATAACTACAGTTCAGGTGATTACTGAAACTTTGTAGGACTTTATTTTTAACTTACACAAAATTATGTAACAGTGAGAATTACCACAAAGGGTTGTTCCAGCTTAGGAGGGCAAGTGACAAAACAAGATAATAAATGAGTAAAGTGCTGAGTGTAAATGATCAATGATCCACCCTCATCTCTTGTGCTTAATAGGACCCACTGAACCAATGACATTGATTTGTTAAACCTCCCACCTTTGACCTGGGCTTCAGCCTAAATAAATCTTCATTATAACTGCAGTGGCACATTCCTTTCTGCCCCCGTTTTAAAAACTTCAATTCTGAAATCACATTTCTACCAAAAAAAAAAAGGACATAACTGCAGTGCTTGCTGGTAAGCCTTATTTGACTCTCTTCCTTTCTCTTTTTCATAATCTCTCTTGCGTACAGTTTCAGACTCAGAAGTTTGCTGAGTCGTGCTGTTCTGTGCGTCAAAATTATACGTTACCCACCCCCTTGACAGCCAGCATCATCTGTAGCTTTCCACTGACAAGGATGATTCACAACCAAGACAAAGATGAAAGAAGAGAGTGGCAGTAGAGAAGGAAAAGAAAGGGGAGGGGGGCAAACACAAAGAAGAAAAGAGCACAGGATTACAAATCCATACTCTCACGTTTCCTCCGTTCCATGCTCATGTGCTGTTCCCATGTCACCGCCATGCCCGGTGTTAAGGACGAGAAGTAACGCTTACTATGACAGGAGGAATATTTTCACCCACTCTGTCACCAGCAATCAGCAGACAGAAGAGAGCCCTAATCAGAGAGCTGCTTGGCTGCAGAAAAGCCTCTCCTCTAATGATTCAAACTGTTTCTGATGCTGAGATTGGTAGATGGGCTTGGCATTTCAGTGGGGAAGTTTACCGCGCCGAGCCGGAGTGAATGTTATGGACTGTGAGAGTTTTAAAGTTTTATTTCTCACTTCCTGCACCCACAGCTTGGTCACAGAAAGATTTAAATGGTTCCTCAAATTACTCTGGACACGCTTGGACACGCTTAAATGTTAAATGAGTTTGCGAACAAGAAACCTTTACACCACAGTACCACTGTGATTCCAGCTCTCTGCAACATGGGAAAAGGTCATATAGGAAAAGATTCAAAAACAAAGATAGTAGCTTTTTTTTTTTTTTTTTAAGCTGCTCATTATTTTCTGTAGATTAAAAAAAATATGTGGTCCCAATGAGTTAAATGAATAAATAAAAAATAAATTAAAGCTACAAACTCACTCCTCTAATATCATCAGAGTAGGATGAATTAATCTGTAATGTTATGTCTAGTATAAAATCATACTACAATTCTGAATTAATGTGTGTTGATTACATTAGCATACATACATTACATTGTCTTTCTAGTTCAACTCCATGCCCCAGTATTTTCAGTCCTTAAAGGAGATTAATGCTTTGGTAGTACGCTTAACTCCACATTTTCACACACTGTACTTTTGATTTACAAATTCCCCCGCCGCTGCCACTACCATCTTGTCCTCTCCACCCAAAATAACTAAAGTATCTATGTCCAAAGCTTGCGCTTGGATCAACCTCAGGGCAAGGATCAGCTCAGCCAAATCCTCAGCTAAACCACTCCATAAAGATCTCTGATCAGTGACAAAATGGTAAATCCCTGGTGAGAAGGCATGCCACTGGGAAAGTTAGCCCACATCTCTGAATGATTTCAATGTAATTCTAAAAGGCTTAGCAAAAGACAGTGTATCCTGTGATATGACAGTGGATTCAGGATAAACACTCCTAACTTTCATTTGTCTTCCCCCATTCTTTATTCTGTTAGGTTATTTATAGTAACAAAGTTATAAAGCGGACATACAGTGAAAAAAAAAAAAAAGATTTGCTAATCAGTGTCAACTGAAACTGTCATCACTTCTCCACAGCTGTCAGATACACTACTTTGCTTAAGGGCATTAGAGGAGTTTGTTGTATTTGGCTATTTAATCGTTTAATCAGGGAAGGTTGATGGCAGGAACTGCCACATGAGCTGCTTGTCAGATATCAGAGGAGCAGATGGGAAATGTTGCCTCGTTTAGATAATTTCTTCATTTCATGGCCATCCATCCCAAACTACAGACTGATAAAAATCTATTTCCAAAGTGCTACAGATTCAATTTATGAGTGTGTGAGTGTTTGGAGGGGTGAATAAAACAAATGCATTCCCTGCAGTTCATAATTATCTCTGAGATGCAGTTGTTGTTTTTTTTTTAATTATTATTATTCATAAAAGAAATAATTTTTGGGTTGGTTTGGTATGTTATCTGTATGCTGTCTCCACTCTTTGGTATTCAGTAAGGTTAATTCACACCAGACTGAAGCGTAATATTCTTTGTAATGTTCTGGGCAGACGTCATGTAGCGTTAACAGTCTGATAGCGAGAAGCGTCCTGTCAAAGTGTCCTGTGTCACATGGTAGGATTATTGCAATCTCGCAGCTGGGAGAGACTCTTTCGAAACATCTGCTTTTCATATAACCACCTCATGTAAACATAAAAATGTAAAGGTTATGATGAATTTAAAAACATCTTGGACAAATGACAGAATTCTACAAAAATTAGTAACTTTAGAGAATTACAGAAAGAAACTGCAGATTGGGCTTTAGTCACAGTTCACACTAATAATTCGGACACCTCAGGAGACGGTTTGTTACACTGAAATTAGTCACAGTTAATGTCCAATTTAAAATCCTTACAAATACTAAGCAGAAATGTGTTTGTAAGGATTTGTTACTAAACGCCTGAGGTTTCTGAGCTGTTGCCCGGGCCATCACAGCGGTGCGACTTGGAATCCACCTGACGACGGAGGGAAATCAATGGGAGTCCGGTGATGATAACCAACAGAAAGGGGAACATGACAAAGTGTGTTATATTCATCAATAAACCTTTGAAATTCTAAACTAGTGTGTCTCGATTGACTGAGAAAAAAAAAAAAGAAAAAACAAACAGCAATTAGCACCAGCGGGCAATACAGCACATCACCCAGAGAAACAGAGGAGTGTGATTTTTGTCGTCTTGTTCCACACTCAGTCGATGCAGCACAATTCATCCCATCAATACAGTAATAAAACCATTCCGTCCTTTTATTACTGGAATAACCTAGCAAGCATGGCGAGAGGGTTGATCCCGTTCCCATTCCCCTACAAATCGGTCTTCCATCCCACTGATTACACATATGTATTCGGGACGCCGCATTTTGACCCTGAAGTACCCCTCCTCCTCCTCCTCTTCCTCCCCCCCCAAGTTAATCGATGAGGGATGGCTCTGCAGTTGTTTAACCTGCCTGGCTCTTCCTCTTGAGCGTGGAGCAGGTGACACATCACATTAATAAATAAATAAGCAGGGGGGAGTGTAGCACTCATCACAGCGCCAATGATGGGCCAATTATCTCATGGCAAACAACGCTCTGCCATCACCTGCCGCAATCGAAGGAATCAATAGGGCTTGGAGTGGAAATGGAAAAAGGAGGGGGGGTGAAGACAGAGGTGAAGCAGAAAGAAGAGAGAGAGGAGAAAAGCAAGAAGGAAACATAAACATAGATGTAAAGCACTTTTGGGTGAAATAACAGACCCTCTGGTGGCCATAGTGGAAGCCACAGCTCTTGTTTACTATTGATGCAAAGCAGTTGATTAACTAATGAATTAATCTTGAGCTTCACCTCGAATGTTTCCACATAATTAAGCATAAGATGAATTTGTGTGCTGATTTGACTCAAAACTGATATTTTAGTACTGATTCAGCTGATGGATGGCCAAGGAAAATGTCAGGGAAACCTGTAAACTTGGTTCTCCATCTTGTTCATTCCTCTCTAGTTTTTGGATTAAACTCCCACTCGAACTTGTGCAGTTGTTTAATTTTTGGATTAGAAGTGTTAATTATGGTGAACTGTACGGTAGACGTGTTAGCAACAAATATGAAACAACACAGACCTGGGGAAGCTGTCCAATCAGAACAGACCAGGCTTTTAGGAAGGAGCCTTAAAGAGAAAGGAGCTGAAATGGACTCTTTCAGGGCAGAGGGTGAAAACAGGTGAAAACAGGTGAATAAAGTCCTGATTACATTTCTTAAATACCAATAAAAATGTTTTCTTAAAGCAGGTGGATATTACATATTAACATAAATGTTTGTCCAGTTCTCAAAGCAGACATCCTGTGTTTTAGATAACTATCTATGGCAATGGAGACATGAAGTATTCAGTGTTTGAGTGTGAAACAGATCTTCAGAAAGCACCTTTTCACCTACACACATACTGCAGCAAAGACTTTATTAGGTTGTTTGTCTATTTTTCTGTCTGGTTCTTAGAAATCGAAGCATTATTTTCACACAGCAAGTGGAACTCCAGGATAACGCCTACTTCGGTTGCTATGTGACACAACTGTAACGCCTCTACACACATACAAACATAACTGCACACTACATAGGGTATAGACGGGAAGATTTACAAAGAGCGGAGGCGTGACAGGGAGAAATGGATCACAGAGGAGAAAGAAGGGAGGTTGAAAGATTGTGGTACAATGATAAAGACAGACTCTGGTGGAGGCTGAGAGTCAGACTGACTAACAAAGTAGAAAAGAGAATATCTTCTTAACATTGTGTGTGCCAAAAACCATAATCTTCTCTGTAGGTGTTCAGCGCCTATAGCCACAGACTTTAATCCAGTTTTGATGAAGGTGGAGGGACAGTTTTACAGGTTTCTGTTTGTTATAAATGGCCTCAAGTTGGGAGCAGCACTCTGTAACAGGGCCATTTTATGCATTAGGGCCGTCGGGTGAATTTCCCTCCTTTGTTCTCTCAGCCTGAGAATGTGGCTGTGATGAGGGGAATGCTGCACAGTGGTTATATTGTCCCCCTTTCACTGTTGCTTCCAATATATTTTCATGAACTCGTAATATGTGTCTTGTTTCCAGCAAGCTGTTAGGAGGCATTTAATAGTCATTAGGCAAAGTGTTCAACACACCAGAGTGCATATTTCAGTACACTTGGTACAGTGTTACAGTACGTGCTCTTGCTTACAGAGCATTTTCTGTCAAGATTGTTATTACTGGATTCTTTGCAATGTTACACAGCGAAGATGAGAACATGTGTCTGTTGATTTGGAACTGACATAGGAGTCCATTCAAGTCAAGCATAAGGGTCGTATTGCTCCGGCTTAACACAGCATATTATGTCGTAAATCCATTTCAAACACACTAACTGTGAAATAAAACTGAAGCACACTAACTCAGTGACAATGGCTGAATATTACTATTTGACACCCCTCAAAGTAGGAGGTTAAACTTCTAAGACCTAATTGTTGACAGTGTGCTTTTATTGTTAATTTGATATTGATAAAAGCTTAAATTAAGGCAGCACACTCGGCACTTGAGTTTGCCTTCTCAAAGTCAGGCTGATGAGCCGTGAGGACTTGTCATTGTAATGAGCGAGCCTCATTATGAAGCAAATCACCCTGTTCTCTTAGGAATTCAGCATGAAGAGCACTCTTTTAGGTAATTAATCCAGTACAGTGGTTTATAAATGCTGCTACTGCTATCAGTATACACACATTACTATACCAGGCTCCATTTTGCTCATCACCTCAGTGAAGGGTCAAGAATATGTTAAATGAGACCAATGCAGCTTCTTTAGGTATTACCACTTAAAGACCTACGGTATTGGAATTTCATTTCAATTATATTCTCAATTAGGCTCTGTAGATTAAAAGGAATGCGGGGGACATGTGTAAATGGATGGCCTGAAGAAAGTTTTCTTGTACGAGAGGACAACCTTGACAAAAACAGGGACATGCAACATCATTCATTGTTAAAAAAAAAAACAAAAACAAAAAACAAAAAAAAACATGTACTCCAAGAAGAATGCAAAATATTTAAGTGTCAAGCAGGACAGCTGTCACTTTTCAAACATCCATTTTAACTTCTCCCATGCGACACCAATTCAGAGTATCATTCAAGCTGTCTTGTTTTGTTTACTCCTCCGTGCTTGCCGGTTCAAATGACAAACCACTGATATGTTGGAAAGGGAAAGCCTGAAAAAAAATCTCTGCTCAGGGAAAGCTGTCATCCAGAGTGCTGACGTGAAAGTAAAGCAGGACAGGAGGGATTGTTACATGTTACGATAAAAGACGCATTTACTCCCAACATCAATGTTTAATGTGTCAGAGCTACGGCCACTCTGACTCCACTTTAGATTTAATTATTAACAGAACAGAGCTGCTGACAGCACAGCTTCCTGTCAGATATAGGGAAGAAAAGACCGAAGCAGAAAAACAAAAAAGATTTTAAAGTCATAGCTCTCAAGTCATCTGATCTAATGAAAACTGTGTATGAGTCTGTGTGTAAATGGATGCACACCAGAGTGTGTTTAGATGAGGTTGATGACTGTGCTTGATGTGGTGGCATCTCTACACCTGCGCTGCCATCTGTGCCCCTGCACCCCCGGTGACCGCTGTGCCTCCTGGCACACGACAAGTGTCGCACAGAAACGTTGATGAACACATCTCACTCTCTCGTCCTCTGGAAGGCGGAGACAAAGACTTTGAATTTTTATGTTATTTGATTAGACTAGAAAAAGGGAAAAGGCCAGCCCAGCTCTATTTGAAGGTAACATAATGCACCTACCAGCAACTTACAAATTGACATGTAATATCTGATTTGTTTACAATAAACAAAATGCAACATCTTATGACTGGTTTTATTACAGTCAACAAATCACAACATGTTATATGCGGATCTTATTGCCTCTGGACAGAGTTAGCTGTTTACACCTGTTTCCAGTCGTTAGGCTACACTAAGCTTCTCAATTAACTCAGCAAAAAAAAGCATATTTCACTAAAAGTGCTGGATTATACGGTTAATGCAGATCATGTTTTAAGCTCAACAACACATTTATCCACAATTAACATACACTTTACACCCTCTCTGCAGTCTTTCCCACTCATACAGACACATTTGAGAAATACACAGGCAAACAAAGACCCAGAAAAAGAAAGAATAAAAGAAAGAAGATGGAGGATAAAAAGAAATAAGCAAAAAGGAGAAAAAAGAAAGCTACTGTCCTGTTATAGTTTATTTGAGGATATTTTCCCTAAGAGTAGTAAAATTCTCCTCCTTAGGCCTGAAGAGAAGAAAACATAATTAATCAGACAAACACACAGCACTCCAACTGACACACACACACACTAATGCACACTTACACCATGACAACGCTAGCATCTCAAACGGTATCACCTTTGCTCTCTAACTCTGTCGCTACTAGCCGCGCCGTTTCATTAGCGCGGCGTGGTGACCGCCATGTACGCCTAGAGGAACATGGAGAGACATGGCTGGAGCATTTAGTGCACTGCTCACATCTACAATAGCAAAGAGAGCCACCAGAGAAGGCTGCCACCCCCTGAGGGGCACTATGCACCTCCTAAGTGGATCACTCTGCGTTGTCACAACGTTTTCACAAAGCTCAGTGGGACGGGGCTGTGTACTCCTTTCATCACCAGCAAACCTAAATGAGCTTTGTCAGGCTCGCTAATGCACGCTGGTCGCTCTGCAACTTTTGCTGAGTGTCTGCGCACGTTCGTGTATGTGCACATCGTTCCTATACGGTGTGTCGGCTCTGTGCGATGAGGAGAGAAAAAGTCTTTAAACATTCACCTTCACACACGGCACTTACATATGATGCTATCGTTAACACCCAGTTTTCCCCTGCTGTTGGTTTGCAGTGCGGTTCACAGTGTGGTCAGAGCTGGTCAAGGGCAGAGTTGGACACTAACTCAGCAGGTCAGCGGCACTAATTGCTGCCGGTCATTGGTTAAATGTTCCCCCTGTTTCCCTCTCACGCCGAGCGGGGACATTATAATGATGAGGGTGAAAGACGGAGAGGAGGGAAATGATAGCATCAGGGAGGAAAAAAGGGGGGAGCTGAAGCAGCAAGGAGGTTAAAGTGAGGTGGAGGAGGGAGGGTTGAGGCGAGGAAAGAGGTTAATCACAGAAACAGTGCGCTCTTGAAGATGTCTCAGAGAGAAAACAGGGTTGATAATGAGTTCACTATGAGAGGGATAGTAAAGGTTTACTAACTAGAAGGCCCCCAAGTTCACATGACCTGCAAAATTGGCCATTTGTTTTTCTTTCCAAAGTGTTACATATTACTCTCTGTGTCTAAACCTGGGATGAAGACTAGCAAGGTAGTAAAAGGGTTAGGTTGATAAGAGAGGTAGGCTGATAACAAGGTATATGGCAGGTTGACTGAAAACACTGAGAGTAATTATAATGATAGTTCTCATGATTTCACTTTCAACCACTCTGTGTTTTCTGCTCTCCAATTGCTGAGGTTTCCTGAGGTCTGGACTCTTTGACTGCATGCTTCACTCACCGGAAGGTTTCGCATTAACCCCCCCCCCCCCCCCCCCCCATTCTAATCTGTATCCTCATTACAATATGAGTGTGTTAAAAGAAGCCCATGTGGTTCTTTGCTGTGACGTCTGTTTCTTCAATTGAGGCTAAAGCAGCAGAGGGTGTGGGAAGAGAGGGAGCAAGGGAGGAGAGAAGTTACAACAACAACCCAGGGATAATTAGGGATAATGTTAAGGCTTTGATGTCTTGTACCTGAGTCTGAGATGGCCCACATAAAATTCCAATACAGCATGTTTATACATACTGTCTCGCTATTACATAATTACATATCCATCTATGCAAAACACATTGTCTTTAGACTTAAAGTGTGCAATCACATTCAATACCCACTTTATTTAAGATTATACTTTCCCGTTCTCTACATCCCTCCTCTCTTGTTCTGTTTCTCTCTCTCTCTCTCTCTCTCACACACACACACACAGACACACACACTCACACATGATCTACCTATCTCCTTTTCTCTCTCTCTCTCTCTCTCTCTCTCTCTCTCTCTCTCTCTCTCTCTCTCTCTCTCTCTGTCTCACTGATATCCATCTCTGCAGGTTCTCTCCTGGTAGGTGGTTAGACGTTAATCCCCCTGGTGTCTGGGTCCGATCGCTCCCACCGCACCGCACCCACGGGCCCTCGGCGTAGACTTGCATCCTTCACATGAACTTACACACATTTCCAGTGCACACGCACGCACGCCTCTCTTTCAACTGCCTTCTTTACTCACCGCCCCTTCCTATCATTCAAATCGTCTCATTTCCACTCTTTCCCTCTCTTCAGCCTATTATGATACGCTCTTCCTTTTGTATTGTGTCTACCCTGATCTGACCTTAAAATCACAGCCGAAATTACGATTTAAAACCTTAAAAATGTGTTAAAATATCTTGAATGTAGTTATTAGAGATCTTATTTCTCCCCACTCAGTGATGGGATTCTTTGTGCTGCATGCCCACACTTGCTTTAATATAGAACAGGGTTAGTCCCGTAGCACGATGTGGATTTTATCTGCTTTATTAGTATTGTAGCACATTGTGTGTTTTATCTGCTTTATTAAATGCAATTGGACTTAACAATTCATTTCCTGTTGTCGTTTTTCGTACGTTAAACTGTCCACTGCATTAAAACTGCAAACCATCATTTTATTTCTTAATCGTATCATTATTCTTTATTATATGGTCCTTTATTATGGTTGTGGATCATAAGTCACACATCTGGTGCAGCCCTAGCCAGTGTAACACTATTACCCTGCATGCTTCCCTGCATAGTTCACTCAAATTTGCAGTGTTACAGCTTTTGTGGAAATATTTCTACATAAAGTACATTATGTTTCCAGCAGGCACCCTCAACAGACATCTTTGGATTTCAGGGATATCCAAAGGAGTTGTGGGAATTTGACGTTCTGACTAATCTGAGTCCCTCTTCATCTTTTCATCTATGCAAACAGATACTCTGCTCTTTGAGGATCTTCCCTCAGATTTAAGTAGTCTAACTGGAGGGCCACACTTCATGATCATGATAGTCATGATGATCATCATCATTATAAAGTCCCTCACTCTCCAACCATACCTACGTACCCCCTCCGCCCCTCATCCCGCAGCTCTCAGCTAATGATGGTCAACGTCAAACAGGGAGCGACAGCAGAAGGACGAGCACAGGAACAAAATAGAAGCAGCCAATCCCACATCAGATCCGGTACAGATCTAAATATAGCACAAACATCTTTGTTTACAATGAGTTTAACTTTGACAAACAGGACATCTGCCACTTTCAGTGGTTGCATGTGCATGTAGAAACAGACTTGCAGAAAAGCATTGTCTGTCTGCTCTGATGAGGGTTTTCACGAGTTTTGTTTATTTATATATTCTTATAGGAGAGTAACTCAGTCTGTGTGTGAGTCCATAAGTGTCCTTACCTGTGCATAATAATGTTTCAGGGTACATTTGCAGCAAGTGAGTGGACTGATGTGCATTTGTGTGTGTGTGTGTGTGTGTGTGTGTGTGTGTGTGTAAAGGCAAAGAGAAAGACAAGGAGGGTCTGATTGCAAATATCCCTGCAGTGTCATTCAAAATCAAACACTGCTCGCCACGGATGATTTATGGTGCCTCATGTCAGCATACATATGTATTGAAGGAAAAATCATATGCAACCGCATATATTTACAATGCCACTTTCACATACCATGTCCAGGTCCCATGTCTTAAGATATACATAAATTCCCTCAATAACAATCTCCTCCACACTTCACCACCCACAGAAAGGGTTTTAATCTCATTTCATCACACACACACAAAAAAAAAATATGTTTAATACATGGCATTAAACAGCTGCAGTTCCTTTCAGCTTGACATTAGAAGATTGTGGCTAACTCTTCTTCTTTCTTTTTTTTCAAGAAGACGCACACGCACAGTCACATGCACACGTAAATGCACCAGAAGATGAAAAGCACCGAGTGTGAAACAATAATCGGCAGGTACAGAGTCACACTGTACTCTCACAAAGCTCATGTTATGTCTATAACTAGGCCGCACTGAGCCCTCCTCATCTCTGCAAACTCGCACACACACACACGCACACACACACAGCCGGTGGGTAATTTTAGCAGACAAAAGAGCCAAGCTGTGCGCCGACTACCATCTTAATGCACCCTGACACAAACGAGCAGTTTTGACACAATACCTTTCGATCACAATGTGTTTGTGTTTGCGTTAGTTCTGCCACTTCAATCAAGGCCTCTTTGTCTGTCTCTTGCCACTCTGTCAGCTCTCAGGGAGGCTTCAGCACAGAACAATCTTAAGGACATTCAGAGTAATAACTTAAGACAATTTCAGAGATGTGCTTGTTACCATATTCATGACTTTTGTGTGGAGTTAAACTTTTTAAACATGTAGTAAGTGTGGCAGCTGAAGATTAGAAAAAGAAAGGAGAGAAAAAACTCTTAGTTGTCACTTTAGTTTAATTTGCTGCTGTTAAGTCTAAACTCTACTAAGTGTGCTCTTCTTCTTCCAATGAATACCGCATATGCAAGCATAAAGAAAACCACATACTGTATATATAAATGCATGCGCGCACACACGAATACACAGTAAAAGGCTTCGCAGATACTTGGCTTCTGACAAACTGCTTGCACACCTCTCTGGGTGCCAATGCCTTGAGTCAAATTATCCAACACTTTTCACACAGGGAGCACTTACACAGCTCTCTCCCCGCGGGGGCTACATTGAAGGTGTCCTTTTGCTAACAACACTGGATGGACACACACCTACACGTGTACGCACACACACGCATTCCTGAACACTCACCCCCACACGCGCTCACAATCAGACACGCGACTGTGTGCACACTGGTGGAGTAATTACAGACATTTTAATCACTGAACTCTACTCCTGTGGGGCACAGCAGACATAGCAGGGAGTGGGCAGGAGTGGAGGCCCTTGACTGATTTCAACCTTGGCTTAATGATCGTTGTTTGAGCCTGAATGCTTTGCAGCAGCTACTACAGCAGATGCGCCTTCTTTTCAGGGAGCCATGGAAGAATCAAGGATACTCTGTCATGTGCAATGATAGTCTTTTTTGATGTGCATAATGGATTTAAATGGATTGAATGCATCATTTTTCTATTCTGGGGAATAAATAAAGACACTCAGGGTTATAATATTGGCCAGGATATTCAGTTCAGGAATTTGATGGATTCAGGGCATAATAATCATTATCAATATTTGAGAAGCTGGAAGGTAAGTTTCAAGCCTTTGGGCATTATGACAAGATTGAATTTTACAAACGGTGAATTTCATTTGTCTAATCAGTCCCATATTTTATTAAAAGCAATTGTGTGGTTTGTATTGTTTACCTCCTAATCACACAGGATTTGCCAGCGAAATAGCTTAATCCAGCTAAAACCAAACCTCCAGCTTTAACTTTTCTGCTTTTGGATAGCGACGCACAAGCACAAACGAATAGTATGGCAGGGAAAAATAATAAAGCCCTTAATCGCTTTGTTTAACAATATTAAATAAATATAACAGAGAGACTCATACTGCACCATTTCCCCTCCACTCTGCAAACAGCTTTAACTTTTCCTGACTCTCTTATCTCAGGTGGCATACTGGTGGTATGAAAAACAACAGGGCCGGCTTCCTGGGATCATATCACCTGCGTTTTGTTCCACATTGGTGGAGGAAGAGGAGGAGGAGTACACAAAGCCAGGGAGTGTTTTAGATTGCTGGGCCGAGCTCCCTGTGAGGACAAGGCCTCTCCTTGACCCCCCCTATCCCCCCACCACCCCCCATGCCTTGCTGTTCAGTAGATTAGCTGGAGCACAACAGAGGCCAGTGCTATCGCCGCCTTGCAGCCTCCTCAGCCCCACTGGCCACACAAGATATCGCTCACACACACACAAATGCACGCATGACACACAAATCTGTGCGCTACTTGCAGCCTTGCATGAGCCACCCTCTCACACACCCACAGCCACATACACACACACACACACACAACATCTTTGGCCCTCATTCCTGTCGCTGTGCCTGAGGGTTCATTAGTGACACTGAGGCCACTTCAATAGGAGCAGCACTTTCAGAGTGCCATCCATCCACACACACACACAAACGCACACACACACACGCACACACACACACACACTAACTCAGACACGGTTTGCTGATTTTATATATAAGTACACACATCTTCATGTTCATACTGTCTTGTCTGTATATGCCTTTGAGTTAACATGTGTACAGAGATAAAAGCATGTGTGTCTCTCTGACCCTTCATCGCGGAGACCATGTGACTGCAGTCGTGTGCAGCATGTCTCTCTGAACTCGCATTAACCAGCACAACTTCATACTGTAAAAACTGATGTCAGGATCAACAATTCACTACCTAATTACTTCAAGGTCAATTATAGCAGTACTCTGCTTTGAAGTTTCGCAATGGAACATCAAAGATGTTTTTTTTCCCACCTCAGGATTTCAAAGCAGCAAGATGCCATAGGAGCAATGTAACAAAAAAAAGGAAGGATGTGAAAATGAGGGTAGACATTCTGGTTACATGATTTCAATGCAGCGATGGGGAGAGAGAAACATGAGAGAGACAAAGTGAACATTTGTCATATTTCTTTTATAAGATTTTGCGTGGGACCAGGGCATTTGTCATGCTCGCACACTGGTCCCCTAGACAACAGGTTAATGTGAGGAAGTTGGCACGATGCTGGAAAAAGTAAAAAAAAAAATTTCAGGCTACATTTAGGGTTTGTGAAGGATCATCAAGTAATCCTGCTGTGATCAAATGTAACTCGTTCTGTAATTACCATTTGCTTTTAGTCTCTCGGCTTATTTGTCATCTTCTAATGATGTCTTGCAGTTGACTTTGAAAAGTACATTCTGAGCCTCAAAATGTAGAATAATTTAGAATAAAACCTCATTACTGAACCGTGCAAATTACTGTAATTTGGAATAAGAAATGATTACTGAAGAACTATTGGAAGACTCAATTTGTTCAAGTATTTGACTTTGGACATTTCTTCTTTTGTGAAGACTGTAATATAATTTGTCAAATTATTTGTTAAAGTGGCCAAGATGAGAATATTCCTGCAAATACTGTGAAAGTTGGAGTTGGAGTTGGAGTTAGAGGATCAGCTTCGGTTGGGTACAATTATAATAACGTACGGTGTAGGACGCCTCCACAATCCTGCGAGTTTTGACAAAGACTGGGAAATTAGACGCATCACACAGCATGTGATGGCAGAGGTTGCTGTTCTTGCAAGCTGAATTTCAATGTGCAATATTCAATTCTCCTGTGTTCGCAGGGCCCGAAAGTAATTGCAAATCCCTGACATCTGTGTGCTCCTGACATTTCACATCTTGTTTTCGAAGGGGCTCGTCTTCCAGGCTTCATGAAAAATGCTCGCTTAATGAGAGCTAAATTACTGGAGGTGTCTTACAATATAACATTCAAAAATTAAAAGAGGGATTCAACTTTTCTTGAGCGGCCCAAAATGTACGAACAATAACAACAACGAAAAAAAATCTTAAACACCAGGGACACAGAACGGAAATTGGGTGGTTTTATGAGAATGAAAACAATTAATTCAGTGAGTCGGAACATCAGTTTTTGATGGGAGCCAAACAGATATTTACTCACATGGAAGGGTCATAAATCAGACTGTAAAGAGGGGTGTCTGATAGGAGGTAACCGGCACACACTGGGACACCTAAACAAGAACCAGAACTGTGGCTACATTATTATACAAGCAGTGATCCATGGCAAATGCTGTGTGAAATTCATTATATATCAATAAGCTTTCAAAAGCCACACAAGTAATTGTGTGTCATTTTGTGTGACCCCTCTGTTTCTAATGCAGGCAGAACTTGAAATAAAAATCTTACTCTTTTCAGCTTCTCACGTCTTGTAAAAAACAAATCTGAGCTGAGACACTATTATGTTTAAGCTTTAAATTACAAAGTAGTACGTCGTTACATATTCATTTGTATTTTTGTTTAGCACAAGATGTGGACTGTATATCTAGATATGTATTAAACTGTTGGAGACACCCCAGGTATCTTAAGAAAAGTTCGTTGCACTAACAATGAATGACCCGTCCTCCATGCCAAGCTCATCTCCACCTTATAACTTCCCTTTGTCTAGAATCCACTAATCACATAGTTGTTTATCTCATTGGGTTGATGACAGTCATTGCCACTATTTGCGTGTGTGTGTGTATGTGGGAGTAAAAGCTAGAGGTGGGTGAGGGGTGTTGGGGGGTTTGGTTGTATGTATGATGAATCCATCTCCCTGCACCTCTCTGCATTAGCATTGCTAATGTGAGTAAGTGGTTTAGGAGTGGTGCCATGAGGAATACCAAGTCAATCTGGCCACCAGTGAATGTGTAGGGATTGTCTGTAGTTAGATGGCTTCACGCGCACCCACACACACACTATCCTGAATGTCAATGAAGAACTGCCAGCTACTCTGGTACTCCTTCATCGGGGGTCACTCTGAGAGAGGGCAGGAGCTAACAGCAGGCTGTGTGAGAGGGAGGGAGCCTGTGTTTCTGTGCTGAGTTTGTTGATATGCGTGTGTGGATGCAAGTGCTTGTTCATGCAGGTACTGTTAGCGTTTGTGTATGCCTGCATCTGTGCTTGTGTGTGTGCGCGTGTGCGTGCAGGATAGCAATGTGTTCTCGTGCTGTTTTTGGAATGCGGCTGCTAAATAGACCTGGTGGGGTGTTGCATCCTTCGTAGGGAAGGGTACAGAGGAGACATGAGGGAAGCCAGCAGTGCTGTGCTGACATCCCCCTCTCGCCCTTGAGCAGGAAGCCTTTGCGTGCCCTCACAACACGTTCCCTCAGCACTTGCCATCATACCTGGGGGTGCGCTGTGACACGACCCCAGAAAGCCCAGATTGTCACCTCTCTTTTCTGACAGCCACTGAGTTTTTCAGCATCCATCACCCCTGACCTCCCCCACCGATGCTAAGCATCTTCCCACAATGCAGCAGGGCAAGATAAATGAGCCTATGTTGTAGCACTCCATAGGGTGGCTTGACAATCCCATGAGCTGCCACACTTAGGCTAAGCAACTTCTGGACCGCTCTGGCCTGGAACTTCTAAAGTGATATATGGGATCGAAATACTGTGTGTTCTGCATATTGCCATGCAACCACACACTTTGCATAGATGGCATGCCGGGTGACTTTCAGGGAAAAATGCATGAAAATCCCCAAATTGTTTTCCATTTTATAAAGGTGACTTGACTGGGAAATTAAATATATCATTGGGTGTGCAATCTGCTGTATAATATTAAAGCACTTTGATAAGTGGAAAGTGCGAAAGTAGCCTCTGACAAAAACCTCTGCACAAAGGATTCCCACGGGGGATCAAGTCCCATACTCTTCAATAGACATGTTTTACATATACACACTCTGTCTAAATTGCAGAGCAGGCATGTTTCAACATCCTTTCAGAATGAAATGGAAGTACGGCCTATGTTCAGCTACATGATTATGGTAATCTTGAGGATAAAACACGTAAAAGCAGCAGCACCTTGTTGAGGTCTGACAGCTTCTTTCTAGTGAGAGCTATCGATGTTGTAGTCTCTTCAATTCACACTGTTCCCCAAGGACAGAGATGCAGAGAAAGAGAAAGGCAGAGAGACATAGAGAAAGTGTACGTGAGGGAGAGGCAGGGAAGGAGAGACTGTCTGAACCTCAACTTCTCTTGTCAGCCTACAGCTAATGTGTAGTGATCCCACCGTATGAAACTAGGTGAACCGCTGTGCTTCAGTTCTGTCTGAGAATGCAGAACTATAATATGTGTAGGAGGCTAAGCTAACACCTCCACTACATACATGTATAAAGCATGTTGTCTCTGTGACTGTTTGAATCAGACCTTTTCAGCACAAGACCTGTATCTCCTACACAAGCTATATCCTCAGTGGCTTCATATATCTACACATTTACATGTCTGCTGCCATATACATTGACCTTCTCTCGCCATGTAGAGTGTAAGTACAAGTGATAGCCAGATACAGCAGCATGGCTGTCAGGAGGAGTCAGGGAGGTCACTGGTCTGCATGCATTATTTAACAGGGGGGGGGCAGAGAGGCAGACAGCAGGTTAGGACCTGATGGAGGAAGACCTGACGCTCCGTGAGGGTCAGCTAGGCACCAGCAGTGGCCCTCCTCTGGCTGTAATCGGAAATGTGGGAGTTCATCTCATATTCAGTCGCTCTCATATGTAAACGAAAAATGCACGGTTTTTAAAAGTCTACAATAAAACTTTTGATTTGCAGCTCAGAGAGCTCTCACACATGGCACTTTAGTATTCAGAATCCATATTCAGCCTGAATATGAAGTTACATAACAGAAGACTCTACATTGTAATATATAAAAAATGAATCATTAAAAAGTTATAAAACGTAAATCTTCTAAATTTCACTTGCTTTTAATTTGATGTTGCTTTTTATGCCATGGAAAGCATTTCATCTCACTGTACATTTGCATATGGGAGTAGAAAGATTTCTCCCTGACTCTCTACACCAACACATTATAGCCATTTTCACCAAATTAATAATGAGATAATACACTGGGTGGTCATCCGGAGTTCACAGAACCACAGTTACGCCAGGAGCTCTCATTTTAATGCCTATACTGTCCCTTAAAAACTTGTGTTTCACTCACTCAACTTAAAGCCACCTTCACTGACCATTCAGATGGTGGCTTGAACAGCCAACTTAGCTTAATGAGGCTTCAGGAGATGTAGCAGAGAAACCCTGGTTTCTAGAAATTTGTACATGTTAGTGTACAAATCATTTCCATACACACAGCAAATAAGTTTTGACAGAAAAATAATGCCGCCTGAATAAACACAATAAAGAAACTTTAATTAACAGACCTGGTAAGATGCAAAACACTGACATAATACAAATCAGTAAATTGTTCACTGACAAAGAGTTTCATTTGTTTTACACTGATATCACAAGCAAAGCATGAACTAAACTGAGCCCTGGTCTCAACACTCAAGACTGTAAACTACTAACTTACCACTTGCAGTATTAGTGATAGTATTTCTATTCCTACCTCTCTCAGTTTCCATGCTCTCGATCTCTCCATGTTCACTCTGGAAACAGTGGATTCCCTGTATTTTTATATTTGTGATTATACATGTTGCTATTTCAAAAAAAGAAAAAACTTGGATTTATTAAGTTACTCTTTAATAAATGGAATTAATGTGTTATCAGTGCTTATACAGTGTGTGCGCATGTAATATCCTGCATTTGTTTTGACATTCTACATCGGAGAGATGGTGGCAGCTGATCAACAACAGAAGCAGAGAGCATACTCACTCGGATAAACTGATGAACTAGATCCATAAGTCATCACAATGAATATGCTGTGGGACTCTACAGCATCTGCACTTGTTGAAATTACCAAATGTGCTCTAAATGGAATAAATGAGGTCTGGATATTGCCTCCACATGAAGCAGACCATGTATCAAGTCAGGAAATGAGCAACATGCTGAAATTGGAGTTCTGAGGTTTCCAGCACAACTATTACCCAAATGGGAGGGAAAGCAAAATCTGTGTGCCCATAAATGATAGATTGCCATGTGACAATGGAGAAAGAAGATGAGGCTGCAAAGCAAGGCAAGCATTCTCGTATTAGGGAGGGAGTGCAAATAAAAACGGAAAGAGATGGAGGATAAGAAAGAATCACAAATGAGGAGGAAATAGAAGCAGAGGTGCACAGTGGTGGGAGGGCAAGAGGGAACGAGTTAAGAGGAAGTGTGTAAGAGAGGAAAAGTAATGGGTTAGAGGAAAAGATGCGGAAGAGACAAAGGGTTGGTTTGAGGGAGGGTTGGAGGGCCTGGGAGGTTGTTAGTTTTAATTGGGCCTCAGGCTCTGGGACACGCAGCGACAACATCAAAGGTCAGATATACATCAAGAGCTGCTGGGAAATGTCGACCCACGTGGGGAAGGGCCGCAGGGCAGAGAGAGGAGGAGAGACAGAGTGGCCAAGAAAGGCCACTGGTAGCAGATAAATTTGAGAGGAAAACGAAACAACTGTAAGAGATATGGCCTGGGATGGCCTGGGATATGGACGGAGGGCGAGATGGGTAATACGATTCACCTTGAAATAAGATTGGCGATATTCTGTATTTTTCTCATTGTCAAAAAAAAAAAACAAAACAAAAAAAAACAAAGTAGAACAAAGCCATGAACAAACTGAAGCATCACAAAGTTTGGTATAGCTTGTGCCTCAGTGCAATGGTGCTCCATTGTTGTTTAAAGCGCACCAAATGTGTTAATCTGCAGCTAAAAATAGTTCTCAGTCAGTATACTATTTACCACTTGTGAGAAGCCTCTGCTTAAATCTGGAGCGCTCTGCTCTTTTAGGAAACTACTTAAACTTTTGTGAAAGATATTCATCTTCAGTAGGAGTGAATAAGCTTGGACATGGCTGGGAAGTCTTCAAGTTTTAAGACCAACTAAAGGCACCAGTATATTCCAACCAAAGTACTGAAGCCCCCCTCTTCGCACAGCTTTCCAATGTCATACTTAGTGGACTGTGTCCAAAAAGTGAGGTGAGGAAGGAAGCAGGGTTTTACCTTCTCTCTCAAGCTTTCGTTTTTTTATTCTTCACACATAACTATTTCACTTTTTGTGCGTACAGTGCAACTCTCTTGATGCCTTCCAGGAGACACGTCTACACTTTTATCCTCACGTTTGAACCATTATTGCATCTTGCCCGTCTCTATGACGACCGGTTTTTCATCCGAAGTTCAAGTCCAGCGGTTCAAAACTGCTGTAAACCTTCTGACTTAGTCAGACGACACGCTGTGTGAACTACTTTGTTGGTTTTGTATCATTTTTGGTCTTTGGTTATGGGATTTGTTGACAGTAAGGAAAAAAAAAAAAACAACGCCAGCCTTGTCCTGTAAAACCAGGCAACTGCTGTATATTTAAGATGCTGGAGGTCAAAAAAACCATGTCGACCCACACCCTCATAGCGGATGACATAGTTCATGTGACTAAAAGCACACATTACCGGTGTAATAAGCAATTTTACCAGCAATTCTGAGAGTAATGACGTACCTTGTAATTTTCTAAATCTCCTGACACCGGGAGCACATTGTATTTAAAATGATTATGATGCTGTGTATCACTGAGAGCCACTTAAAGACCTTAGCAGCCCATTCCCTGCGAGAACAAAATAAACTTAGCATGGCACTGGAATGGTGATTAATTCTGTTGTAGCTGTAATGATGGAAGCAGTGACAGGTTAGCTGCTCTCAGGGAGATAGTGAAATAGTGTTAATTGACAATGGTTTCCTCAATTACTCTCATGTCAAACTTGGGAGATGTGTGAGCATGTGTGCAGGAGGGACAGGTGTGTGTGGTGTTGTATTCATAAGCTTGTGGCATTCACACTCTTAGCGTGTGTGTGTGTGTGTGTGATGCATAGTGTATACAGACAGGATAACATCAGGATTAACCCAAACTGACACCTTCTGATAGACTTCATGTCAGTCTCATCCTCTGCTTCATTACTCTCACTGACATACACGTAGAAATGCAAACACACACGCACAGACACACACACACACACACACACTCCCTGCTGCTGTCTACTAGGTAGCTTCATAGGACTGGCAGAGTGAAGACAGCAGAAAGAGGTGCAGGGGGTGTGAGAAATATAGAGACGAGGCTGATTCTGCCTTTTATTCACTGCGATGAAATCAATCATTGCTCCCAGATGGGCCTGTGATTTATGATTAGTGAAGGATTTGGACTGTGTATATGAAAGAAGTACATGTTCGACACAATCCCATGGTGCATTTGTGACAATGACATATAGTCGGTGGTGTAACATGACATTGATGGGCTCCAGTGTAAATTGTTTTTTTTGGGGGGAGGGTCCCTCAGCACATCAAACAAACAAACTGGCACTTTCTCTGCAAAATGTAAATGTATTTGTAGGCATGTCTGTCACATAATGAACATGCATAATGCTTTAGGAACATAATGTAACTACAAAAACATCACACGTCCACAATGTCCACAACATCACTGCTGTAAATTATTTGACATTTAAACTTTGCTGCAGGTGCAAAAATAGTTTTGGCAAAACTACAGCCAAACAGAAAAGAGGGCCACGCACAGAAAGCACAAAACCACAAAGCCACAATTTTTGTTAGGGATACACTTGCTGATACTGAACAGATCAATTATCAGCCTTTCCACATAGAGTTTAAGTTGTTATTATGCTATTATGCAGCTCAGTCTGGCTGTATGTCATAACAGCAGTAATTGGCATGAACTGTGTCTTGCGTGCATTAGACAACAATAGGCATTAGAAAGAATAGATGGTGTGTGTGTGTGTGTTTATAAGGTCAGTGCATTACAATGATGCAATTCTTTTAAAAACCTTCTGTACTATATAAATTAAACGTTCACAAGCCTTTTATTGGGGGGGCTGAAAGTCAGATGGGCCCATCTCTGCCTTTTGTAGGATCTCTGTTATCAACTGCTCTGTAAAGAACAGACACCATTTTTAATGCAAACTCTGACAAAGATTAACGTCCCCAAGGTGTAAAGGAGCAAAGTGTCTCACCTTGAGTGACTGACCTAAATTTTGCCTTGACACATCCCAGCACTGTGATGGTAAATGAAGCAGCAGCAACAGCCTGTTTAAGTAGGATTTTTATTATTCTCTGGATCTAAGTAAGAGATACCGCAGTATCACTCGTGTGCGTAAAAAGATACTGCAGTATCTCACTTTTATTTCACTTTTTACACCCTTTAAAATCCTGACAGTGGGTACACGGGGATGTGCCAACCAAAGCCAAAACATACAGCGTAGTACAGCACTTGCTGCACATTTTTAGATTCTGTATTATTGAGCCACTCTACACTCTAATTACTGTGTTTTTAATGACTCATAAGTACTGCATTTCACATTATGCCCCTAATACAGCACAATTTATGAGGATGTGAGGAGCTAAAGTGGGAAACACATAGAGAAACAGATGTGGGGTGTGACAAATGAAAATATTTGACCGTGTTAAAGGCCCTGCAACAGCCCTGCAGAGCGAGAGCAGCATCCTGTGTAAGATGAGTGTAAATGTGTGCAGAAATCATCACTGCAGGTGCACAAAGTTACATATTTGACAGTGTGATTTCTTAATGAGGTGCTAAATGCAGGTCATTATGCACATCAGCCATTAACACACCATAAACAAACAGACAATGGACATGAAGAAGAAGAGTGACTTAATCGCTGAGAGGTAACATCAATACTGTAAATGCTGACACAACTGCTGCAGTGTTTGTCCAGCTTTTATTAATAGTGTGTAAGTAATTAACATTGATGTTCCCCCATCACACAAAGCAGTATGCAGTTTTCTTGGTGCAGGGAGGTGTGTGTGATTTCTCTACCTGAGAATGATACTGACAGAGCTGCAGGGTGCATGAAACCACCGATTTATGTTTGAGTGTGTTTCTGCTGACTGCAGTTGTGTTTCACCTGTTGATCTCCTCAGGCTGTAGAGGAGCACAGGAGCTACGAGCACACGTGTCATTTCTGCCACACAATAAGCTCTTTCAGAGTCCACTGACATGTAACAGTAAAATAGAAACATAATCCTGAGAAAAAGCAATGTCCTTGAAAAATACAGTATGACTGCTAAACAAAATGGCAACAGAGAATCATGATATTGCTGCATTACACTCACTAAAACTGACTGTAGCTTGCATGGCAAACAATAAAGACAAGTTAAAGAAGTGAGTAGTTTTGCAGTAAGTGTTTGGAGGCTCTAATATGAGCACTTGTGAAATGTCAAAGCACAGATAGTCTGTGTATTCCAGTGAAACGTGGATGTTTATGGATGCCATGGATTGATGGAGTGCACTGTGTGAAAGCAACACTACCTAGCCTGTTATAAAATTTTAAAGGAGCTGAGCTTTTGATGGAGGGCAGACCAACACCATCCGCTGATGGACTTCATCATCCAATAAAATTTGTTTGGGCAGCTTCAAAATCTTTGGAAACACACCAACAACAACTGGATGTAATGGTTAAAAATGCAGCGTATAACGCAAATATGATGAAGATATGAGAAGCCAAATGGCCCATGTGATTGCTGCCTTTGTGTATTACATTGTTTCGTGGCAGAGCAAAACACTGCTCACCATAAGTGAGCTAGACTCATTAACACATGATAATTTAATCCTAGCAGTGACAATTAATGTGCTAATTAACTGCAGTAGATACTGACCAACAATGAGGCACAAATGTCATGTTGATCACCGGCTTCATTTAAGCAATTAAATTATTATTTTTTTAAAAAAAGATTATTTCAGGATTGGTGTTACAGCTCTGGCTGGACTGGCTGAATTTTCATTATGAAGTAAAGCTGAGGAGGAATGTGAAATGCTTAATTCTTAAAATGTGAATTTTGATAGTTTTAGATTCATGTGCAGTTTGTCCTCTACATTTTACTGCAAATTCCACTTCATTTTACAACAGAAACAGTCTTAAACACTAGTGTTTTATAGACTCAAGCGTTTAGTATTTCACTGCTTCCTTTTCACATATGAGTCATTAAGTCAGTCAGACTGTTCATTGCCCAATGACCTCAATCCCCCGGCCTGTCATAAAAGCCAAATGATGTAAAAAGGAGAAAAAGGGTAAATCATACGAGGGATCAGATGTATTAAAAAAAGATTTGTTATTTAAAATCATTTTTACTACTGACTGAGACACTGAGGGTCGCAGAGACCAGAGGTTTGACCTCGGCAGTGAGCAGTCATCATGATGCAGGTCTGATAGCCTGCAGGTCTTGGTGTCTCTGAGCATCTTCATCCTGATACCCTGCTTTCCATAGGCACCTGTTGGTCATCTGAGCACAGAGTGCTGTACAGACAGAGGCTTCAGGAGGCAACAAACAAAGCAGATTAGCTGTGTTCCAGCCATCAGCCAGGCTGCAGGGGAAAAGCGAGAAATGTGTTTTCGAAACTAAGCATCAAAACCACATCAAGGGATGAGTTCATCTCTGAGCACATGGGTGAACACTGATGTGAGCGCGTTGTGGCAACACTACAAATAAAGCCGCACAATATACACACTTTCAAAAACCCAACAATCACTCCGTTCACAGATGGTTTCATGACAGAATCTATTATACCTATTCAGTTCAATTTTTGGCCAATATGTTTCTGCTAAATGAGGCTTTATCTATTTATTACTCAGCGTTTGTGTGTATTGAAGTAAGTTGTGAGTTCACATGTGGAAAAATTAATGGTTAAAACATTTAGCTGTTAGCTTGAGGATGGAAATATTCTGATGAATTGTAAATTAAGGATTTGTTTTTGTTTATTGAACAGAGGAATTACATCTTCAGGAGTAAGTTTTGTTTGGGGATTTTTGAGATAGTTGGGGGTTTTTTGTGATTTAAAATGTTGCGATTTTTTTTTTTTTTTAAATGCTTTGGTTATTGGTGATGTAAAGAGTGTGTTACGCTGTCATTCTTTGATTTGTACAATGAAAAATAAAGCTGTCTTTTTTTCTTCCTGACACTTTTTTATGATTAGAGTCAATTTTGTGGATTTCATTTGTTAGTGACTAGACTAACACTATTTCTGGAGAGAAACTTGGTACATGAAAATTAAAAAAATTGTCAAATTTGTTGTCATAATGTGCCATCAACAAAATCTCTGAGAATAAGTCTATTATGAAGCAGAACACAAAAGCACTAACATACATTTACAATACTAAATGACAGATTTGAGCAGTGGAATTTTTCCATACATACTACACTCAAAAAAGGAAAAATGTCTGCAGGTATTTTGCTGAAGACAGATTTTTTTGACACATACACACTAAGCTTATAAAATATGATGCACTGTTAAAATTTAAACTGCCCAACACTATGTAGAGCAGTTAGAACACCTGCAACATTAAAAGGCATTTTACAGCTTCCTGCCTTATTAATCTAACACTGAAAGCCCCAATGTTTTTAAAGAGTGCAAGACTATGTTAATGCTAATTAATTACACAATTTGAGTTCTGTTCCCACCACTGCTACTGAACCCACAGATGAAGAGAGCGTGAACATCATCCTGCAGTGGCAGAGAAGATAAAGGTCTGTGCTCCCACATCATCTGAGGGTGAATTTAACAAATGAAGATGATTTTCAAGCGCCCCCGCCCCCCAGGTCCTGAAGACTGGAAACACCCCAAGCTTGAACTCATGCAACTGAGTTAAAGAAGAAACTTTTAGTCTAAGTTTGAGAGGAAAATGAGGTCAAAGAAGAAAGAAACTGTAGATACTAGGAAGATATTCCTATTTGCACCTTGACAACTAGAGACACCAGGGTCATTCAGCGTCCAGTATTTTAGTAAGCCTGTTGTTATTTGACGTAGAAGTCGATTCTCTTTACTGTCAGTTGGTAACAGAGTGAGATGTTTTCTTTTAACCAATTTCTTCTTTTTCTCTAAAAGAAGTGTTTGTATGGGAAATGTACATTTGAAAAAGGTCAGATTTTCTTATATAGTGCAACACTCCAACACCTTTACATAATATGGATTCTTGAACCAGAAGACCTCTGCATTCATCTGCTGTGATGTACTGATATGTAAATCTTATGGAGACATGGTAAACTGTTCGCCTACATGTGCCCCTGACACTGACACACCCACGCACGCTCACACATGGGCTCACAAGGGCTCCACACACATCCTTGGCTTTGTTGGCTTTTTATAGGAAAGACGCTCATTCAGCAGCTCCCAGAGCACATGGCCTTTGTGCTGTAGAGACAGAGTGGCAGTGGGCAAAAATAAGATGGTCATAGCTCATACACACCCTCTCTTCCTCACAGTTTCTTTTAAGGTTGGATTTGGGAAAGATTTAGAGGGATTGTAGCGAGGGCACTGAGAGATCTGACTGTCCTCTGGGTTTGTTTGAAAAATGCTCTTTTCTGGGGACTGTTACTGGTTTGTTTTGGTTCATATTCCCCTTCGCCCTCTCTTCTCTCTCCAGCCTCCTTCAATAGTTTGATTTCCTTCTCTTCTCTCTGCTGTAAATGAATTTTTCTCTTTTTGAAAATAAGGATTACAGGATTGGCTCTGTAGATGGTGTGGCTCTGTGACCACCTAACAGCCAGTTGGTTGGTTGGTCCACCACTTTGGCTGAGCCTAAAATTTCTCAATAACTTTTGGATGCATTGCCACAAAATTTGGTACACATATTTATGATGCCCAGAGGATGAAGTCATGGCCATATGGTGGGTTTTAGAAACACCAAGGTCCAAAAACTGAATTTGCTAGTTTTTGTTTGTGTTGAACATCACAGGGACGTAATACTAATCCTATCCTGGGCACAGTGGGTAGTACCTGACCTTCCTCTCTCATCTCCATCACCTTCTCTCTTTCTTTTTCTCTTTCCTTCCCAAAGCCCTTGCCTTCCCCTTCCCTGAGCTTTGATTGATGCAGTCTTTTAATTTTCATCTGTCATGTGAACAAAGTAAACACAAGGTCAGTTGATATTTTATGCAAATGTCACCAGCCTTTGCTTGGATGATCTTGCAAATGAACATAAAAGTATAAAGGGTTAGCTCTTTTTACCATGCATTTCAGCCCTTTACACAAACTGAATTGAAAGAAAAGTTTTGCATGGATGGAATTAATGTTAGCTGGCTGGCTGGCTGGGTGGCAAAATGATGGACGGCCGCAAATTGAATGCAACTGCACGCTGGCTTTTGGTAAGATGATTTCTGGGGATGAATTGCATTGAACTACATGTGGTCCACTAATAAAATTCTCTAGTCACCTGAATCACGCTTCAGCGGATTCAGCTGCCTGTCTGGTTTGTTGACACAATCAAGAACCATTGTGTTAAGTAAAGATTTTGTAGTAATAAGAAGATCATTCACTCCACACAAGCAATGATGCTTGTGATCAGAAGAGATTGTTGGTTCCCTTGGTGTTTGTACACTGTCTTTGCAACTCCAAAGTAGAGTTTTTAGGCAATTATTTCACAGTTTTTTATTATATACACCTCAGAAAAAAGACCAAGGTCCAGACCTCAGTGGCTTCAGTGGGTTGTACAGCCATGAATGAAGCGCTAAACAAACCTGACTTTCCCTTTTCTGATTTTCGAGAGAAATGTCTCAACAACTATTTGACAGACTGTCCAAGACATTTGTAGACATTCATGTCCACCTCAGGATGAAATATAATAATGTTGGTGACATCTAACTTTTCAAATATAATTATAATTTGTTCATGTTAGCAAGCTGAGTTTAGAATTTAGTTCAAAGCGCTGCTCCTGCTGTGTCTCAGTACAGCCTCATAGAGCTGTTAACTTTAAAGCAGCTATAATTGATATTTATGTAATAACGTTTTCACATTGTCATTTTATACAATCTGACAATGTCAAATGGGCCAGCTGAAGTGATAAGCCAACAGAATTATCACACAAATCTGCACTAGACTTTCAGAGATTTATAGTGAGTTTCAGTTCATTGTTTAGCTGTCCAGCTACTTTACTATTTCGGTTTTCTCACAGTGGCGTTTCCAGCTGAAGCAGGCAGCTGTTTCCAGAGGAAAGGAAAGGAAATTAGCAGCTAGCAGATGAATATAGCATTTAGTGGCCAGACCAGACCAAGATATTTCCATCAGAAGTTGGTAGAAACCAAAAAAAGTTGTACAAAGAGTCTGAAACCAAAATTCCGAATGAATAATAATGTTGATCACTATCTCCGGGATGTATAAATAACCAATATTGTGCTAATGAGTTTGCCGTGTCAACTTAAAAGGTGATGATGTGCTAGTGTTGTCTTTGCAACTTTCACTGCCTCCCAGTGGCCAAAAAGGAAAAAAGAGAGCATTTTACACCTTGCCCAACTATTTAAACTTTAACACCACAGATGACCAAGAAGCTTAAACACAGACACAGCACACTGAAGTGTCCTCAAGTGATACAAAAGTCTAAATTAAAGTATGTACTGGTGTGTCACCACAATGACTTTACTTTTTCAAACAGCTACAAACTGCATAAATTATTCTGTGACTCATAAGTGTTAAGCTGAGCTCTCGGCACAGGCTCTAACCCAGAAGCGAGTGCAGCTCAGCCTGCTTATCACATGTAGACAGCCTTACCTGTCATCTTTCCCGCTTCACGATCCCTCCCTCCACTTCATCCCCCCACCCCCACTGTTATTCTATTTCCCTGGTTTCCTCCCTTTTCCTGTTGTTTCTTCCACTGTTCCACAGTGCTGATTCCCTTTCCTATTTTGTTCATCACTCTTCATTGTTCACGTGTCTGTGGAAGGTCAATTGATCTGGTTTGGAACTGCTGGAAATGTTTCAACTGATTGTTCATGACACACACGCACACACTGTGTGCACACACACAGAAAATGGGCCCTTCACTTTATCAAGGGCGGAAGATAAACAACTCTGGATAAGGTGAGAGACAAGGTGGGGATGTTAAATGTGCTGCTCTAAATGTCTTCACACATCGCCTGTTAACTGATGCTGAATAAGGGCATCTGTCCTTCTCAGGAAGATCCTGGGCTATGGTGTGTGTGTGAGTGTGCGTGTGTGTACGCACGCTTCTTTGGGCGCACGTTTGACTGTTGAAGACTTGCTGTGTTTGCAGTCCTTTTTGTTTGCAACACAGTTGACTAATTAATCAAGAGGTCAATTGCACGATTTATTGCAGCAACAGAGCATGTTTGATCTGAGTTGGAACACCAGTGAAGCAACAGTGAAATAATGGACAAAGAAGTAAACCTATGCAGCAGCACCTATAAGCATGCTATAATTTAAGGTACAGAACTACAATTCTGCAGTTGTTAATTTCTAGATTTTGTAACTGATTAAATGCAAAGACTAAGTACCAATATTAAAGTTACACCGTGACTATTGATGGTCGTCTGTTATGTTATTCTGGCTAAACTGGGATGAGATAGGGCATTCCTCCTCCAGCCAAGATGGAAGGAAAAGATGTGAGGATTTAAAAGGTCACTTTTCCACCAAAAGCACAAAAGATGTCACACACCCATGCACACGAGTAGTGGTAGTGCAGTAGTAGTAACTGTTCCGTCGACCAGCTTGTGCATAATGGCTTATTGATGTGTGACTACTCAATTAATATTGTTAAGGATTACTGTTTAGTCTCTGACCTTGTCACTCTCTTTGCCACAAATTTAAGTTTGCACAGAGGAGGAATGGAGAGTGACAATAACAAATTTCTTCCCCAGGAAGACTATTTAAGAAGATTAAAGGTGGAAACTGGGGTGGAGGTGACTGAAATTCTAAGTGATAAGGAGCAATGATGAATGTTGAGATCCTTGCAGGTGTCTCCCTGAACTACTCCCCGAACTACTCAGTGGTTCAGGGAGTAACCTACAGTAGGTTTTGCTCCATTAACATCAACAGTATTGCTTGTAGTTCCTGGAGTAGAGGCAGAAGTATCAGTGATGGTGTAGTAGTACTACCAACAACAGCAGTAGTATGTTTAGTGGTAAAATAATGTTTTCCCACAGGCTTGTTATACCCCAATTTAGCACAACATGACACTCCCCAAGTAATGCTTATTGAATCTATATGTAATATAGATTAATTGGTATCTCTATCTGTCTATCTATATCTATATTTAATCAATATGTTTTTATTGTAGTGAAAAAGATCTGAAATTTCCACAGCCCAAGGCAACATTCAAAATAAGCAGATAGATATTCAATTTAAAATATATATTATATTATATAAAACAGATAAAAGCAGAATATCTTCACATTTAAGAAGCAAGAACTGGAGATTTTTGTAGCTTGTAACTGAATATGAATTGGAGTTAAGTTTCACTGTTGTGTTCCTGTTTGTGCTTTCATCTAACAGATATTTGCGTCAGTGTCTCCTGAATACGTTCCTATACAGTCATGTCAAAGCTGCATTCTCTGTATTAAGCTACTTCTGGGAACCAGTGGGGGGGCTTTTATTCTGAAGCTGCTACAGTAGTTGTACGAAGTGTAGCTGTGCTTTGTAAGCAGTAAGGGGGTGCATCAAAATAGAAATTCTATTTTCACAGTATGTGCTTTAATTTGGTCTGAATAATAACATTTAGAAACCAAGGGCGCTTTTCTGTATATTTATAAGTGTGAGTAATAAACACACTACTCTCTGTTCGGGCTCGTTTAGTGAAGTAGTGTAAAGTAAAAACAGTAGCTAAATGTTGGGAAGGTGAACTTTCTTTATTTCCCTTAAATAATCAGCAGTGTTGATTCACTAACCTGCCGCCACCTTTGAAAAGAAAGTCTTTTTATTATCACTCTCTTGTTCAACATTGCTATTAAATGCAATAGTGAACAGTTCATAGTTAATAATTAATCACATTTAGAGGCTGCTCTATCCATTGCCTAAAACACCCATAATTCCCTGATCAACCTCACAGACAATCTCCACCCAGCCTATCCTCTCTCAGTGTAACAGTATAGGATACAGCTGTACTGTAAGTGGTGATGCGATTTTGCCCTTAAAACTACAAAACTGTGAAATCAAAATTCGCTCTCTCTAGTGACGGATTCCACATGTGTAAAGAGGAAGAGGAACAAAGAACAATGAAGTGAACTGTCTGCACCAGACCTCTGGCCAAAGATTAATATGCTTTCCCTCAGGCAGTTGCAACTCCAAACTGGTTAATTATGCTGTAGCCCACACAGTTTCTCAGAAAGAGGGTGATCGGATCCCTTTTCATTTCTTAACATGAATTCTATTTAAAAACTTCCTCAAGATTATTGGATCACCAAAGATCTTCAGCTTTTCTGTATTACACACACACACACACACACACACACACACACACACACACACACACACCCTTCCCCCCAACACGCACACACTTACACTCGTTCAGTCCCACACTGGATTACTTGTATATGGTCTCACAACCTCACATCACCATGATTATTACACTGATGTTCGTTATTGATTGTATTTGATTAATATTAGGTGATAATTAGTGTTAAATGTTTTTATAAATTCACTGAAGTCATCCATTGTCAAGCAAAGTACTTTTTATCTCTTTCATAATAGTGTTATCTCATTGCTTTTACAAACTGGTTGTAATACAATTGTAACTAAATTTAAACACTAATAATTTAATTTTGATCATTTTAATTATTGATTAAAATTCGCAGACCTCATGGTTAATTATTTGTGAGACTGATTTGATAGCTCTGTTGCACCTGCAGTGTCAACATTTGATATGTAATTTAATCATAGTGCTTAGATATTTACTGATAGGAGGTGGTTTGATGATAAACATAGCAGCCGGAGCAGATGACTGCTGATAGTGTTGCTGATAGTGTTACGTGACAAGTTTGTCTCTGAATGTCATGTTGCTGCTGTCTCTTTTCCACGTAGGTAGTGGAAACGAGACAGCAGGAGAGGCAGGTGAGGTAAGATGTTACTGTGGCTTACTGATAATGTGCAACAATGTTAAGGCCATTACTTTGTGTAAAAATAGATAAAAAAAAGACTGATTTTTGTTAGAGGCTTTCTTTATCTTCATTAAGTATCATTTTATTAGCTGCAAACAAGCAGTGAGTTGGAGACAGAGCACACAGCAGGTTCTGCCTCTGTAGGTAGGCATGTTAAAGAAAGGTCAGGTGTGTTTCTGTTGTTTTTGTTTTATCTTGTCATGTAAAGAGGGTAACCCTAACCCTAACCCTCTGGTCATGTCTTGTACTTAATACTGAATAAAATAAGAAGGAATAAATTTGTATTTTGACTTGAAACAGAACGTATTTATGTGTAAAAGTAAAGACATTAGAATTAAAAAAAAAAAAAAAGTTTTTTATCACAGACACTATAGCTTTTTTTTTTAATGATGGTGTAGCATCATCCAGGCAATTACAACCATTTTGTTCAAAATGTGCTGCTGTGTAGCTTTCCATTAAATTGCTAAAAATAAGCTCATGGCAGACTAATATAGTATGCACGACCTTTGAGCCTTTGTCTTTTACATCCACGTTTTCCCCCCCCCCAATTGGAGAACAAATAACATGACAACGCCATGGGATTGTGAAACTGTGCCCCCTCAAAAAAAAAGAAAAGAAAAAGTCATAGCTGTCTCTCTGCCTCTCAAGAGGCGGAGAGAAGAGAGATGAGCAAAGAGGAGGAAAAGAGGGGGTAAAGTGACAGAGGAGGTCAGAGACAGGATGAGAGGAAAGGATATCTGAGGATACAGAGAGAAGAAGGTTTAGGGATGAGCAAGGACAGAACAAGGGCTAAGAGCTTGTGTGTGCGTGTGTGTGTCTACCTCTTCTGCTGTACGTTTAAAATGTGTCTCGCCTCAAGGTGACCTGTGTCACATATTTTGGGGGAGAGAGAGAGAGAATGGATATAGATGGATGGTTTCATGGCCTTTGCTGTTCACTTGCCTGCAGTTTTTTTTTCCTGGTGCTACAGAAAGAATGGAGGGAGGACAGGAACAATGCCCAGCTACGAGGGGAAAAACAGGGTCATGTGAAAAGAACAAAATCAAATCCACTCTGCATTGCACTGCGTTTGGTACCTTAAGTGCACGCATACATTCATGGGCATTTAAGTTATGTAACTCTTAGCAGACTCATGATTATAAATAGAAACTTGCAATCCATGATTTCTCATTTTGTAACTGAAAATCAGAACATGCAGAGGGTGTTTTTAAGTTTTAAAACACAAATGACTTCATGGAGTGGAGACTCCTCATTTTTTAAAGTCTAAGTAAATTTCTGAAAATACTTGAGATGTGGCCATTGGCAGTTGGTAGAGCGTGAGACTCAATCTCTCAGGGTCGTGGGTTTGAGCCCAACTCTGGACGGCACCACCTCCCATGGGCCCACCACCCGTGGGAGGTGCTGTAGGACTTCGGTGCATTGTGGACTGGAAGGCAGTCGCCCCCACAACCTGGGCCTGGACCCAGATAAGCAGCAGATGATGACATGACATAACTTGAGATGTGATCAATCACTGTAGTGTGTTATTGGGATTAGTGAGTGTTGTGTTTCAAAGACTGAGGCTAACTTTCAGTTCTTTCAGTGATTGCACGGGTATACAAGTGAGACACTTAAGTTAAGGTGGCTTCTTTAGCTCTGCCCACAGCCTGTATTAGTCTAAACACACTGCTGACGCACTGCTGAATACGAGTTCCATTAAGCACATATTTTTACAGGAGCATTAAATCTCGTGACTATCTGTAATGTGAAAGGTTTGCTAGAACAGTTGAGCCCAGTGAAAATCATCCTCCCGAGTCTGCAGATCTATGCAGTTTTCAGTCACTTACGGGTCATTGTTTCATTTGTTATTTTAAGTAGGCAACTTCATTGTTGCCATGAGTTGTGTTTTTGTGGTCTTGTACTTTTTGCTACTTAATACGACTTTAACTGTAAAACAAAAAAAACAGGAGTTCTGCATTGCTCAGGAGTTGCCAAGGCCAAGTATTCTCCTGAGAGCTGACATTTCTCACATTCTGCATTTCCCCCTCTCTCTCTCTTTCTCTCCCTCTCTCTCTCTCTTTATCTCCCTGGCTTGTCCTCATATCACTCCTTTGCTCGCTCCAGACCAGCAATGGGTGTTCAAAGCTTCATCATGCAGAAAGTCCCCCTTTCCTGTCTACCCCTCCATCCTTCAACAGTCTGCAGATAACAATCCAGAGGTTCAGCGCTCACCAGATTCCAATTCTCCACCCTCTCTCTTTTCTGTCTTATGCCTCCACATTTCTTGATCCCCATTTTCTTAGTTTATCCGTTCTTTCACAATTCAAAGTCATATCATTAGTAATATTTAGGTCATCATTAGCTTGCAGATTGTCTTGGCTTAGAAATGGCTTAGGAAAGGTGAAAAGGCCTGTGGCAGCTAAAATGGAAGAAAAGGCTCAATCCTGTTCCCTCTTTCTTCTCCCTCCTCTCCTTCTGATAGCTCAGTCTTTTTGCACTATGCATTATTCAGCCGATTCTAAAACTTTCTCTGAAGGCCAAGGGAGAAGAAAAGAAGTACAGGAGATGAGGATTCAAGAGTAAAAAAAAGAAGTGTGTAGTATAAGTCTCTCTTCAGGATTTTTTTGAAGAAAAATTCAGTTCAATTCACACAAAAACAACCTAAAAATACAAATATTAGCAGGAGCTGAGCTATACAAGGATTTAAGACCCTGTGCATAGCTGGTAAACAATGCCCAATGCCATGAAGGCACGTGTTATGTTGAAAAAGAAGAGAGGTCAAAAGGGTACGTGCAATTCCTGATCTATACACAAGGTAAACTAGCCACTTCTTGTACTCCTTTTTTAATAGGTAGATAGCAAGATAGCTAGGTGAATAGGTAGCAAAACAGGAACTTAGAAGAAAAAATACAGGTGCAGAGAGGGCACATGGGATGAGTGTAATACAGCTGTGCGTTGTGCGAGTTCTCACTATCCGTCAGCTTATGGTTTACACAGGCTTTTCCTATGCATCAGTGCTCTCAGCCTGTCATAGCTTAAGCAACGTGCCTACCCTTAAATATATGAAAATCTGCTCCCTTCGAGCGTGCAAATCAGCATTTTTGGAACACGTACGCAGACAGACACGGACTCATGGAAACACACACAGACACCCCAACATTTCAGCCTTAGAGAGATGCACATTCACACACTCACCGGCACCACAAGCCGTGCCTGCACACACACACACACACACACTCATCTATACACACACTGAAAGTCACATTGCGATGGCTTGAAATGCCTTTTATGCAGATTGAGTACAAGCCCTCAGCTGATCAGAATCTAGCCTTGAATTTGATACGGGACTGAAAGCAGCAATGTCATTCCAGCTGGGCAAGAGCACCTGTCAGCTCACACAGCTCCCACTGCAGCCAATCCTAGGCAAACCAATTAACTTTGATTCTGTCTGACCATGTTACTTACTCCACATGTGTGCGTACCCTTGCATTTCTATCCTTGTACTTAGCAAATGATCTCATATGGACTGAAAGATGATTAGTCCAGTGCAAAAATATGTGTATGGGTATAAGTCAACATATTCAGACACACACACAAAAACACCAGGTATGTCCTCTTTCTGGAAAGGAATGACATTTGCCCACACCCTGAGATAAAATACAGGGGGCATTTTATCCCACGGCAACAGATGTTGGCCACGTGGCACAACACACTCATGCACACACATGCTCTCGACCCGAGTGATGACAAGCCCTACGCAGCGATACGCAGTTCACTTGTGTGTAAGACCCTCTTTGATATTCTGTGCATGACTGCTGGCTGAGGTTAGCAAGCGGATCACATCTATTACCTTGCTAATTCTACAGCTTGGCCTTTGCATAATAAGATGCATTTTCTCTGAGAGGGTGAGTGAGTGAGTGAGAGGGAGAAAAAGAGAAAAAGGAGGAGAGAGGGAGATAAGGAGAAAAAAGAGACAGGGTGAGTAATCAAAACATGTTGGCAATAACTTAATGAGTGAACGTCGCCATTGTCACATAGGCCTGAGATGGTAATTGAGTTAACGAAAGTGTTCTTCACCACTTAGACTCCTCTCTAATGACAAAGGAAATGTTTCCATTCATTTGCACCATCAGTCACTGATACATTAACTCTGACTACATGTGCCAAGCATGATTATATTCCAGAAACAGTTGTTTTTTTGTTATGAATCATGTTAATGATGGGTTACTTTTTCACCACTGACTTTCTCTAGGTTTCTAATTTCTTTCAGTGAATGGTATTTTGAGTTCTGTGAACCCATTCAAAACCGGGGTGGAAAATTATATGTGATTCATCAAACGTTCTCAACGTCTGCCAAGGTACATCTGAAAACACGAGACAAATTCACTGAGTGAAAATCAGTTGCTTCTCTTAAAAATAAGTGATTAACCCCACATTTTTAATGCCTCCAAGAACACAATCACAATGTTCAACAAAAAACAGACAGAGTTAACAGATAGTTTGTCTGCTACCACAAGTTTTTATCCTTCATTTTTGCTAGACAGTTACACAAATTTGTGTAACATTACACATTACTCTATTTTGTCAATTAAAATGACCAAGATAAAAGAACTCATGCCAGTGGTGTTGTGAAGTGAAAGGACATTCTTGGTTACCTCGCTTTGCTTACCTTCCTTATCCACCCAACTCATCCACTTTTACACCACTTCTTCCGATCACGTTCACAGTGCCAGATTACGTGGGTGGGAGGTACCCATGTGTTCCCAGGCCAGCTGCAAAATGTAATCCCTCCAGTATCCCCTTGGTGTACCCTTGGATCTTCTCCAAATCAGTTGTGCCCCAGAACACAGAGACCAGGAGCATCCTTCTGCCAGTCCTCAGACCACCTCAACTGACTTCTCTCAATGTGAATCACCAGCTCCAACCAGATATCACTGTCTCCAGAACAGCCCACCCTGAAAAAAAAGTTCATTACCACAGATGAGGATTGGAAGGGCAAGTGGTTACTCTCTCTTTACAGCAGTGGCCATCACCTGCCAAAATACCCGAGCTCCTTCCCTTGGATCACAACAAATTGGTTAAGGTTCTTAAGGTTCTTAAGGTTCTCCAGATCTACAAAACACATGAGACCACACTAACATATTCAGTGGGTTTTCCCAGGGAAGCTGCGAAGGGGTGATACCACAGTAGTTGAAACACAACCTCCAGTTCCTTATTTGGAAAGCAGGTACCACCAACCCCGCCAATCCAAGCACAGTGCCACTGACCTCCCTGTAGTACTGCAGCAACTTGTCAAACATAATAACCCAGCAATATCCAAAGCCTTTATCTGGTCAGGGTGACATAGTCATTTAGGTACATATAACATGAGTAACATACATTTATTTTCAATTGATAGTAACACTCTTTGACAGATATGTTTCCGAGTGGACTTCAATATGAGAGGCTTCATTACTCAGTGTTAATACATGTATCGTGTTAATGTTGTTCTCATTCATTCACTTCCATGTATGCACATATCAAACCAGAACTCTATTTCATCTGCATATTAGCATTGTGCAGTATCCTTCTGTGAAGTGTGCACCTTAGAAAAAAAAATCAGGTTCCGATTACAGTCAATTACAGTCTTATTATCACTTGGTTACCACAGATACCATACTCCATTTTTTGAAGGTCGCTAATAGAGTAGTCATCACCAAGGCCAACTCATCCTCCACCCTCCACCACAAAATGAGAGAAGCACAAAGAAAAGAAGTATGAATGTAAAAGACACAATTTAGAGAAGCTCAATGGCTGTGAAAGATTTTGTTAAAAAAAAAAAAACAACAACAACAACAACAAAAAAAAACACCAGGGATCGGGGTTTGAAGGACTCTCTGGGTGGAGTGGGTTGAAACTGATCCTCACAAACAGCATGATCAAAAACAAATGGAGAGGCAAACAGTGTTACAGTAAAAGCTGCGACAAAGAAGTCATGAGTCTTTGCTGGTGAATGGAAGGAAAGAGGTACCTCACAAGTGAGGCTGCTGAAGTGGAAAACTTGAGAAGTGAACGTTCTTATTGACAGGACATAAAGAGAAGGGGAGGGGAGGAATGTCTGCAAGGAAGAAACAACCATGAAGACGAGGGTAAATAAGGTCCAAATAAGCACACAGCATGTTTGATGTGGTGCATTCAGTTGTATCAGAGATAACGCACATAGTGGGCCTTGTATGAGCACTGCAGTCTGGACTACATGTCTGAGAGGAATTTGCAGAGGAGCAGCAAATATGAATGTTGGTGTTATTGTGATGCGAAGCCTCGACACCCGCTTGGTTTGTAAGCATGATACATTCTGCATGATGAAACCTTGAAGGGAAAAAAACTTTGGGAGCAAATGAAAATTTCATGGCCCAGTGCCTCCACAGCAGCTCGGGTTAGCTCTTCCATTTCGAGTCCCCACCCTCAAAAAATAATCATGTTCTTGGAGAGGAAAAGGTTTTGGAAACATTTTTTCACCCTCACCCTCTTTCTCCCTCTCTCATTCTGCCTCACACACACACACACACACACACACACACACACACACACACACACACACACACACATTTAAACCAGCTTAACAAACTGGTTGTATTTCTCCACAATCCTCAATTGATATAATAAATTCTATTAAAATGTTAGCTTTGTTTCAATTTTCTACGCAGCATACTTCTGCTTTAGTCTTTTTTTTTTTTTGTTAAGTTCAAACTAATTACTCTTTGAAAAGAGTGCATGTGCAGCACATGTATGATGTTTGCCTTACAATTTTTCATTTTGTTTTTGGTCTGTTTCCACCCAAATAGATTTAAACTCCCTTTAGGCCAAAAGTCAGCACTTAAACATTAATCATTATTTCCTTTCATATCTAGTAAGCTGGAGTACAGCACTGGGCCAACAATACCCTAGCTCAGATAAACTCATGTTAGTTAATACTGCAGTCCTGGTTATGACTGAGGAAAATGGTGAAGTCTGCAGTAAATCTAACAATTCTAGAGATGCAGGTGTGTAGGTGTGATGCATGTGACATATGTATGTGGAGGACTATGCATGTTTACATCTCAGTCTATCCATGAGTATGTGTGGATAAACCACACATTGAATATCAGTAGCTAGACATATGAATGTAGCCAGATGAAAGGCTTAGCAATCGACAAGGTCGTAAATGGGCTTTAATGGCAGTTATGGAAGACAATGTAGGCTGAGAGAGCATAGAAAACAGGACTAAGAAGAGAACACAAAGGAAACATGTCAAATACGTGAACCAAAGCAAACAGGCTACTGCATAATCCCATCAAGACCTTGAAAAGGCAGAAAGAAGAGAAAAAGAATCACACCAGTGTTAGCATTAAATGGCTGATTTAAACATCTTTATATTTTATTGAGGCATACTCCTGCCAATAAGTACAAATAATGCATGGTTGGACAAAAAGGGACACAGAGATTTTCATTCCAGAATACTGCTATATCTTAAATCACCCCTTTCCACAGTGGAATCAGGTGAACTGCAGCGAAGTCATGCATTTGTCCTTGACTTATCAAGGGAGGCTGACTGATTCCAAGCAATCATTGGCTCCTATTGATCACATTGATCTGACGCTCACCTCACTTATGTTCTCTGACCTCTTAGGAGTTTTAGTCTGAGCTTCCTGTCTGCTTCTATAACTGCTTCTCTGCAAGAGGCGCTGCTAGCCATTTGCAGCCTTAAACACTTGCAGCGATTCTGACTGCATCAGAGGCCATGGGAGGCCTGTGGTGTCACTCCGTCGGCCCTTGTCTTTTATGTTTCTATTCTTCTGTTTAAAAGGAAAAACGCTAACGAGCAGGAAAAAAAGGGAGACACGGAGGGAGGACGACTGACTACAGAAGAGACAACAAAAGAAGACAAGACATGACAAGAGAGGAGAACAGTAAAAGAGAAACTGAGAGAATAAGACAGTCTGCAAGAACAAATCAATTCAGATCGCCTTGTTGTCTCTTTAGAGCCAGCTAAATCTCTACAGTGACATCAGGGAGACAGACACAGTGATCAACTCAGCCTGAAAATGACCAGCAAGAGAGTCCTGACAGAACCAGTGAAACAAAAGAGCAAAGAGTCAATATGGGGCCAAATGCACATAAGATTGACATTTAGGCTGGAGAGAAACTGAAATGTACCACAGTGATGGGCAGCATGAGGAATCTCTTCTTGTCTCAATGTGCTGTCTTCTCTGCATGCTTCTTACCTTTTTTAACCAGTCGTCACGACACAAGAGCATTGATTATTAACATCAACAGGTGTTTACTCGCAGCTTTGACAAAGCAGTGCTCATCAGCTAAGAAAACATAACATGTAAATAAGACAACTTTGGAGGTAGTGCATGTTGGATTCGTCCTCTTTTGCTGGAGGCTAACCGACTCTCCTCATTTCCAGTCCTTGTGCCAAGTTTAGATGGTATGGACCAATCATCTCTCACAGACAAAACTAATATCACCTTTCCCATCCAACTCCTGGGAAGACAGCAAATATACCTTCCCTCAAAAATATCAAAGTAGTGGAGCATTACTGGGATTAATAACTGTAGTAGAATAACTCAAATTCAAATTGGAGCAAATTTTTACTGAAAAATGATACTTCACCACTGCAGAGTACACCTATGGCCATGTTCAGACTGACTTTGGACTACCACAGGGGTATTCAAAGTTTGACACCACCCACCATTAACTGTATGCCAGTAGAAGTTCTCGTTTGAACCAGGAACATACAATGTAATGCAACAGTCATCACTGGATAACTTTGATGCTGAAGAAAATTTAAAAAACTTGATTTTCAGGCAAGTTCTGGAGTTAAAGGGTTCATCTTTTTTTACAATGATTTCTATGCAGATTTATGACCATTTATTTGAGAGGGACAACTGGATTAGTGATTTCCTGGGAAAGTGTATGTCACACCGAATCTAAAAATATGCTATTGTGTCTGTGTACAGTGAAGGGCAGAGAAGTCTCTACAGCTGCCGTCCTCCGTGAAGGAGAAAACTACAAACTTTTTTGGAGTCTACAGGGGGTGACTGTTACTCACAAGATTATCGCTTTAAGATTTTAAGTTTCCAGCAGCTATAAATTAAGCACATTTTGATTAGATGTTTTGGTGGCAAATAATGAGCAACACAGGCACCTTGGCATACCTCAGGGTTTAGCCATGTGAAGTCTGTGGAACTGTTTAACAGGAAGAAATAGCTTGGGAAATTTGGATGGATGGAGGGAAACAGGGCATTTCTACAAAGGCAACCAACCACTGTATCATTACAACATGAAAGTAAGAGCCTTGTTAAAGGTTGCCGTCTGCCACATGCCCCACTAGTCCTTGTGCTCTTTAATCCCCCCTGCTGGGCTAGTAAATTCCCCTTTAATTAGAATGCAAATACCACTAATAAGATTAACATACCAAGACTTGTTTTCCTATGACCAAGGCATAGAAAGGGAAGGAAATTAAATGATTCCAATAAATTGAGTGGAGGTTTACAAATGTCACATATGAGACAGAAGTGGATGTGTGAATGTCTCTCTATAGTCATTGTCAACAATCCTCTCTGTTGTGCTCTTATTGGAGATTAAAGTGAGAGTAACAAAGATGGAGAGCAAGGAAGCTTAATAGGAGAGAGAGAAACAATAAGGGAAAACATAAAGAGAATAAGAGGGCAACAGGAAGCGAAGGGAGAAATTTGAACATCACTCATGATTAGAGGCAATAAAGCCAATAGTGGTCCGTCAGCAGTAAAATATAGCCCACAGGAAGGTTATGCTCATTTTCTTCTGTGTCTGTATGTCTGCATACATGTGTGTGTGAGTGTGTGTGTGGTTGGTAAGAATATTCTGACACAACGTTTAATACCACAGATGGTTTTTTTCCCCCCTCTCCTGAAAATAAAGGCTCATCAGGCTCCTGAAGTGTGATGGGATGTCATATTAGGATGTTATGGCGTAGATGGAGGAGGCCTAGAAGAGGGCGTAAAGAGTGCTGATGGGAGGAGAGAAAGTTTTAAGTGATGCTTTAAAACCCATTACAGACTGTTTGCTTTAGGGAACATGGGTAGCACAAGCACAGTGGTGCCTGTGAAATAGGCAACAGGGTAAGCAGTGACTCAGGGCTCATGTAAGGCTCACAGAGCAACAATTGCAAACAGATTGCTGAAACAGAGTGCATGGTGCCACAAGGTTACAATCACCTTCATGAAACTTTAAGGAGGCATCAATGTTTAAAATATGAGTTTTACAGCAAGCGATTGCCCCTAAATAAATGCAAAGCTTTGTCAGCCAAATGTTGCACCAATCAAAGCTAATGTCGTCAAGTTGCCAGATTGCCCCCCCCCCACCCCTCAACTCTCTTGTCTGCTTGACACTTTTCCCAGATTGATGTGTATGTTGCAAGGTAATATCTTTTAATCGTGGGTTGGATATATAACCCAGCCAATCCTTTTTTTTTATTTGATATCCTTGTCATGATTGATAGATATCATCAAAATTAAAGGCTCAACTTTGAGGTCAGGAAGAGTGATTTGCTGTCAGCGCTTCTTTAATAGTGAAAGGAGAGCCAGCGAGTCGTTTCTCTTTGGGGACAGTGAGAGAAAGAAGATGATGAGGAGGAGGAGGAGGAGGGGGAAACAGAGGGAGGGATGGTGTTGGATGAGAAAGGAGAGCGTCTTCTGAGGTTATTAGGTTTTAATCAATATGGTATATGGCCAGAAGATGATTGGAAAACAAACCTAATCTGGGAAGCAATACGTCTCTCATTCATCTCCCAGACTGTCTCTCTGGTGGATCTGCCTGGTTCCTATTGCCACCTTTTTCCATCGCACACACATCACAGTGAATGTCTGTTCCTGTTCATAACAACCACCTTAAACAAAGCAAACAAGGGAATTTGACATCAGAGAACCTTGCAGTTGGCGTGAACTTGTGGCTTGGGTAGAAAAAAAACCCAAAACAAACATCTACATAAAATGCTTAAAATCCCTGAGCAGTTCTGACTGGGCAGGGGTCCTGGTAGGAGACCTTTAGGGCCAGATTTACTAAGGTTTTTGCACTGGTCGTTTCACAGACACATCAAACAGGGGCACCAAAGTAGAGTCACAGTTTATGTCATTTAAGCACTTGCAAATAACTGGTGGAGACACTTTAACAGAAATTAATTATAGATTCCACTGGAGTATGCATTTATGCCATTTTTACTGGAGGGTATACTTCGTCTGCTTTCCTGTTTGCAACATTTACAGGCAAGATAGTGGCAGGACACCGTGGCTTGCAGAGTATGTGACTTGGTGTAATTTCTGATGTTTATGAATGATGTCATCCACAAGTCAACAAATGTCCATGTCCATGAGTCAACAAATGATTTAAGATTGTTCATTACTTAGTTGCACTAGCTGTAGAAATAACAGCAGGCTTCAGACGTGTGAAACATCCTTGTGCATTAGATAATAATAAGCACATCAGCAAAACAAAAAAGCAAAATGATGAATTCTATTGTATTCATAAAAATACAATATACTAGACCTTATCAGGGATAGAATGATAAAGTCCTGGATTTATTTCCATTGTTGTCCTGCTGTTTACACAGTCCATTAATCTTTATCAAAACAGAAGAAAACAAGAACTGGAGAATTAGAGGGTAATCATATGAACAAACAACTGATATGAGCTCTTCAGAGAGCAGACAAGGTAAAATAACATCATAGACACCTGGTTGTGTGTTAAGATGCAACTATCAGTGATTTGATGTTAAGACATTAAGTTAATGAATTTGATCTACTGGTTGAAACTCGATCACCATCTATATCAACATTTGTTCTGGGTAGTATTGGAAAGAATAAGATGTTGAATATAAGGTGAAGTTCGTTGGCATTACAGATGGTGATAAGGACTTCCACACTGAGAGGAACCGGGTGAGGAGCTCTGCTGAAAAGTATACCCCCTGGGTAAATCCCTTTGGATATGCAGTGGGCTTGATGAGCTGGGAGACAACCCAGGGCAGATTCAGGACACTCTGGACGGACTACATCGCCCATCTGGTCAAGGAGCACTTGGGGTTCCCTAAGCAGAAGCTCGGGGTAATTGCTTGGGAAAATGATGTCTGATCTGCTTTGCTCACCTTTTGCAACTGTGGCCCTTAATGAATATTCAGAATGGCTAATCAAGTGGAAGCACAAATCGCTAACTACAGCTTGCACAATCTATAATTATACCTTCAAACTGATCATTTTGACACTCATACACACACACACACACACACACACACTTGTTGCTAACTACCAATAACAAGCAATTTTGCAAAGCTGTGTTAGCATACGGTACTTGCACACAATTTTAACACTGGTGTCTGAAACTGTGTGGGAAACTTTATTTATGTGATATGGAGTTGAGCTGCTACAGTTATTATAGAGATTTGACACCATGCAATGATTGGGTTTTCTTTTGTAAATATTCTCTGAAAATATACATGACACCAGGTTCAAATGATACCATCAGGTTGGTTCTCAAATCTATTGCAGACAAACACAAACACGCAGAGCCACTCATGCATAAACACAGCGGGCCCTGCTACATGTACATTAAATCAGTTTTGCTCCTGCCATATTTTCATCAGCAAGCCTGTAGATCACACAAGATGCATTTCTACACAGCATGAAATGGTATCATGTTGTACATGACATTGTGGGGGATTTGTTGAATGCATAATGCACAGCCAACTGCAAGAAATCTGGTGTCTGGTGTGTGCATAAGTATGTGTGTTTTAACATTTATTTTTCCCAGTCAGTTGGGCTAAACACACAAGCTCTTTGCTATCAACACTCATGTATCCACTCATACCCATTTGCACCTGGCTGGTACAATACTAACACTCACAGTGGAGCAGTTGGGGGGTACAGTGCCTTACCTAAGGGCACCTCAGAGGAAGTTGTTTAGGGAAGGGGGAGTGTTCAATAACTTTAACCCTGCTATTTTTCTCCTGCACACCAGTGTGTTACATCAGCCTGTTATTGTGCACAGATGCGGATGTGACAGTGCCCTTTTCCTTGCAAACTGCCACCACATCACCCCTTGGTCTTTCCACATCCTAACAGAGCCCAAGAGAGGGGTGCTGCAACAGAGCATGACTAAATATTTCAGCAGAGCAGATGGCCCGGACTTTGTCAGTACTCATGGCAAAATGGAAGAATATCGAGACACTTGGCTCGAAGCTCCCAGCAAGTTTATTGCAACATTTTGACCAACTAGGTAGATATTAGATATAGATATTTTAAGCCCATTCAACATTCAATCTACTGAGATGGCAGCCTGACCTCTTAGGGGAATAATTTAGATGATGGAGGCAGCAAGTAGTTTTGAATTGAAATCTTCGAGATTGTTAGTACTAATCCTTGATACAATGGGTCTGTGATTTCATACAGAAGCAGACGAAAGCAGGCTTCTCAATTTTACCCATTTCAACCATCAGTTTTGCAGTTTAAATTGACAACTGTAGGAGATTACCGGCTGCAGGTAGCTAGCTAAATCAGCAAACCTTACAGTGTAGCTCCATGCGTCAGTTAAAATGGCCATCTCTGGCTCAATTTTTGGAGTTTGCAGCTAATTTGTTTTAAAATCAAGATATTCAAATATACAACAGATAGCTGTCAACTGCTGAAAGACTAGGGCTAAATCTATACGTTTTAGGCAAAACGTCAGTATCCTGAACTTGTGATCCATAGGTTAGACATATGTTTTATTGCTGGTGTTCTTAAACTGTTTTCATTTCTAATGTTGAGGAAATGCTTTTAGAATAAAGACTAATCTGTGTGGCAGATCATTCGCTAACATGAATTTACAGTCATATAGCATCCAGGACCAGCCTCCACTGGTGAAATGCTACACAGTGATATCATGAACATTAACTTATCCTGTAACCTCTGCAAAATAATGCAGTTTGAAATGCTACTCAGCCTTGGAGGTAATGCAAGGTTACTAGCCAAACATGCTGACACCTGCATCATGTTTTAGAGCAAATAATAACACTAATTCTGACATGAAAACTTACTATTGTTAAGCTGTGACTGGAAGAACACTATCCCAAGGAGGTGTTTGGTGAATGGCCAGGAGCTTGATCTACTTAGACTGAATTTCCTCTAACCCATGCACCAGACCACGGTGAGTGATAAGACCACTGAGACCACAAAGGGCTGACCTTGCAGTACTAGGTAATCAGTCTGTGCGTGACATGAGACAGAAAATTACTTTGCAATTAGTCAAAAAATAGAAAATGCTATACAGACATTTTCAACACTAAGGGGTGAAACAAAGTAGTATTTAAATATTGTTCCATTTTTCTGTAATGTTTGCCTCTTTCTCCACATGATTCTGATCTGGATGGGGGGTACACACATCTACTAGCATTTTGCAGCATTTTGTCTATGCCTTCTTGATGGCCTCTCCATTTAACCAAAAAATGAAATATTCATTACACAAACACATGACCTCTTTTACTCATCTCAAAGCCCTGGATAATGAGTATGTGGAGAGAGAATGAGTACATTATAGAGCTGAAGTTGAAAGCTTTTTTTAGTTCTCCTCAATCTTTAAGGAAGTAAACAATAGAATACAAAAATGATTGTACCTAGTTGTGGTTGAGATGCCACCTACTCTAAAGCTACATCTGTGAATCCTACATCTCATTCTATGCATCCTTAAATAACTAGAAAGATAACTCATTGATCAGATTAATTAAAGAGATGGTGTTGGTGTGCAACCCTGTGATAATGCAAATATGCAAAGGTTGGCTTTACTCCCTTATATCCATAGTAAAATTATATTTGAAATGTCCTCAGTGGCAAATGAAGGCTTTACATGGGTACTGTAAGTATCACACAGTGTCTGTTAAACTGCAGCAATGCTTTCTGTATTTCCTTCTGAGGCACAGGCACACAAACACACACATTCACGAGTGGACACCCCAAGTGATGGAGCTTTCTGTATTTGGAGGAGGCCCAACTCATTAGGGTGATTGTCTGAGAAGCGCCTTTGACCGCAGATCATGAAGTGCATAATTGGCCCTGGATTTGCAGTGAAGAGGGAGAATATATATGTGTGCGTTTGCGCATCTGCCTGTTTGTGTGTCTGTCAGAGTGAGGATTGAGTTGTAAGTAAATGTAATTTTTCTGCTATAATGCAAAATTATACTGGGTCAGTGATCTTTAATCTGTAGTCTGAGAAGTTTCATACCAACGTTGTCAACATTTGAACTAGTGGGGAATATATTATTTAGTATCATTTTGAGTAAGATACTTATTGAATACCAAATTCCATCTGAAGGAGGATGGCATTTTAATGACATACCGTAAAATGCTGCATTGGCTTTATTGGACAAAATGACTGATGATTCTGTGCATTATGGGACAAAAGAAAACTTGGAGCAAATTGTTAACACTTTTGTGTATGATGCCAAAATTCATAATGCATTTTCCTCATTGGCGGAGATAGATGTATAATGCATTAGCGTTAGGCAGGGGGTCAATGAATCACAAATAAGACTTTGAAGATCAGCATCAGCAAGAGGGATCTGTCTGTTTGCCACCATCTCTTTCCCTCTCTCTTCCCCTTAGTCAAAAAAAAAAGCACACACAAAAACATCTCTATCTTCTTCCTTTTAAAAGATGTGCTGGATAGGGATGGGAAGAGAATGAAGGAGGAAGAGAAGAAGCAACTGTCTAAGTGGCAGGATACAATGGGTTACAGGCAAAAAGAGATGTAAGCACAGGAAAAATAGAGAGACAGAAAGAGAGATGGTGAGCAGGAGTTAATAAAACTGCATTAACACCACCGTAATGCTGCTTTACACCCGAGTGGGCACCTCTGTACCTTGATACATTTATGTTCTAATTATCTGCATCATTGAGGTTGATTGATTGGCATAATATGATACGCATGGCACCAATTTAGCAAAGAAACCAATCTGTGACAGCTTTTGTTGGCACTTGCATCCTCCTTCACAATGTTAGAACCTGTGTTTATGTCTCACGCTCAAAGTCAGCTCGACTCGAGCCAACTTGTGCTGTTTACGAGTGCTGATGACTGAACATCATCAATCACATAAATATCTTGGAAGCACTTGTTCTTTTTTAAGGATGAACAGTGATAAGATTTGTAACAGTAATTAATGGCAATGAGACTATTTATTAGAGGAGAAAGGACTTTAGTGGTGTTCACTGGTGTATGAAGCGATCTTCCATTCACTGCGTTCATTGTGGGGTTGACAAACAACAGGTGACAGGAATCAAATGGCAGGTGTTTGTAATTAAATGGGAGCATGCCAGTTGGAAATTGTGTTTCCATCCTGGCACGAAAATTGTCTTTGGAAATTTCAGGAATGCTCTTTCAGCACAGCTGTCAAGGGCAGTATTATAAATAGTGCATAGTAAGGCAAGTCAAGACAGATTTAACAAAAACAATTACTATGTATTGTACTATATAAATGTGATGGGAGATACATGGTGATTTCTCCAAGAAAACCAAGCTCCAAAAGGAGAAGACTGAGACTTTACATTTGTCTGACCTAAGTTTAACTTAAATTTATTCTAAACCTGGGGCAAACTAATGGGTATATTTAATGACATCCATCTAAATGAATGTAGAGTCAAACTATGGGTTGCAGGAAAATATGCATTTTGCATTTCCTCCCCATCCCCTCGCCCTCTACAAACTCTCTCCGGAAACTCATCACATTGCAGCACATTACAGGAAGGTTGCATCCAGCATACTGCAAGCCTAAACAGCAACTCATTAGCATTAGATGTACCATATACCTGGGTTCATGCCAAAGTGACCTTGGCCAGAAGGAATTATGGGAAGTATGTTTAAATTCATGGAAATGAACACATAACAGAGCATGCACACACATCTACATGCCTGGAAACACACTGCGCTATAGTGAAGTAGCAGCTCTATTTGACCGAGCACTAGTCACCTGTAGAGAATGAACCACTTTGCAGACGATCGACGCCGCCATAAAACACAACGAGCACATGTACTATAATGCCCAACCTTTACTGTGATCGCATCAGGAACAGAGCATTGAGGACAACAATGTGAAGGGCAAACGGGTCACAGATTACCTGTAGTGACCAATGAAATGTGTTACAGCAACGGAGGCCTATGTGTTTTCTCCACTGGACACAGTAGCATTGGAGACTTCAACCCCCTGCTCAGCCAAGATTGACGACAAACATGAAAATATATTTGCAGTGATTTTGTAGGCAGTAAAAATGCTTAGTGAAAATAAAGCAAAACGCTTGTACAGCAGTTCTACAGCGGCTGGATAGAGAGACATTGAATGGAGTGGACATGTGGTCATGCATGGAGGAGGGCCAATCTTAAGAGACCTTGCCACTGGAGAGTAAATCATTTAACCGGTGCAGGCACACATACTAAAACATGTTTAGGGCGAAGGGTAAAGAAAGAGAATGGGAGTCTGAGAGGGCTGGGAGGAAGATGAGCTTAAAAAAGGAGTTTCAAATGCATGATGAGAGAGAAAATTGGAGTTAAAAAGCAAAAACATCTAAAATCATCATTGTAGGAAAAACCTGTTTAAAAAATAAACAGATCCTTCCATGCATACTTTAAAATATGACCCCATGCAGACACTGCAGTACTTGCACACTCAAAACTGTTCAAGTCATTGCTGTGGGTTGGCCCTAAGATGATAAATTGGATTACTGAATTACAGTTTCACCTACTGAAACATAAATGTATCTTTTTTGCACAAATCAAAACTAATGGAAAAGTGGAGCGAGTAAAACTGACAACAAGTATATCAAAGAACTTCATCCAAAGAATGGACTTCAAAGACTGACAATAATAAGGTAGCTCACCAAAAAGCTTCACAATGTGAGTTGTATTATTGTTCCTTTACCACTTCTGGATTTAGTTTTATACTTAAAAGACCAATTGATGTTTTTGGGCAGTGGAGGCATTCAGCTTCCTACAGTTTTGGTAAAAAAAAAAAAAAAAAAAAAAAAAGCTATGAAACCAAGAAAATCGTTGTGAGCATTTCTGTCCTGTTGTTACTGTTTTGATATTTTGTGTCCAAAAATCCCCACATGAATAGAGTCCCCCTGATGAATCTGTATCAATCTCCCACTCTGCTCTAATTTCATGCAGGGCATGGCTGAGATGCAAACAGATGTGCCAGTTTAATGCTGCACCCCAGATTTCTGTTGCTGTGTAATTGCAGATGGTGTACTCAGAGCAATTTGACACTAGCAGCACATAAGTGCATCTTGTGGTAAACACGTTAGACCCCAGTCAGATGACACATGTTCATCTTCAAGCCCACACCAGTTTTCTTACTTGTTGAGTGACTGCTGTGTGAGTTCACAACCTGACCTGATTAGACCTAAAATGGAGTGCACAAAGGGAAATTTACAAGTTTTTTTTTTTCCAAAAGAAAGGAATACATATAATCATGCATGCACAGATGCAGTGTAAATGTATTGTGAGACATTTTCATACAACACAGACATGCAGATGGTGGACACAATCCCATTTAACATGACAAAAGAGTTTTGTTGAGAAGACGAGTCTTCAGTCATGGTAGCTGCTCTCTGAGGCTGTGGTATGAGCAAAATGTATGTTAACATAAAACATACAATATAACGCCTTACCCGTTAAATTTGGACTCACTTACATTGAACAACGGTCTAAGTAATAAGTGACAAATCAGATGTATCGGAACATAAAACATGTAATTTGGACTTGCATTTTGAAGTGAATGTTTACATAATTACAGTAACTCTCATATTACATGAATGTAGCAGTACCATGTTAGCACATCTAATTAGCATTAAACGCAGTACAAGGCTAATGGGAATGTCATTGGGTTTCCGGCAAACATAAGTTTTGACCTCATTGTGTTGTTTGAGGAAATGTCATCAGGTGACCACAGTCATTAGAGGACATCATCTAGAACAATAATTGTAAAAATGTGGTGACAATCCATCAAGTTGATGTAATGATACTATTCTGGATACATGAAAACATCCTCACTCGTGGACCAAGCTCCTGCAATCCTATCATCCAGCCTTGCTGCAGACCCTTGAAGTTCATCCAGAATGATGCAGCACAGCTTGTCTTCGCCTTCTTCAAATTCTCCCACTTTACCACCTTTCAGTCTGCCCTCCAGTGGCTCCCAGTGGGTGCTCCAAGTCATTTCAAAACCCTGGCGTTAGCCCATGAAACAACCAATGATACAGGAACTCAACATTACCAGATCAAGAATCAGACCAGCACTCCAACTCAGATCCTGCACTCACACACTCCAGCTACCATCCATCGCTCTGCTTGTTCCCATCTTCTCACCCTCTCATCCTTTCAGTTGTGGGATGATTTTCTGACCCCAGAAACACAGAATCCTTCCTCCTTTTTTAGGGCAGGCCAGACACTTATCTATTATGCTTCGACTGTATATTGGTCTCCGACAGCCTGTCCTCCACACAAAACTGACCCCTGACCTAAACCACGGTTTGTGTAAGGTTCAGCTCTCAGCCAACCATGACACACACTCAAATACACTAGCCAAACATTTATTACTATGCAACTTTTAAAAAAAAAAATGTTTTTCAATTCATGTTATTTCACTTTTTGTAGCCCGCTGAAATATTTGTTTTCCTTGCTGATACTTGAGGAAAATTTATGTATTGCACTCACTGAACGATGCCATTTTTAAGAAACATGAGGCAATAACAATTCCAATGAGACCAAATTGTCAACCAGTGAGCAAGGAGAGCAAAATCATCAATAGTCCAAGAGCTGTGATCCAACATCAATCTAAACCTAAATGACAGGGCTAGATGGAGTCATCATATCTGTGGCACAGTCAACACCAAATGAACACTCACTGAGCACTTTATTAGGAACACCTTTACACCTATTTATATATGCACATATCCAACCAGCTAATCATGAAGCAGCAGACATCCCATCATGCAGAAACAGGTCAGGAGCTTCAGTTAATGTTCACATCAAACATCAGAGTGGGGAAAAATGTGATCTCAATGGCTTTGACTGTGGCATGATTGTTGGTGCCAGATGGGCTGGTTTGAATATTTCTGAAACTGCTGATCTCCTAGGATTTTCACACACAACAGTCTGTAGAGTTTACTCAGATCAGTGTAAAAAAGAAAAAAACATACAGTTAGCAGCTGTTCTGCAGCCTTGTTGATGAGAGAGGTCAGGGGAAAGTGGCCAGACTGGTTGAAGTTGTCAAAACAGTCACGGTAACTCAGGTAACCACAATTTACAACTATGGTGAGTCTTTAAAAATGCGGATGGACTACAACAGCAGAAGACCATGTCATGTTCCACTCCTGTCAGCCAAGAACAGAAATCTGAGGCTGCAGTGGGCAGACTCACCAAGACTGGACAGCTGAAGACTAGAAAAATGTAGCCTGGCCTGATGAATCTGGATTTCTGTTGAGGCTGCAGATGGTAGGGTCAGAATTCAGTGTCAACAGCATGAGTCTTGTATCAACAGTCCATGCTGGTGGTAGTGGTAGGGAATGTTTTCTTGGCCCACTTTTGGGGCCCCTTAGTACCAATCAATCACAGTTTGAATGCCACGGCCTATCTGAGCATTGATGTCTCATACTGGTTTCATGAACATGACAATGAGTCCAGTGAACTTCGCTCGCCTCCCCAGTCGCCAGATCTGAATCCAGTAAAACACCTTTGGGATGTGGTAGAACAGGAGAATAGCAGTGTGAATGTGCAGCTGACAGATCTGCAGAAATGATTTGATGCAGTCATGTAAACATGGACCAGAACCAACAGGGGCTATTTCCAACTTGTGGAACCCATGGCATGAAGAACTGAGGCTGTTTTGAGAGCAAAGGGAGGAACTACCCAGCATTAGTATGGTTTTCCTAATAAGTGCTTATTGAGTGTTTTTTCATTTTTGTGTATGGTTTTATGCTTGAAGAAAGCCAAAGGAAATTTACACTGCAAAGTCAGACATGTTGGTGGATCTATGATGGAGTCAGTAGGTTCAATGTTTGATCGGGACTTGCGACTGGATGACAGCCAAGAAATATGCCAGGTTTTTTTTTTTCCGTAAAACAGGTTAAAACACTAGTTTTCACCGTATCTCCAAATTAAGAAATGACAAAGCTTCTCCTGATTTAAAACAGTAATTTTCAGTTGGTTTTGTGTGAGATTGTCAGTATTTGGTGTGCCTCCTTGGATGCATCAGCTTTTGTGTTATTTATACATTGCAGCTGATGATTTTTTGTACTCTCACTCCGAATTCGATGGCAAACAGAAACACAGAAAGGCAGAGAAAGGGAAAAAGAGACAGTAAAGTGCAAAGAAGTGTCGAATCCAGAATAGTAGGGCAGAAACACAAGAGCCAAACAGCATATCTAAAAAGAAAAGTTGCTGAGACCTGTTAAAACTAAAAATCTCTTCACTCTTCAGACTATAAATCTTGTTATCCAGCTTGCTGTACATCAAACAAAATACAATCACCCCACCCAATGTAAAGCGGTCTCCTTTATTACAACTAAAGATCCCTACAGAAAAGGTGTTGCCAGGAATATATGTCAGGGCTAAAAATCTATGTCCTACACAAACTGCATTTGAGTGTAGCATTCCAAAAACTGTGGCAGGGGGTAGATGCCAAAGTGAATAAGTACCAACAATTCAACTCCTTTTTCCTATGTTATAAATAATTTCATTTATGCACATCCTAGATTGCTTGATTGAAGATTGAAGTTTGCCTTTTCACTTGCAGACTGTGCAGAATTGTGACATTTGGTAACAGCAGTCTCCTGGAGTGTCCAATATGGGTTTTTTTTTCCTCTTTTAGCAGAAACCATTTTTTTTCTGGTTGAATATCAATGATGGGCAGTGGTCTCCCTGTGACAGGCAGATTCAGTGAATAAGCCTCAACCACAGAGACGCAGCCATCAAACCTGGGCAAACATCTTTTTGATACTCTGCTTTGGAAACTTTCATTTTCATCTTTCATTTTTGAATGGTGTAATGGAATAAGATGAAGGAACAGTGTGAACAAAGTGGGTAGTGGTCGGAAGCTTCTTGAGAGAATTGTTTTAAGCTTCAGGAACATACACTTCCTATAGCTGTACAGCTGTTTTGATGTCAGTTGCATCGCCACATCGCTTCCTTTGTGTTTTGTGTTTCATTGTGTATGCCTCTTTATAGCATGATGGCGAGTAGGAGTGAATACAGATCTAAAATATGAAAATAGATGGAAATCTGATCATTTATGTCCAAACTACAACTACTCGCTGCAGACAATCTATAATATACAGAGGCCACATACATTGTGCTTACAGTAACAAGTAAACATAGGCACTGAGGACACACCTTTATGTATGGGTACGTTCACACAGTTAATCGTTTTTACGCAAAGCCAAATAAGCGAGAGCCCGATTTCTGCAATCTGTGCATCCATGGATGTTTTGTCACAGTTCCCTATAGAGATCCAGCTGATGACATCTATATAACTGAGCAATTACCATATTCAGAGAATCAAGGGTTATGTCAGCGCATATGGAAATCATTCTGGGACTGACAGAGAAAGCATTTCTCCTCAAGGAATTGTTGCTGGCTCCCCATCATCTCACGCTGCTTCTTATTTTCATGCCCATCACTCTACTTCAAAAGAAGACAGGGAGCTTTCTTCGCTGGCGGCCTGTTCACCACAGTAAAAGAAAAGATCTTCATCCATTTGGACTTGGATGACAGTAGACTGCAATAAATTAATGGAGTCAAGAGGCGGGGTGCACCACGGACAGGTCGCCAGCCGCCTGTCACAAGGGCCAACATATGGTAAAGGTAATGAAAGCCAAAATTTAGTTGGGTCATGACTACAACAGACTGCAAAAGAGAAATGGTAATGGTATAAAAAGTATAAAAGTTAAGGAACAATGGTTATTCACATGTCCTGTTCTGCCCTTTCCAGTGTATTAAAAGCAGTCTGGCCTTCCGTCTGCTTCTCCAGAGCGAACCTAGTGAAAACCTGGCCACCTTTGCTCCAGACATCAAGTCTTAGCCTTAAACCACAAATTGCAGGGATGCCTCAAAGGGGCTTGTAAGTGCAGAAAACAACACATTCTATCCTTAGACCTTCAGTTCAGATGAGGAAATCTCTAATAGTTTATCATCTTCCTAAGAAAACCACAGACTTGTAAAGCCATGAGGAAAAAGTTGAGAGAGGGAGACTGGCATAAAGTCAGGCCAAGGGCGAAATATAAAATCCTCATGTATATACAATCTCCAAAAACATCCCAGCAACCTGATCTTAGGGACTAGAAAAATCTCTGCTTTTACACATTTTAAGGTACATTTAAAAATATAGATCTTAAAGTTTGTTTGCTTGTTTTTAATCAGTGCTGGTCATAGTATAGAATTATTTTGTTTTGCACTTGATTGGTAGAGTTTTCTTGTTTTGTGTTAATAATGTGGTAAAACCAACATGTAATTACATATATCTAGAAACTCTATACTGTATTTGCTTGTACTGTTATTTAGCTATCTGTGCCGTGGCTGCACAGCATCTGTCAATTTATTATTGACTGATTCTGAGGCAGATTAGCACATGTTCACATTTGGAGATGAACCACTGAAAAGAAGAGAAATCTTGTTCATCTAATTAGAAAAGAAAAAAGAAAACAGGACATCAACTGAATAATAGATAAAGAAGAAAAAAAAGTTTCTTTCCAAAATGTATACATTTTTCCAACAGGATTCCTTCATTATTATCTCTCTAATCAGAAACTACAAACAGAAAGTAATTTGAAGGAAATGGCAAATCACTCATTCCCTCATCTTCCTTGTGATTGGAAGGTGAGGCAGCTACTGTCTGCACGCAGATGATAAGATATTGATCAACGTCACATCTCTGTCACTCGACTGTTGGACCTGTGATGAAAGTTCGAATAGATAACAGGAAGGGATTATTATGATGGGCAATAACATGTTATTAACAATTCATCTTTGCTTGTGTTGCTGCTTCGATGGAAAACTTTACAGAGAGCAGAAAGCAGAAGTGTTTAACAGAAAGACAGCCAGAAAAAGAGATTTTGTGTGTTGGAACATATAGGCAAGCATGGTGTGTTTAACATCCACGACAGCAACAGGGACATGAGCACTGGGAGTGTTTCGTCTCTTTGCCAGTGCCCTCCCTCCATTCAGCTTGTTAAAGGCAGCCCCATGTAAGCACCCTGCCAGCCTGTTAGGGGAGGGATAATGAAGTAATCCATAGTCATTACTCAACCATCACCCTTGGTGTGCACAGGCCGCCATGGACCACTTAGTTGGAGGTGTGTCAGCCCGTGTGTGTGTATGTGGAGGAAGGCATCCAGTGAAGGCATTAGTAGCGCGGAGGGTTAGAGGAGGTCGGTGTGGGACACGGGGACAGTGTCCACGGGGTGTGCTGAGAACAGGGTGAGGGACAGGGAGCCTGGCAGGGTGTAAGTGTGGCTGCTGTGGTATACTTTAATTACAGCTGAAGGATAATTTGAGGAGTTATTGATCCCCTTGCTATGGCTGGGGAGGAGGACTTCTCTCTGCTGTTATGACCTGCTGGCCCACGGGGGGGAGGCATGGGTGAGGAAGGTGGGAGAAGAAGGGAGGAAAGTTCAAGAGGACAATAGGTAGAGGTGGTGGCAGGCAGGCGAGGAGGCTTAATGTCACCATAAAGTTCAGTATTATCACCCTGACCAGCCATCCGGGGAGTAAACCTGTAAATAAGCAAGGCAGCACATGCTACATTCCTAAGGATGCTGATTTAAGACTATTTGTTTTGTCCGCCTATTTATTTTTGCATGATGCCACAATTTACAAGAGGCAAGCAGGACAAGGAATGCAGCCCTGATACAACATCAAACACAACAGCATGACTCACAGCCGGACCCAAAGCCAATTCCCAGGTATTAGAGTGCTTTAAGTTTTATGATCCCCTATCACCAAACCTAATATAATTACCCTGCAAGGGCACTCTGTCTTTCAGCTACGGGGGGCGAAATGGGATGCTTGAAGAAAGGGGGTGGATGCAACGGTGGCAGCGGTGGGCGGATGAGTGGCTATGAAGAGAGGGCATATGAAGAGAAGAGATACACAACGTTTGTAGTTGTTTTGTTTTTTTTTATACATACCCGAACCCCTCATCAACACACACGCATGTCCACACACACCGAGCCTCTCAGATGGTGTTAAGTGGTGGTCCACCATCATATGGGCAGTGACCTTAACCGTGTTGTTATTAATTGCCTCATTATTTTAATTAAGAAGTAACACCTAGTGTGAAGTGGAATTGACAAGAGTCTGTGTAATTAATAGAGTCCATTCTGAAGGTCAATCCTTGGTGCTTCTGTAAGGATCAAGATGTGTGTGTGTGTGTGTGTGTGGTTTCTCCTCTCCGCTATTTTATCATCCTGCATGTTGTTGTATGAGACTAGTATGATTAGCTCTTGTCACACCGACCCATAAGTCATTGCCTCCCTGACGCCTCAATCTCTGCTCGCTCCGCCGAAATGCGAAATGTGTCACTGTGGCCACAAGTGATATACGCCGCCATTATGAATAAAATAACCATCGTTAGGATGTCCAATACTGCATTATCTATGTCCCTGTCTCTCATGCTTGGGCTGTAAGACTTCAGCTCCACAGCCACAAGGTCAAGCTGTGAGTTCAGAGTTGATGTTTTGTTCTGTGTTCATCCTCCAGAGGTCAAGCAACACTTTCAGCCATTACTCCATTACCCATTTCCTCTGGCTAGAAATTGGAGTGTCCCTCACCTCATCTTGCGCTTTTTGTGGAGTCTGAGCTTGTTTCAGCCACGTTTGTCTATCTTGCAGCTCGAAGCTGCAGCGTGAGGGACGCATCAAAAATTCATGCTGAGGTAGAGCCACTGAGATAGACAGGAGCATGAGGAGCAATGTCTGGGAGAGTGACAGAGAGAGATGGAGAGAGAAGGTTACGGTGGCAGCTGAAGGAGTCACAAATGAGAAAGTCCGGGAGAAAACGTGTATGACACATGAATGATGGCGAGTCAGAGTACAGAGCAGAAGGCAGTGCTGTGGCGGCGGTGTAAACAGTTAATGGCTGGCCGGCATTCTTCTTTTAAAAGGTTAATTGCATCTAATCTGTGCACAAGAAGCTGTGTCAGAGAAAGAGACATTAATAAGGCACGACAAGGCAGAGGAGCAGGACGGGCAGCAGTCTGGGGATGGGAGGGATAGGCACGCACCAACATTCACTCTGGCTACACCAGCCAGCTAACAGGACTAGATAAAAAGACTAATCAGTCATCAGAGAGAAGAGGAGGAGAGATGGAGAGAGGGAAGTTGATGAAAGAAGTGGGATGCATAGACCTTAAAAAATAAGGTCGCTGTTGGTTATACAATTGCAGCTTTTGCTTAGCTGTATGAAAACACCATTTCTAATTTAGTGTATATCTGCTTTACGATCGCGAAGAGAATTTTCTGTAACAAAGACATTTTTTGTCTTTGAAACATCTAACTCAATTCCCTGTACCTACTCTGAAAAGACAGCCATCTGATAATGTTGCATCCCTTTGGGGTAAAATATTGCCAGGAAGTGAAATCCAAGAAAAGAATGCTGAAAATAATCTCTTAGAAAAATCAAAGCAAAATAAAGGGAACAAAGGAGTCTGTGCTCCAACTCTGCATCAACACAGGGATGAACTTTATGTGTATTTTGTACATACAAAGGAAGGCTCTTTCAATGCAAAGATCACACCTGTGCATGCATAGACCTGAATGTATAATGTGTGATACAAATGTATACATTCAAACAAAACCAGCAAGCACAGCAAGACCTGGTTCTGTCAGTGTCACTGAGTCGTCTTATATCAAAGAAAACAAGATCTGAGTCATCTGCTCCACGGTGAAGCTTTGTTTTAACTTCAGACAGAGAGTGGAAGTGATGGGTGTGAGACAACAGTAGCAAGACTGCTCTCTGCAGAGACACTAATCCTCGTGATGGCATTATCATCCACACATCAGCCCACTATAGAGTAGGCAGGCACGAGTGTAGGACGTGCTGCTCACTGTGACAGCTGGGGTCTTTATGCTCGGGAGGGAGGAACAGCTCATTACTGAAGATGTTTTGCAGTGTTTTGATGGGTAAATAGAAAAACTGCTATCAAAAGCCAGCACTGACAGCCACCGCATTGCCTCCCACTTAATCTGGATACGCATGAATGAAAAAAAGGATAATATCATCAGCATACTGTCATATCTTTTTTATAAAGGGAAGTGAGAATATCGGCTGCCCCTTTTTCAATCAGTAATTTGTGTATCAATGGGCAGCTGTCAATGGAGGTACTCTGAAGTGGCAGTTGGAAGATAAGGTTTATAATTAGCCCCTCACTGTGAGGAGGTGAATGAAGCTGCAGGTAAGGAGAGGCCGACAATGTCTTGGGCATCTCCCCTCCTCCTCTTTTGCCACCCACTTCAAAGATTGGGATGAGAAATCAGTGGGTGTAAAAGTCAATTGCCTCCAACAAAACTTGTGGCGGATGGTTGCAATCTGACTGTGGCGCAGTGATTGCGTTTTATTGTCCAAGTGCTTCGGTCTTAATGCATCGCTGTTTCATCAGCTGGCAACTCACCCCTGTACCCCTTGCAGATGCTCCCAGCAAATTCATTGCTCATCAATCCATCACATGGGTTTTTATTTGCCTTTTTATTTGCAGAAGGATTCAGAAGAGGGGAAGGTGTTGTGTTATTTCTCTCTCCCTACATGGGAGTGAGGAGGAAGGACTGCATCTCATTCTAATCAGACATTCAGGTGGGAAGACTGTTGCTGCTTGATTAATCTTTTGCTGATATAGATTGTTGATAGTCATACTTTTGACATTAACAACACGCTTCTTTTATGGAAAACAACAATCGGAAGTAACTTCATTTCTTTTATCAAAGGTGCACCTACTAATGGGACAAAACCCTGGGCAGAATATTCAGAACTTATAAGTTATTCAGCAAGTGAATAACTCAACTTGTCATCTCTGACTTGGCTGTCCACAGCTACCCTTTCATAACGTGCAACCCTCAGAGGCTTGATGAGGCCCACCCTGATTGGCTGAATAGATAGATGCAAATTTGGTTTTGAAGACAGATGCCTGAAGGCCAGACATCCACCATTAAAGAGTAAAGCCTGTGTGGAATTTTCCTCAGACATTGTGTGTTTAAGGTTAAATTACTGCTGGCATCAAAAGCAGACAAAAAAGGAGAAATGAAGTTGGTCTGGTTTTAAATTAATTTACCTAAACACTGACAGTGTCACTATCCTGGTGTCTTGGTACGTGCGTGTCTATGTGTAGGTGATTGTGTGTGTTCTTTGCGCGCACATTTGTGTGTGTTTTTTCACTTGGCAACTGAGCTTAGGTCAGATCAGGCTTGACACTATGCACTTTGTTCTTGGCTGAATGACAGAGACCCCATTTGCTGGATGCAAATTAGGAGCATTGTCAGTGATCCTAATTCAAAACAGCTCTTCTTCCTTTAAAAGTGTGGCTTTTTTTTTTTTTAACAAAAGTGTTAATAGATGGGTAGTTCTCCACTGTGGAAGTGATTCTGTTGTGGATAAGAATGAATAATGTCGCTGAGAGTAAGTTCCATTCAGTGAGTGCACATGAACTTTAACTCACACGCTGTAGTGTCGACTCATGAAATTGTAACTCATTTTGAAAAAGCCAGTTGCCAGCAAATGTGAATGGCCTCATCCAGATTCACACAATCAATCTGCTTTTTGGCAAAGAGGAGATATACAACAAAGAGGAGGGGAAAAAAATATCAGCAAATGAAACAAAGGAGACCGGCTTCTGCGACTTTCTGTTGAGTAATCAAGTAACTGACTAAAAGTAGGAATAATGTACAGTATAATGTGTCCTACACAAATGTAACCTATCAAGGGAATTCACAAATGAGAGCTATAACTTAGAAAATAGTTAACCACAGCAGAATTCGGCAGATCTCGAGTGATTTGTTGCAAAAATAAATCTCAGAGACAGCACATCAGTAAGTAAAAAAAAACCCATATCCATTTGCAAGGCAAATTTTTCCTCCAGAGAAGTAGCCTAATGTATGGTACAGAAACTTGATGCTTTTTTATTCAAAGTGAAAAATGACACACCTAAAGGCTGCTGGGGGCTTCACACAGAATGTAGGATGGCCTCAAATATGAGACTGTACGAGGTTCTGTTAGTGCCAAAATGGGTTGATGCATCTAACTACCGACATAAATTCTGTCTTTTGACTTTGTTCATTTAATTTCTATAGCTTTGCATATCACAAATTTCCTGCATGGTGGTGAGTCAGTCAGTGGCTTGGCTGAGAGTGGCTCTTTTTCAAGACAGCACTATAACATCAGGTTCAGTATAGTTATCTGTAGCTTTGAGGCAGGTCAGAAGAAAAGCACGTGACCACAGCTCGGCCATGTGGCCAGTGGAAACGGGTAAATTGGAATTAGTCTATCAAACTGGTTTAGACTCAGATTTTTCGGGTAGGCTTACCATAAAGCATGTAAATGCTTTAATCTTAGTATTACATTAATCTGGTTATTCAGAGTAGCCAGGTTATACTGCGTGTGAGAATGTATTGAGTTTTGGCTGACTTATTCCAACCAATTTTCTCTGTGTCATGTTCGTGAGCCACTTTTTAATCAAGCCTATGATGTTATAACTGTACTTGTGGAAGAGGAACAGGCTTAATGACGACTGGCCCTGTCCACTATTATGGCACACAATCCCCAGGGAACATGCTTGGCAGGTACCACAATGCCTTGTTCGACAGCGTTTTTCTTTTTGTCTCACAAGTCACCGCCACATTAACAGAACCACACTTGCTGTGTCTTGTTGATGTGACAGGTATGACATATTGTGTACGGATTACATGAAAAAGGCAGAGTGATACTGCAGGAACATAAATCCATTCAGTGTGAATGATGTGTTGCTGCCCCTGGAGTGATTCCTGTCATGATGGAAAGCTTCCCGCACATGTACCTTCCCCCGTTCTGAAACATGTTTCTGCAGTTTTAATAAAACAGTTGATGTTGAGTTGAGCTCAAATTAAAGATGAATAAACTCTAACCATGTGTACAGTAGACTATGTTTTTACTGTAGTCCTGCTTTGTGGATTGAGGCTGCTCAGACAAGTATGTTTTCAAAGGAAACTCTTGCAGTGTTGCTTAAAATCTACTGTATGTATATATCATTTAAAAAAAAAAAAATCTGAAGTATTCCAAATGAATATATTTGTTTACCACCAACATGTGGAGTCACTCGAACACAAACACTAAATAAATAAATAAATAAAAGATCTTGATTGACTGTTTAATACTCTGTGAATGATTAGATTGTTTATCACGCCGCATGGGTCTATTCTGCAGGCTTCCTTGGCAAAAGACATTTTCATAAGCGCCTATTGTGTCCCCCCCCCCATTGCTCAGACAGATGTGTATTGTAGAAATCAATTTTAATTTGGACATAATTCAGCATGTCAGAAATGTCAAATACATGCAGATGTGTGAACGACAAATTCAGTGCATGCACCGAAGCTGTCAGACGAATCAGTCTTAATGCATATTCATATTTATCTTGATAAACTCACAAGGGTTAACAATTGTTGGTGAGGCTGGGTGGTTTCCTTAGTATGCCGACATAAGAACAAGATTCACAAAGCATCAGCCAGGCAGTTTCTCTGTGTTATTTCGCACTTTGGGGAGAGAGATAGGGTGACATGACTAAAACCCTGCCATGCTCCCCATAGGCAGCACATGTCAACCATCTTCTGGGGCCTTGTCAGCAGCCAAAAGGTTTTAATGGAACTGTGTTTTGGGATTTGCACATGTCGTCAGTCTTGTTCACGAAACTGAGAGTGTCAAGGGGGAAAGAGAGAGGAGAGACCTCTTTGAGTATCAAGCCGCTGAAAGGAGACATGGCCTCCGCCGAGAGAATAGCTGCTTCAGCCCCCTTACCCTCCCCTGCCGACACACACAGATGCAAACTCACATCGTCAGCTTCTCTCCCCGAGATGTTCTCTGTGAGCGTCTAAGTTAGAGATAGGCCTGGGTGTTAGGTGATTGAACTGCCGGGCGCCTATTCTGCTCCACACATCTTCATTTAGCCAGAGTGAACACCTGCTGAGTTCAGGATGTGATTCTGTTCTGTGTGCTTGTTTCTATTTCTTTGCTTCTACTACCTGTGTGCCCACGTTTGAGTGGAGTTTTTTTTATTTTTTTTTATTTTTATTTTTTATTTTTTTTTATTTTTTAATCTTTTTTTTAATTTTTTTTTTTTTTCCTCTTCACACATCATCCTCAGATCTGGTAATACTCATAGCATTTCATGCAAAGCACACTGACAACTAGTTGTTAACCACTTTGGTTTACATTAAAGTGGCATAAATTTAAAATGTCAGGATTAAATTGTCAAATATCAAAAGAAAATGCAACCAGTTTTGCATCTGTTTATGTTGCCTTAATAGCATCTGCTAATGTGTGTCCCTCCTGCCCCGCTGACATTTGTGTCATTAAATGTGAATGATAACTTTTCTGCAAACTCCCCACTGAAAAAACAGCTGTTTGTTATATTTGGCACATCTGTTATGAGGTCTGATTTTAACTTACTTTTATCATTTAAGCAGAACACATACTGAGCGTTAACTGAGCAATAAGCAACATTTTAAAATGTCTTTTAAGAAAATCAAATACCAGAGTTCTCCTGCAGGCTGTTGTTGTGAAATCTCCCATGCAATTATAGTTATTATTTCATTAATGCATTTTGTGTTTGACCTTTTTAGCTATTACTGAAGCTATAAACATTAATAATTGCAGACTTCAAAAAATAACCATGGCAGATTGTCAATTTCACATAAAATCTTAAAAGGATTATGCAATACATGAAAAAAAAAGAGGTGGACGTACTGAATTACCCATTGTGATTTTATCTGTTTTTTTCTCTCTTCCTTTCATCTTGTGTTTCTCACATGCTGTGCACTCCATGACAGTTGAATCTCAGCTACAGTATATGACCCTGCATTTGTTGTCCGTTCATTAAAGAATATTAGGCCCCCTCTTCCATCCCTATGTGACCCCAGAGCTGTTACCACAAAGTATTACAGCATGTTGGCCCCCAGAGGATACTAATTGCTAAGCAATTACACACCAGGAGTGTCCCGTGTTGGCCATCAGACCTCTGCCCAGAATGACTATCGCTGCAGAGAATGCCTGTGGGTTAAATTGTAAACAGAAAGCAAGTTAATGGCAATTAACTCAGCATGATTACTACTGAATTACGCTGAAACTCTCAGGGAACATGCCTACATCAGTCTGTCGTCCTGTGGTGTTATTTGAGCGTGATACCTTGAGTGTGATGTAGTTACGTCATACTTATTACCAGGTTTGCTTTGAGTTCAGGGCTGCAACTGACAATTATTATCATTGTCATTTTTTAAAAAATAAATCCCTGAGTTTGAAAACACTGAAATGGTGAAGGTGAAAAATACCCATCACAAGTTGTAGAAGTTGAGGGTGACACCTTTGAATAGATAGAACAAAGCCCAAAGATACTGCATTTGCAGTGATAACAAACCAAGAAGCAGCGAATCCAAGAAGCAGAAACTACCAGTGTATGCCACTGTAGATTTCGGTCTGATTTTATGACATAAATGATGACTGAATTATGTAAATATCAGTGGTTCATTCAATGATCAATCAATCAGTGGTTAGCGACTTGCAAGTAATACATGAATGCAGTACAAGTAATACACAGACAAAAAACTGACACGCAAAGGATTGATCCATTTTTCTGTTTGCCAGGTGAACTCTGGTTGTAAATATTAATGTTCATGAATTAATATTTCTGGTGACTTCCTGACTTTTCCTCAACCATCAGACCGACAGTATCAAAATCAAAATGTTGGAATAAAGTCTCTCTGTGCCACTAACAGGGCTTTTGATTTTGTTGTTATGATCAAAGGTGAACCTCTATCATTGAGATGTAAATACTACTACTATCAGCCAATCCTCAATATCAAGTCAAAAGGTAAATCAAACCATTAAACACTGGTCTGTAAATCAAAGCGAGCACACATACTTAATGCTACAGCACCAAACCTCCCTCAAAAATCAGAGACGCTTACCCAACTTAACGTCATAATCCCTTCCACTTCATCAGAGCTGCAGAACTACCACCATGACGGCTCAGCTCACTTACCCCGTGAAGAGAACACTCAACCATCCAGCCTCATCAAGTCTATTTATCAGAATGATCTCTTTAAAGTCAGCTCTCCCCATCCCGTCGCCCTACTTAAAGCCATGTCGTGTTAGCGCCCATAGATCGTCTCCCTCATTCACGTCGTCACATCGCTGTGCTTATTCTCTCATTATAGAGAGCGGGGCATCAACTCTGTCTTGGCTGGGATTAATATAACTGGATACTTTGTCAACATGTATGAACATCTCCATTGGAGAAACTTCGTTGTCATTACATAACCCTCATTCATCAAGCTAGAGTACTGCTACTGAAAAATGCAGTTAAAATGATTTTGCAGTATTCAGTCCATTTATGATATTACTGTCAAAACAGTTTCTTAAAAGCCCTCACATGAATAATTTAGGCTCATTTCATGATGGCTGATTGTCACTCTGGCAGTTTGACTAAATGCTCCTCAATTTCAGCCTTGAATTAGACTGCAAATTTCAATTCATTTGCAGCCCGTGTGACTCTGTTGTCCCTTGACAATACGCAATTTCCCTTTCCTGTCCTGTTAGTCCCAGGCATTCCTAAATGTATTCCCAAAATCCTGTTTTACCCATTCTGCCTAATTACTCTCCCAGAGGATGCTAGTCCTTGGATGAACCATGGTTTTCTCCTCTCGCTTGAAAAAAAAGAAAGAAAGAAAGAAAAAACAGAGTGCATTAGAAGACTAAGAAAAGAGAACACCAGTGATCCTGCAAAATCCTGTATTGAAAACAAGACACTGTCCCACATAAATATGCTCTGTTGCTGTTGCTGAATTTCTTCCTTACTTATGGTAGAATATTGATTCACAGTAAAACGTACCTAGGGCCATTTGTTATTCTATTTGTTTTCTATCAAGAAACATAGGGGAAAGAACACAATATACTGTACTATTTAGACACTAATGCTCCTTATTACTCTCCAGCAAGCCTTAGAGAGACACATGAAATATTGTACAATTGGATTCAGATATTTTTCTCTATTCAACTGAGGGGTCAGAAAGCACATTTTATATTTCTCTGTATAAAAACAGTTCTCTAAAGACTACTAAAAACACTAATTGTAAAGGTCACTGCATATCAAGGTTAAAGGTAACCATATACAAGGAGGAGAAAGCCTCATGAGGATATTTGGATAATCCTATGCTAAATGTGAGTTTGTAACTCCAGGCCACATTACATGTGGGCCATTATGTAATGTACTCATCATAAAATACCACTGCATGCCATTATCAGCAAATGGAAATATCAAGACAATTTTCTTAGTAGTGGTGGGCTAATGAGGAGTTAGAAGTCTACTCAGGTTAGAAGAATCCTCTCTGTGTGTTGCTGAGGATAAAACAAGTGAGATGTATGTTAGATGCTCCTGTGGTTAAATATGCACTTAATGCATTTTTTTTTCAAAATCAATTCTTTTGTTCAAGTTTTGGATGAACTCCAGTTCGCCCGGATTTGCACTTGAATGGCTTGAATTACTGAAATCCTTCCAATCAGGCAGATTTGTGGTATCTGAACTGACACCGGCACAACAAAATGTCCCCTCAGCATTAGTCTCTCCATTTAAATTACAGCTACTGCTGTTGTTGTCCAGTCAGGTACCAGTGCTGCATCGTTGAAGAACGATGGTTCCAACATCTGTGTTGCTACTGTTGTTTATAAGTACTTGGTAATAATTACATCACTTTTTTTTCCAAATGCATGTATCAGATACTTTTATTGTGGAGTGGCAATTGTGGGAATTCTCCATGAATCAGAATAGACTAGACTTTTAGTCCCATAATGCAATTGGATAGTGTGTCTGAGGACATCACAGTGACATCATCAGGGTTATTTGGTCAGATGACAAAGTTCCCCTAAAGCCATAGATGACATTTTACAACATCATGTCAAATCAGTTGAGGGCCTCTTTAGGCTTTAAAACACATGAGTTAAAACTTTGTTTTTTTTTTAATTTTTGCATTAACGCAGATCTTGGGTCTGTCAACAGTACACAACACATATGCATCTTTACAGTGATTTATATCGCTAATGGAGCAATACAGCTTACTCTGTTAGCTAATTAAACTGTGTTTATTTTATCATTTGTCCTTCAGATTTAATTAACAGCACAAACATGTAATGGTATTTAGCAGTCGACTAAATCACAGAAGTCCGTCAGACCTTCCCAGCAGCATAGAAGCATAAAAATATTCTTCAAAATAAGTTCATTAACACCCTCTAAACTGAGGTCCGTCAAATAGAATAACATCAATAAAAACACAAAGTCTCAGCCTTTAGCAATGGTACGCTACATTTAGAAACAAAGCCATCACCATCATCAACACAGGACATTTAAAACATATTGCAGTCCTCAGATTCCTTCAATGTAAAAACACATAATATTTCACCAGCACTAGGAAATGGGCAAGATCCTAAACACAGCATGTCCAACCAGCTCATTTATTAAACATTGCTGTCTAAATAATGTGATGCCGCTTCTCTTCGTCTGTAACTACAGGTGAAATACAGTTGGAGAGAGGTCACCATCCCCTGCAGCTGCCCAGACTAATCACCCACTCTGAGACTGAGGGGTGAGAGGTCTGAGGGCAGAGAGCACACACACGTGCCTAACCGAATCCCCACTTCACCTTTCCACCTTCCATCTTTTTCTTACCCCTCCCACTCTCTCCCCCACCACACCCAGCACCCCCGCCCCCCTCCCCACCCCACTGATTTGCTGCCTTGCTGCTGTTTTTTGCAGATGACTGATCATGCTGCTACAGCTGCACTTGGGCGCCCAAAGCCATCATCAGAAATGCAGATGGCTCTGCCCCATGATGCACCTCACTGAGCTGCTCTGTTGGCATGCCGTTGCCCTGACTATATTTCAGTCTGTTTTTAATTTGAACACATTATATTTTGTTTACGTTAAGTTTGGTTTCACTAACATTTCCTTTGTCTGCTGTCCTCCTCACTCATTCCATAAAAATGTGATTTAACCAGCATTAGATCCTCTAATTGAGTGAAGGACCAATACAATGATGTAAAATGCTCAACTACAAGTAGAGATACAGACATATTATCAGAAAAATGTACATAGAATACACAGCAAACTATAATATATTACTGATGCATCAATGTATTAGTAGCACTATTGTTGTAGATAGTTGATGGAGCTGATTTTGTTGGAGTTCCACATCCTTGATTGGGCGTTTATATTGTAACCATGACGTACTTTTTCAAACCCAAAACCACAATCTTTTCTAGTAGTTTTTGTGGCTGAATCTAACCAAACCTGGATCATTTAACCACAATCATTATTGTAGCCATGATTACAAAGTATGCCTGCCGCCACAGGAACACTATTTCAAGAGATGCTCCTATGGGTCATATCAGAGGGTAGGGACAGCTTAATCTGAAAACTAACTTGTCACTACTGTATAGCTTTCAGATAAATATAGTGCGTTAAAACTATATTTTTGCCATGAGATACCGTTTAATTTAAGTATAACATAGAATAAAATGGAAATACTAAATACTAAAATTTTATTTGATTAAATGTACTTAAATACTTTCCACCACTGGATTTAACTCTGCCCCTCTTTTTGCAGCTTCCTCAAGAAAAGAAATCTAACTGAAATCTAAGAGCGCAAAACTTTCATGGGTGCATTAACTTGCTGCAAGATTAACCTGGTTGAAGATATTGGGAGGCTGTCATGGGAACGCGTTCTCTTTCCTGAGCTTTGACTACCTTCCCCTCAATACTAAGGCATTAACATGAATTATGTAGATAAGCAAGAGAGAGATAATAGAAGAAAAATCTGCTATGTGCACATGGGTGTGCCTCGTAAAGACTGACTGACAGATTGTGGCTTGCAAGTCTCTGTCTGGGAAAGGCATTTTAGACTTTTCTCTAATTCCACTTAACAAAAGACAACGCCATTACTCTTGTAAAACAATGGCAGACAAAGAGCTCAGATTTATTGCAGGAACTAAAATCCACCTGTGTCTATCCATTAAGTCAGTGGTTGGAGTTTTAAAAAAGTTCCCCAGTCGAGACAAAAAGGTTTCCTCAGCTTATCAAAAAAGTAGTAAAAAAGACTCACAATTGTGCTGGGTTTGTTACATATGGTATACAACAAAGCTGAGCACACCCCAGGTCAGTCTCACTAAAATGTTATTAAGTAATTATAAATCTGGTTTTTGTTTGTTGTTGTTGTTGTTGTTTTTAGCCAAAGCCCAAGAACAATGAAGGTAATTAATCTGAAAAGTAGAAATGTTTGACTAATTAAACTACAATGAAAGGTCAGTATTAAAAAAGTAACATCAACAAAAGCCATTCTTTTTTTCTTTTATTAAAAAATTATTTTCTGTTTTCTCTGCCTTTATTTTTGATGGCAGATTCGATCCTCATGGGCACGGACGACACCAGTCTTGCATATATCTGTGGAGAGATGTTCTGCCGTTCTTCACAGATGATTATTTTCAGCCGCTCTTTGCTGGAGGGGGTTTGTGTTGCTCTGCCTTCTGCTTTAAATACTCTAAAGGTGTTTCTGCTGGATTCAAGTCAGGGTTTTTGGCCTGGTCTTCTTTACAAATTCTTATGTGGTTTCTCAAATAACCTGTGGTGTTCACAGGTAATTTCATAGCCTTGTGCATGCTATTAGACTTAACTGGAAATCCCTTGTGCACTTTTATTGCTTTGAAGTTGCTCTTTGGGGCCTGTATTTTCAGTGTAGCCTTACCTGTTTGTTTTTAATTGTAAATAAGATCAAATACCCTAGACTTCAACTTAAAACTAATACAACTATTGTAGGATTTCACTCAGTTTTGTTCTATAGAGTAATGTTCACAATGGAGAAGCCGTGGAACTCAATACAATCAACAGAGTAGTGGGTTGTAAAAGAAAAGATTACAGATAAAGAGAAGAATTTACCCCCCGTATTGCCTCCAGTAACTGTCTAGGGAGTTATCTTGTCATTTCCAAAGGTTCTAATTATTGATATTTGTTAAGTATTGACTCCAGATTGTCAGTGGGATAACAAATGCCTACCTAGGGTGGTTTGCACTTTTATATTGATCCCTGTGTGTGAACAAATAGCAGGAAAAGCCAACCATTTGTTCAAATTAGACGTGCTTTGATCTTTGCATTTTGTAGACTTTGAATGAAAACTGGTAGGCGGCACCGCTCGTGCATCCTGACAGCGCTACTCAACATCAAATGGGCATTACGAGGACAGTGAGCTACACAGTTCCTTTGAAAGACTTTGCAGATTCTGATAAGCACACAACACAAGCCAAGAAACTTTGAAATGAAATGTATCTCATTATTCTCCCTGCACTGAAAATATCCACCTGAACAGTCCACGCTAAAAATTTGTTTGGTTTCACCTAGTGTTCCCATTGAACGAAAACACATTAATCATGAAAGGCAGCCAGGGCTTTGCACAAGTCTTTTTTCTACCTGCTCTTGCATTTATTTTTTTCCCCAATCACACACTTTGCTGTGGGGAAGTTCATGGATCATAAATGTGGAACGTCTTAATGCACCCTTTAGCGGAGCCTCTTTCATGCTCTGAGAGGCTGCCTTGGAGCCATTCATGGCTGGTTGGAGCAGGTCCTGAGAACAGGAGAATGACTTCAGTACAGTAACACCATCACACACACTTGAGATGCACTGGAGATGCAATAGCCGGCAGCTGATGGAAGATATCTCTATACCGCAAATAGAGTGGCTGTGAATTATTAAAAGGGGAATTTTGTGAAAGAAGAGTGTAATAAAAAGAAAAAAACACACCTTTCCCTACCTTTCCCCACAGAAACTACTGTATGTGTGTGGTAGGTTGGCAGGATACTCTTGAGGGCTTTAAAAGCTAATATCCTGCAGGGATAGACAGGTTCACTGTGAAATAACGGGGCTGTTAAACTACCCTGCAAATTTTTGCCCACTGGGCAACAATGGCGTTTTATGCCATGGAAAAGAACTGCAGCTCTGTTCACATAGCGAGCAAGGGAAAAAAATGGAAAGAAAGCGAAATGGAAAATACATTGCATACAATTTTTGCTCCCAAAGCTATTGCATTAGCGAATGAATAACAGCGATTCATGATTTTCCATTTTTATTCATTATTTTTCTGTTTAGCTCAAAGGTGATAGACGTGTTTAAAGTAAAAACTCCAATGCACATTATAAAGGCAAACAAAAACAGCAGCCTTGAAAAAAAAAATAGCTGTAACAATTATTGCCTGTCAGTGTCTGTGAAGTGTTGCCTGTAGGAGGCGACATCAACATGTCTAAATGTGTTAAACTGCCTCTGAACTGTTGTTGCTCTGACTTTCCTTTACTGTAGGTGGAGCATGGAGCATCCAAATGATCTGATCTGACGGTGACTGAACAGCTCCCCCTTGTGGAACATCTGCATGAAATCTAAAGATGAGCTAATGAATGAGTCAAGAACTAATTCCATGATGTTTTTCACATCCAAATTCTCAGACCTGCCCATGTCACCAGGCATGAACAATAATTAAAAGCATTTGTATTGTATTGTTAGAGATCAGATTCTAATACCAGCATAACATGGACACAAGCAAAAGAATTTGCCAAGAATGTTTTCATCAGTTAAGAAAACAGGGAATCAAAGTCTGGGATTTTAAGACAGTCCGGTATGCGTTCTGACAATGACTAGCAATTAAGCACTGTAAAATCCATGATCCTTTGGGTAGCAGAGAGGGGGTCAAAGTCTTGGGGTTCCAAGGGGCATATGGGTTTAAGGCTGAAACTTAAAGGAACTGACAGTGTCAGGAATGGAAACCTCACCCACCCTGGACTGGACAATTCTGTGGGTGGTGGTGAATGACTGTTCTGACCCGGTGGAGCAATTTCCTGGTTTGTTTCAGCGAGTCCAGTATCATAAGTGGTTATGCCTCCCTGTGCAGTCAGTGTCCAACTTCTTCTAGGGACACTGTAGTGTCTCTGCATCACAACTATAATTCTTTTTAATTGAACTTTTCAGAAGTTTCAGTAATGGTACACCACCTAGAACCAGATGACAGGAAGTCTGCTTAATAACTTACTGGAATTCTTAATGGTCGAATGATGACTCTCATAAAAAGTCTGTGAATTACAAAGCCAGCATCATTTACCAAAGATGACGTTTTTACTTGAGTAGAGGAAAAGAGGAATAAGAAAAAGAAAAAAAAAACAAAAACAGTTTGGTGTGTTTCACCACATAATCACCAACCAGAGCACGTTTTTTTTACTCATGTCTCTGAGAGACAAGAATAAAGAAACCAACAGATTTAACAAGACTGATTTGTTGGTACATATAAGATCAATGCATACACTGAAAAGCTGCAGACACACTGGATAAGGGAGTGTTTACTGAACACTTGCTGTAATCAAAATATCCCAATCACTGATATAACATCCCCCATGTTTTGAATTGACTTCTTATTAACAGTATAAGTTCAACATTTATCTCTGTGTTTTTTCCTCTATATCAAATATTGGCTTTCTGAATGTCATGGCAAAATGCCACGCAATCAATGGAAGTGCATGCGACAGTGATATTGGTCCATGGATAACTATTAAGACATTGTGTGTGTGACAGTGTGTGATAGGTAATATTTTCATTTGACTTGTTTAAATGATTTTCTGATTTGGTGGAAAATATAGACAGAGAAAATGTCAGACTTTTCCGATATCTGACAGAGGAAATGAGCTAGTGGCATCGCTACAGTATATCCTCAAATGACTGCGAGGTGCTGTGGATTATTGCGAGGGTACAGAGACACAAATTGAGTCATGATGGGAATTATCACCATAATCTTACACAATATAGGAGGGGTCCCTGAACTCAAAGATGGGCCATGAGGGGTTGACATTTAAAAACTGTCTTGAGGGAGGACCCATTGCCTCTCGCAGCGGGGAGCCTTGTCGACATCCTTGGCTGCTTTAATGATCCTTATTCATCTTTACCTACTCACCCACAATTTCACAAACATACATAACACAACCCACACATTCCCGCGCGGACACACAGGCGTACATTTTACCACAATGGACCCCGACTTCAGTCATACATAATAATCTTTCTGTGCTCTACGTAGCATAGCACATAAATTATAGAGCACAAGTTCCATGCGAGTTGCAAGTTGTATTCTCTTCAACTGTGCTATCTACATTTGTGGTTTTTCCAAACACTCTCTCCCACACTCACATATTTTGTCCTCACATGAGTGGGATACAAGCTTTACTTCACTGGCTTTGAGAACAGGAAGATAAGTGGAGATGTGCAGCACTTTATTTCCATGTCAGGATCCTCTTTTTCCACTTGATTGGCCTTTCATCACACAGCATGTGGTGCTGACAATGAGGCAACAGGAAGTGGAAGCAAAGAATGGAGTGCGTTGGAAAGGAGATGAAGTGAAGGCATGGGGATGAGGGGAGGGATGACTGCTGATGGTCTTTGATGAAGCATCTCACGAGACACAAAAAGGATGACTCAAACCAAAGCCCTGCTCCGCGTTCACCCACACATCCATGTATACACACAGCAGCATGTGCGACCTATTCAAACACTGCGTTCATTGAGAATATGCACAATATGACAATAAAACCTGAGTGCATCAAAAGTCCACGGTGCCAAGAGCCTGCACAATTAGGAGCAGAGGATAAGAGAGAAGAAAAGAGAGAAAAAGAAAAAACTCATTACTAACTGCCTGTCATCCATTTCCATTCATTTGTTTCCAAGAATGAGCCAAAACAGAAAAACCTTCATGTGGAAAAAGTCTCTCTTTCTCTTTCTTCCAGTCTTTTCATTTATTTCACCTTGTCACTTTGATGACACTGTGTGAAAAAAAACACGGTTTAGCAATTATAAATCCTAACATTCAGGTAATCTGTTCTGACAACCTGGTATGGCACAAAAATGGCAATACTACAAGCTGTGCTCCTCCTACATACCTCCATGTGTCCATCTTTCTGTGTCTACAGAAAAACTCCAGAAAGTTAGGGGGAGAGGGTATGACAGCTTATTATGACTCCCAGTGGAGGATGTTCAAAGGAGCTGTGCTCTGACACCCAGTATTCTGGGTTTGTTGCTTTCTGTTTTAATCTAGCCTAAAGATATATGTTAATCAAAGTGAATTTTCAGCGTCTGTTTTCAGGGCTTTGCCAAAGCTTTCGATTCTCTCAGAATTCAAAGGAGCAGGCCAGAACATGAAGTGATGAGCACATCGGCAGCTCAAATTCACTGAGATGCAGCAACAGAGCACAATAGCAAATCGCTACAGTAATGTGACAACTGTATGTCTGTATATTGATATGAAAGCAAATCTGCAAGAGACTGTGTGGGAGGGAAAACAACAGCTATCAATGCCAGCAAAGTTCTGTAGATGCAAGAAGTTTTCCTTTTCTGTTTTCCTTTAAGTCTGAAGCTCATATCTACTGATGTTGCACACAACAGGTGTTGCTGTTCCCTTTGGAAAGGCTGCATGCAGACGGTATAGTCTTCATACAATACGGTACATTACAGTGAGGTAATGGCTATGTTGTTAAATAAAGATATAATGCCTTACAAAGGCAAAAAAAACAAAAAAAAAACCAACAGTGACTACACATTGAAAATTGAGAAAGGGAAAAAAAAGCCAGCTAAACTTCTACTAAAGTTAACCTGCTTTGCAGAACTTGGTGGCTAGCATGTCATCAATTTGCCAGACTAAAACTTTTTAGGCTAATCAGCCTAAAAGGACACATAAAAGACAATCAACTCAAAGCTCTATTAACAGATTTTTTTTTTTTTACTACTTGGGGGCAGTAGGACAAACGCATCTTGTGACATTATCACCTTATAAACCAGTTGTGTGTCTGGCCACCTGACAGCTGCCTGCTGAAGCTGGAAACATCGTCAGTAAGGGTGGAGTAATAGCCACTTCAAAGCAACAAGAAGTAAAAATGCTCTGTAGAGCTGAGGCAAACTGCAGAGTTTAGTGTGACTTTTCTCTGGATTTATCACCACAACTGACACCTTTTCACAACACAAGAAATCCACTGTTAATGTGAGAATATTAATCAGTGCAGCTTTAAGTTTTCCAATTTTCAAATTGCACTGCATGCTTAACTAATCCACCTTGGACCCCAAGGAAGTGGTAGAGGACATGACTGGGGAGAATTACATCTGCACTGCTTTGCTTAGCCTGCTGTTAATGTGACCCCTTCTGCTACTGGGACTCACATCTGAACGAGGACCTGAGCAAATTTAGATGGAGCTTCGACCTTTCAGCAGCATGGACAGCGACCGTACAGTGCTCCATAAATCTAGAGCCTTTTTATTTTTGTATTTGTTCAAATATGTTCCTGCTCATCTCTGTTGGGATTTCTTTCAAGAAGTTTTATTTTGTGGATTGGTCCAGATAATTAGCCAAATCTTCTCACTAGTGGCTGAATAATACCACACTATACAATACACACTATTTGTAGAGTTCCCAGGTGGTCTCCTGCTTTGTTTGACTAAGTATTATTTCTTGATTTTGTTCTTATGATCTGTAATGAGATTCCTGTCTCTGTCTCTGTGGAGTTCAAATGAGACAAGACAAAATGTTAGGGTGAGTGTGCGAAAGTAATGAAGACGATCTTAAGGATTTGTCCTTGACACACAACTTGTTCCCTATCTACAGAGTGTATGTGGAAAAGGAAAGAAGAAACATAAAATATGCATTTGTTTGATTAATCTTTACAGAAATGTATATCACTGTTTCATCTACACCAGTGCATTTTTACTTTACATAATATTGGCATGTGTTGTTTCTGACCTTTTTTTGTTTTGCTTTTAATTTGCTATGCAGTGTAGTACAGAGAACATCACTTGAAAATATACAAATTCTATAATTTATAACATTTCATGCTTATGAATGTCGTCTTTCCATAAGATCTGACATGCAGCTGAAGGGTTTTGTTGTGACTAAAGCCCAGTTGACTGTGATTTCTCTGAGGTTTCTAAACCTCTCTTTTCCTCACAGCAAGACATGTCACAGAGAACATGCTGCCGTCGACACGTCAATAATGTTGTTAATAATTTAAATTTAGACGCAACAAGAGAAAGCTGCTAGGAAATGTGGGTTTAAATTTTTCAGTTGATACTACAGTCAGTCTACCAACAGGAAACTGTTTATTCGGGTTATTACAACAGATACAGTACATCAAATTGGTGAAAAGTATGCAAAAAAATGTCCATATGGTCATATGTTTTAAAGTTCCAGTGGAGATTGGCTTTAAAAAGTCTTTGAGAAGATGAAACTAACCAAAGAATGAACTTTAATCTCTCTGTTGGTGCCAGACAGAAGCTGAGTTACAAGATGTGGATTAAATTAAAGGACCACCTGTACAATAAAGTGCAATAAAATACAATATTCCAAAATTTTTGTTAAAGCAACTTAGAGAGATGCTGATTGAAGCTGCAGGGTCATATCATAAAAGTATTTTGTTCTTCTATGGGAATTTTGTTTGGGACAGTCAGCAGGCAGACTGATGGGAAGCTTCTGCTAGGGCTACAACGAACAATTATTTTCATTATAAACGAATGTAGCAATTATCTTTCAAAGTGTCTGTGACAGTTTCCCAGAACCTATAAGGTGAAATCTTTAAATTATGACAGGTCCATACCCAAAGAAATGTCATTCACAGTATTATCACAAAAATAAAAGTAGTAAATCCTCACATTTGAGGATTTTTTTGTTTTGTTTTTTTTGCGTTGTAAGATTGATTCTTACAACGCAAAAAAACTCTAGTTTCTGCAGTGAAAAAGTACTACTCATGCAAGGTAAAGTCATTTTCTATACTCAAGTAGCAAATACTGTTAAAACAGGCACAAAGAGTTAAGTGCCACTAATGTTGAACAGGATTTGCAGGAGTCGAGTGGTGTGGGAACCTCTTACTGTGTTGCTCCAACCACTTGACCCTCAGCTCCACAGACAAAATAGATCAGTAAGGAGCTGCCATAGCAACAGGGAACCACCTCTTCCTTGTCAAGCCCTTGGGACCGAGATAGAAACAGATAAGGCAGGGGTGGTACTTTGAAAGAGAAGAGGGAGCATGGCAGGGAAATTTTAATGAGAAAGTTTTAATTGCCACATTTGTTTGAGAGAGAGAATTTTAGAGAACTAATGAAAGAGAATAAACCAAAATAATGTTGCACTTGCATGCACACTCAGGGGAAGCGGAGCAGAGAATAGGGAGGTAGAAATTAAGAAGACAGAGCCTGTTAGAAAGGCCATGAAGAAGAAAGAGGGGCGAGATTGAAGAGCAGACAGCAGGAGTCGAAGGGAGAAATGGCTGTCACGCGTGGTAGCCACTCCTCATGGGAAATGATAACGAAGCGAGATGCTATCTAATTATATTTCGCTTACCAAATCGATTCAAGCCAAAAACAGCAGCAAGTGCAACAGGCAAGAAATCTATTCCCAGCACTGTGCGGAGCGTAAAGGAATCACACAGCAAAATTGAAATCATCAATGACCGTCAGCGAGAACGGATGGTGGTGTGGCTACTGGCAGCTCAGTGGTGATCAGAGTCTTATCCACACATCTGCTAGACACCAATCTTGTGCAAAAACCTGGAAACGCTCCCAGTCCCTCAGACTGAAAGAGTTTGAGGGTAGTAGCAAAACAAAACCACAGCTAATCCATTACCTCACAGCAAGTTTCACAGCCAGTCTACTTTCTTTGGAAGAGTAAAGAACAAAAAAATAAGTTAGAGGATTTTTCTACACTGTGGAATGCACGAAAAAAAAAAAAAAAACTTTAAGATCTTTAAAAACCAGAAAAAACATCCATTAACTATGCTTCTCCAACAACAAAGCAGTGACAAACACAGCCAACGTCCCTACTCTCTTTTATAGAAATACAGCTCTAATTAGCAGCAGTCGACCTCGTCTACCTGACAGGTCCGTAGGCAATATTAAAATATACAGGATACATGCCCAGGATACATCTGCTTCAGAAAATCCCCTAGATGTTCTGTTTAGGTTAATAGAGTCAGTTCCATGTGCCAAACATGTATCAGACATGAAGTGCAGTCTCTCCCCTAAGCTTCACGAAGGCACTGTGAGCTGCTACAGCTGCCTGTGTACTGACTTTGATGTTTTATTCATTTTCTTGGTAGCTTGTAAATGTGTCTTTTAGAGCTATGGGAACATGAACCCTTGGTACCCTCTCATGGTGCAGAAGCATATGAAATGGAAAGGTTGAGCCAAGCAGTGGACAGGTAGCTTTCACAAAACATGGTTGCTTCTGTCCACTCCTCCATTACCTGTGGGGAACGTCCAGCACAAAATTGTGTAATACATGAATGTGAGTTAAAACACAGAGGTAATGTTTTTGTCGAATACGTTTTGGTTCACAAGTTCATTTGTGTGAGAGAATAAACTGTTGAATCTTGAATGTGCGGCATCCACGACCCGACAGTGACATATGGCAAATGCATCTTGTGTCATTGTTTAAATTTTCCCTTTCATATTTTCTGGAAAACTTTTGAGACAATAAGAATCTGTTCATTTGTCCTTAGCATTTCTCAGTCAAGCACTTATTTGATGACTCATTCTTCTTTTATAAGAATATATTTCTTGAAACCTAGAAAACAAAAAAAAAAAAGAAAAGAAAAATAATGTAACAATGAAGATAATTCCACAGGGGCCATGTTACACTGAACTGACAACCACACTTCAATTGACAATGAGTCGCTGTAGATGGTGTTTTGTGGTGAGTGTGCATGCAGCTCTTCAAACTGCTTTGATACTAGGTACCATGAATATTTTGCAGTTTGCCACACACAACATCCATGCCATGAAAAACCCCAACGCTGGGGTGCCCTGATAGCCTAGTGGTTACGCCGCATAATACACAAACGCTACATTCACAGTTCGACTCCTGACCAGGGAACTTTTGTTGCATGTCATACTGTTTCCCTGTACTGCCTGTCTATCCTTCCACTTTCAAATAAAGACAATATGCCCCCAAAAAATTATATTTAAAAAAGAAAACCCAGAAAGCAACAACAGTATCATCAGTAGAGACTTGGGATAAGTCATGCTGGCTTAACATTTCATATTTGCTATTTTCCCTCATTTTAGGCACCCTTTGCTCCACAGCAGCAATATGTATCTTGGATGATAGTCATGCAATCAAAAATGCCTGAAATTAAATTGTAAATGCAACCAAGAACAATTGAAAAATTCACTAAACCTTCTCCAGAGATGTTCAGAGAGACAGTACAAGTAACATAATAGGAATTTGCTTGGTTTAAATCCAGTTGAGGAGCATAACCATTTCTTTTCTGTCACTGTCGAACTGTCCAATGAGCCGAAAATAAAGCTTTGTATTTTAGTTAAAGAAAGAAACTAGTCATAAGGTTTTATACTGCCAGCGTACTCTAATACCTGATGATAAATATAGATACAGAAATACAGAAACATCACAACCAAACTCAGCTCAAGTAAGAGACAAATGTTACAAGTTGCTATAAAAGACCTTAGAATAGTAAGAACTGACAGTGACTCCTCAGTTTCCAGAAACTGCGGAGTCATCAGTCTGTGCTGGGAGATGCATTTGTTTCACCAAGAGACTTTCTGTCTGCCCACTGAAATGGCATTGAGCAGTAATTAGGAGCACATTAACACATGTTAGTATTCATAGAGGAGGCGGCGGTGGTAAGATAAAGAGCAGCGAGAGACAACGAAGATAAGTGTAGAGTGAGGAAAACTAAGAAAATCCACCCCATTTGAGCGATGAAAGAGGTGAAGGGTAAGAGACAGAGCAAGGAGGTGAAAGATGGAGGGAAAAGAAGAAAGCCGGCGCTGATAGCAAGACCGCTGATGATGAAAAGCTGTGTTTGGTGCGCAAGCGTGGACCTGTTAATGAAAGGGAAACAGCAGCATGCGTTCCCATCGTTAGCCCTCATTAGCCCCCTCTCTGGGGGGTCTGTTGTGAGCGCACTGAGGAGGCGGCTGGAATGGTGGTGGTGGTGGTGGGGGGGCACCATAGACTGGAAAGATGAAGGCGTGAAGGGATAGGAAAACAAAAGAGGAGGGTAGGGGGTGGGAAGTTGTTTGAGGTTTGTTGTTGTGAATGCATGTATGTAAAGAAAATCTGAACGTCTCACATGCATACATGTAGTTGCTTTGATTTCCGAGCATAAACTATATGTCTCTCACCAACAAAAAAAATTAAATATATATTTCTATATGTATGAGAGATCGAGGTACAGTAGTGTGACTAATTATCTGCTGAAACACTGTATTAGTTGCATGATTACCAAGCTCCTCTATAGCTAATTACATAGCCTGCTCTTGCCTGACCTCTGCCAGCATGATACATTGCTCTAATTCTCCATCTCCCACTCCTTACCCCCCCCAACATCCACCCGACCCCCCTCTTTTTTTTCCATCTTTTTAAAAGTTCACTTCAACTCCCTTTGAAAATGTGACCTTTTTATACCTTATCTTAACTACCCATAAAATACAGCCATAAAACATATAAAGGAACATTTTAGCCCCGAAGTCAGAATCAGGATAACCCACTACCCCAGTTAATTAAATGAACTGTGTAATACACAGTTTTCTACCTGTTTAGCTGCTATCTCATAAGCTTATTTAAGCCAAGATCTACAGCACAAATCCAAGATTTCAAGGCAGCCAGTGGTATAAATGGTATTAGAGGATATTTCAAATTTGTGCTAAATAAGGAGCTTTGGTCGTATAATTCTCATAAAACTTAAATGCAATGACAGTAAATGATGCAAATCCAATTTTTTTATTTATTTGTAGCCGAGGGAAACTTAGCCTGTGTCACTGTTGTATCCCCAGACAACAATACTGTAGCAATCCCCTTTCTTTCAACCATTGCAGAAAACCATCTAAAAGTGTGTTTAATCTGTCAAGAAGGTTTTCACCTTTCTTGTTGTCTTTGCAAAGGGGGAAACAGAAAAAAAAATGTTGGGTGAACAGGGTTTCTCAGACAGATACCTTGGATGGAAATTCCAGCAGAGTGAGTAAAGCATCCACTAAGGATGTCAGTCCAAATAGTAAATCTGGCATCCTCTGTTGTTCTGCCATTCTTCAAAGTGATTTTATATCTTTCACAAGGTTCAATTGCTCATTTCCTACCCAGTGTCAAAATTATTGATGTCCCCCATCAAACTTATTTTGGATCAGACTAGAGGAGGATAAAAAAGCAATTTTTAAAAAAGTTAGACCGATGTGTCTGCTGCAAGGGTTGATGTGAAGATTATTCCTATGTCCCGTCTGTGTTGTCCATACACTGGTCCATATTTACTGCCCTAATGGTTGCCTAATGTGATTTAGTTCAGATCAAACTGCTACGTTGGCTAAACGTGAAGTGAATTGGCCTCAGGTTCTGGTAATGTCTGTTTGACCTGAACCCATCTGTGAGAAGAAAATGGACCTCCACACTAAGTTTGCATCTGTGGAGCTGGCACAATGCCAAATAAGTAACTGGCAAAGTTCATTGGACAAGCATATTGTCACTCTACATACAGCACAAGTATCACACTGAAGCAATTTTTGACCATAAAATGTGATAATCTATAGGCCCAGACAGAGAGGTCTAGCATCAGTGCACCTAGAGTTGTTTATCAATGTGTAGTTGCAGGTCTAAATATACCAGCTGTGAACGTAAAAGTTACACTGATGCATACACCCATATATTGAATGACAAGTCAATTAACTAGTTTTCTCCCTTGTGAAATAAAATTATGAGCCTCACAACTATCGATTTTGCTACCGACAGTTGTATGGTCACACAACTGTCTGCCATGCAAGCACACAAAATATTTTTGTTTTGGAAATTAAACAAGAAATTGTAACATAAAAGTGTCAAAGGCAAAGATGAAAATCTAGATGTAGTGGCCACAGTGTGAACTGCGGGTTAGATGGCATAGTGTGGCAGGGAATTACTTTTTTTACACATCCATTATAAAAATTACAGCTTTAAAACTAAGGGAAAAAAGCATCACTTCCATTCAAAAGAGATCTTTTCCTTTAGATCTGCACAATATATAAATGAGATTCATCAGCCGTGTGGCCACCAGCTGATGAATCTCATCCAGTCATTTTAATGCAGGTGTACAGGATGGTGATTATAACCTGGTATTTCTGCTGATGCTGATGAGTTCCCTCCACCATGCCTGACCTCCTCCTTATGTTCAAAGCTTTTATTATTGTTGATTAAAAAAAGATGTTCATGCATGTTGTTTATTAAGGGGAATTAGTTCTCTCATTACTGCTTGGATTCTTTAAGAGCTGCCTTTCCTACCGCGCGTAAGCGTATAACCATTTGGCATAAATGGTCAATTCAGTGATGTGCTGTGAGTGTCTCTGACTAAATTATAGCAGCTATTTTACAACAAACAGTTGCACTGGAAATTACTGTTTATGATACGTATGAGGTTTTTTCCTTACAGTTGTTTAAATCTTGCTGTCCTTGCAGCTTTGTGAAGTATTGAGTTACCTGTTTTCTGTCTCCAGCTTCTAATTGATGGATGTGCTGGATGTTTCCAAAATGTTGCACAATTATAGATGCCTCATCTAAAATGGGAACCCTAAATTGTTCTATGGGAATTCAGCACCAGTATAAAAAAAAGCAAAAGCAAGTATAAAAACACCAGTTGATTCGCCTATATTAAAACCTGTTGACTGTTCAGCTTTCAAATCATTAGGAGTGCAGGAGCTCCTTTACTTAAATCTGCCAGCACAGCGCATTCTCATTAATCCTCTGCATCTTTGCATAAAAGGCCAAAATGCTTTTAGCAAAAAACTTCATGAATTTAACAGGTTTTCAAAAGCAATGATGTTGTGGCAGAGGAGATGAATAAATATTTGGAAGTGTGTAAGTTTTAACAAAAAACCACCTCGCCTACTTCACACAACTTTGGCATTACACCTTGGAAACATAACATCAGTTTTGTCTTTTTCGCCTGTCTGGTGTCTCCTCTCCATTATGAAAATGTCAGCACTTTGTGGCAGTGAGTGCTCCAGTTTTAAAGGGGAAGAGCTGATTTGATTGGCCATGATTGATGCCAGCCCCTAACACACCCACAGACACTTAACTGAACCTCTTCTAAACTGGTGCCCCAGTGACACATCTGGTCACATTATTACCAAAACTCTGCCAGAGTCTGCACATTGACTTTAAAAAAAATAAATAAAGGGGCCCAAACTCTGTTTAATAAGATCAGTCCTTCCAGCCACTGATTCATGACTGCTTTCTCTTGGCTGCTAATGAAATTGGTAGCCATTTAGGAGCCAGTTTATGTGATCAGCCATTTCTGTAGTCTACTTCCTCAGCAGCACCTTTTTTAACACCTTTCTTTCAGCTCATTCTGCCAATCGTTCTCCTCCTTAAAGCTCTTTTCCCTTCACAAGCTTAGTGGCTTTGGCTGCCGCCACAGCTCTGTGTGATTTTATCATGTAAAAAGAAGAGAGATTTTCCTCTTCCAGTTTTCACAGGTCTCAGGTGTAACAAGGTGGAAAGTGAAGAAGGGAAGAATACAGGGCCAGAGAAAGGCAGGCAGTGACAGAGAAAAGGGAAATGAGATGAGGATCCCGAGGAGTCAAATGGGATGAAGTGGAAAAAAAAAAAGGATGGGTCAGAAATTGACTTGGTGTGTGGGCCAGCCAGTTACTCGGTTACTTGAGGAATGCAATTAGCATGTGGTGTATGTGAACAAGGTTATGAAAGAGAGACGGGAAGACAAAAGAGAGAGAGAGTGAGTGAAATGGAAAATCCTTGCAGGTGCGTAAAGCCACCAGGGAGCATTGCCTGGAGGAGAGAGGATAAAAAAAGAGGGTGATTGACATTCACTTTAATCCATAACTCACCACATGTCATCCAATTTTTACACCTGAAACACGAAAAAGAGTCATAGAGTACCAGGCAGACAATGAAAGTGGACAGCAGGGAGCGAGAAAGAAAGAGGCAAAGAAAGAAAGAGGGAGAGAAAAGGAGACTTAATTCCACAGACTGGATGACACACAGAGAGAAATTGCAGGAGACTAGAGAAACTCTGACTAGACTATTTGGGATTTGATGCAGCTCACAGGAGATGAGAGATGTATGAAAAATAGCTGGAACTGAGGAAAACCAGAGAGCAAAGCAAACAGGAGGTGGGGAATACGTCACAGAGGAGCAGGGTGAACAAAAAAAAGAACAAGAAACCACTGGTTACAGTGCCGCTAAAGACCACTTCGGCTCATTGTGCACCGTGATTATTCCACTGCCAGTCATATAGGAAATAGGAGGCGTCGTGCTGATGCTGTCGATAAGCTACCAAGGGAAAACAAAGGAGTGGAACTACAGCCCATGAATGGTTCATCTCAAATAATGAGAAACTAAAGCAATGTTCCAGGTCAATCACACTGTGACAATGTTTTGTAGCCAAACACGCCCACAAATACCACAACAAGCAGTCAGCATCTGCTATAGTAGACAGGGCACTATGACTAATGGTAGCCTAGTTTTGCCCATTAATGTTTTACCTTAACTTTTACCTATACACTTCCCCATATGGCTCCACCATTAATTTTTCATAAAGTGTGTTGTTCTCTCTGTAATGCTTTTTGCTTTTATATATATAGTCAAGAAAAAACTCTTTATTTAAAAGCTGAAACTGTAAGAAGTGGTTACCTCTAAAGTTGCCCGGAGTCCACGATGAGTGAGAAAAAGGGCAAACTTAAATGCAGTGTGTACTGTAAGTGAGATGCTGCTTTTTCTTTTTTTTTTTCTCTTCATTTTCTTTCTTATGAAAGCTTTGAGTCACCTCCAAATTAGGTGAAAACCAACCTTGAAGGATTCTTGCGTTTTCTCGCAGCTGAATGTGCTGGGGTTAGTTTACAATGCAAACGCCGCTCTCTCTTTCTCTTTCTCTCACTCCTTCAGTGGTGACCCTTGTTGCAGATGCTTTTTCTCTAATTAAAAGAGGAGAGAAGCTGCCAAGCAACCGTGGTGAAACTGCAGACCACTGAGCTTTCCAAGTACACACACACACAAACACACACAAAGACATGTGCAACAGATTGCACACTGATGCCCTCAAACAAATCTGTTTCCAGGAGATGTTGCCCCTGACAAATCACTTTACCTGACCTGTCTGCATACCCTATATGCACTGTATCTCCTATGGAGAAGACTGATAAGATTTGAATTCCATCACTGTTTCTTCCTTGCCTCAGGCGACATAGCCATGGTGAATTTTGTGCCATTTTATCTCGTTAGCAAGTTATCTCGATCTGCGACCAGTAGTATACAAGTCAGACAGCTACTGAACAGTACAGTAGCTATAATAGCCCAGAGGAGATATGTAAAGGGGATAGTGAAGTTCAATTAAGACACATCAAAACTACATTTTCTGCGTTTCTTCATCAGTTCAATGATCAGTTTAAAAGTGCACACATCTGCACACCTCATGGCAAATCAGTGTCTCCCAGAATCAGAAACCACACAAAAGAACAATGAATCTGAGGTTTAATATTAACACATGTATTTCCTTAAGGCAGGGACACCCATTATGACTGCTTAGCCAATCACACATATCATTTGATCATGACAACTCGTCAGACCAAGTTGGACCAGGTGTGTCCTAGCCTGAGTCAGCTGGTGTTGACGGCGGGCAGATAAAATGATATAATGTGTGATATGTAAAGATTCTAGTCTTATGTCTTCACATTCAGTCACTGCCAGCTGTTCTCATGATTTCAAGTTTGATATTTGTGACTGGTGTCGACAACCGATGACATCGCTTGTGTGTCACCCGAGTGAGGAATACTGGGAAATAAACAGCCTTGCCTGAAGTCAGCTTTATAAAGTTCATTCACCTCCAGTTCCCTACACAGGCCATGTTGCCCATGTCTGTCCATTCAGGATCTCACCCAAACCCTGTGCTTTTGTGCTCCTTTCATGGGGCCTTTTCAGTGCAAACTGCAGTGCAGCTGTTGAGATGCTTTTAATGACATACAAAATCATAAATGGGTAGGCACCCCTCATCCCTGTCTGATCTCCTTAAACCAGTGCTCTGCGTTCTCAGAAAACAGGGCTCCTGTCTGTCCCCAGAGTTAAAAATAAGTCTGCAGGTTGCAGGGCCTTTTCCCACCAGGCCTCCTTCCTCTGGAACAACCTCCCTGCTGAAATCAGACTGTCTGACTGTGCTGGTGCATTTAAATCCAAAATTACTACTCATCTTTATGCCGTTACTGGCTTATTCTTTGATTATTTAACGCCTGGTACCTGTTGCCATTCTCCCACCAGTTAGTCAGTCTCAGTCTCAATGAATCCATTAAACCTACTAATTTGTCATGCCGACACGATTTCTGTAAACTTTCTGATAACCACGACATCTCTCTAACCCTCTGTTTGTTTATTCCCTCAAGTACAAGTGTGTTCAGGCTGTGCCTCTCTTCCTTTGTCTCTCCAGACCCTATTTTTTCCTCCTCATCCTCCCTTTTCACCCAGGCTGTCTATGCTGAACTATCAGCCATCCTGGGACCTCTCTGCCTCTCCCGGCTGTCAGTGCCTCACTCCAGATGTTTTGGATCTGGATCTTCGTCCTCCAGGAGTCCCAGCCTCCTTCTTGTCTCTCTCTCTCTCTCTCTCTCTCTCTCTCTCTCTCTCTCTCTTTCTCTCTCTATGTGTGTATTTGTTTCCTTCTCCTTGACGTGGGAATGATGCGTTTGGTTTTGCCTCTGGTGTGTTAGCTGCACCTGGAAGTTGCTTGATGTCGTCAGTCTATAATGTTGTCATCCTGGTTGTATCGTAATGTTGTGCAGATTGTGAAGCTCCCCAAGGCACATTTGTGGTTTATGATATTGGGCTTTATAAGTACTGCATATACACAGTGCTGGTTGTCATCCATGTTTGTTTTAGTACAAGAACATGCAACACTGAACAAGAGCATGAGAAATTTGCAGGTTACTGACGAGTCATGCAGTGACATTTTCTGGTTTTTAAGCAGTTCAGATTCTACGAAGGTCAGAAGTAAACTGCCAAGGGTAAAAAAGAGACATTCAGGTCACCACCAAAAACTGAAAAAAGTTTCACAGAAAACGATTCCTACAGGTGTCACAACTTTTGTTGATGACTTACAAACCTTCTGTCTGTACAAAGGCAGTGTTGGAACAAAATGTGTTACCACACCCTCTGATGCATTAATAGGACAATACTGTATGTACTGCAGGAAGTAGGACTGTATATTGCTGAATCAGAATGATTCAGAGATAATGGCCAGAAATATCAGAAGAAAATAACTAGACAGTGGCTTCACATGATGGAAGACCAGCACAGAGTCCAGAACTTGTCCCACTTGCATATGTTGGTCACAGTTCTTCAATAACCAAATTTAGGAGATCTGTATCAAAACACTTGGCTAATGCATCACAATCTGATTTTTCTAAGACACTATTAATGATATCAGCTTTGACCTAAAACAAAATCCAGTATTGGCTGAGCTGTGCTGGGTATATTATTTTGATTGGTTGAGAAAAGTGATTGGAAAGGCATGAAGAACCAGTGTCGCCACAAATATGTCACACAACATGTAAAACGTCATTTAAGTCAAAAAGGGAAAAGTGTCCCAAGACTTTTAGCAGCTGGCAAGTCTGAAGATACGGATGATTATGATAATGCGTTGAGCACCCTTCAGTGAGGGGAAGTAGTGACATCTGATTAAAGACTGGCCTGGATTTGAGCTGAATTATTTAGATGAACATACTGACGGAGGGAGAGAGAGCGAGAGACACAGAGAAAAAGAGAGAGGGAAAGAAAGCCAGAGATAAAGAAAAAGGGGAAAAACAGTTCAGTTAAGAATCATCTGAGTCACTGCACAGCCACCCAAGGGACAACAGCCATATGACTACCCTGTGTGCATGTGTCGGTGTGTGTGTGGTCATTCACACGTGCAAGTCCATTCGTTATTCTATTCATTCCCTGCTCATTAAACTAAACAAGCACAGTTCCTGGACACTGATTTGTCCCATTCAAATAAAGACATGGTCTCACTTCTTCACTATTGGTCCGTCCACACATGTCAACAGTGCCGATGGCTCAGAGATTAAAGGACCCTCCAGACAGCCATTTTTCCACACTGACTATTTTGGGGGACAAACTAATCCCTATAAATCTTATCAAGGATATGTGAGAAACCCAACCATATGTGGAGGAGATTAGTGCGGGGTTTTTGGCCTTTTCTCGATTTTCTCACTTCAGATAGCAGGGCTGTCGGACACGCACATGCTTGCACGCACATACACACACACACATGCACACACACACACACGCACACATTCACACAATCAATTTCCACATTTACCATTGTTTTCTTTGAAACTTTGAAGGGTGATAACAAAATCCTTATCAATCCTCAGCATTGAACTGGGCTTTCTGAGAGCGAAAACACGCTCCCATGCACGCAAATACACTCACACATTTACTGAAGCACACTGTGCTACTTAGCCAAGCTCCTCATCAAGCCCTCTTCTCATGCTTTTTGCTTGGTGAGACTGGCGTAGTTTGGTTGCTTTCTCAGCTCACGTTGTGTCATCCCTCATTACTTCCAAATGCCAATAAAAAAAAGAATCCAATCTTCTGACGCCTTTTGAAGTATAGAAATGGAAAACTGAGCCTTGGTACAAAGAGACAAAAGACGAGCCAAAGTGAGGGAAAAGCAGCCGAAAGTCAGAAGAGTGGAGGGAGAGGGAAAGAGAGAGGAAGCTGAGGGACAGATGTGTGGAGTGTGCAATGGACAGTTTGAAAATGAGACAAAAAGGGGGGAGCTGAGAAGTCGATTATGTGTGTTCTGATTTGATTTGTATGGCAGATATAATGATGGTTAGTTTTCTATTCATCTTCCTAGCTCAGTGGGAGCACAGTAGGCAAATCAGGTTTTAGGATCTGGCCAGTGGGCAATGAGGAGGGCTATTAAAGGATCATTACCATCTCCTGCCATTACAGAGCTGTTGCTCCAGAGGAATTACCTTGGTAATGAGACCAACCTGAAACCGACTGCTCGCGGCAAGCCTGACGTACATTACATGGGAACACTGTGACACAGGCACGCACATTTATTTCGGAGACACACACAGCTTGAATTGATAGTGCCTCCTGTTCATTCCCCACTTACTCATGATAGTATATCGGCGTGAGCGCTGGTGTGCAAGCATAGACACACACATCACAACAAACGCACCAATTAATGCTTCAGAAGGTGCGTGGGAGTCCAATTAATCCTTTCGACAGTTACTTGTTTGTCTGCTTGACTTATCGGGTTGCCCCTTGTTTGCGTTCATATCATTTGCCCCCTCTTACTGCTCTGAGCGTGTCCATGCGTTTGCTCCCTTTCACACGCCGAAATGCTCTGTCACTGTGATTTCCAGTGCAACCTCTGGAGCTGGTAAGCTATGAGCAGTCATTAACCTGAATTGCTATCTTAGAGACGCATACACTTCCTGTCAGCGGCAAAGCCATTTTGCTGCTGTTCCATTGTGCAATGGAAGGTGAGAGGGAAAACAATTCTAGTAGTAGACATCCTACCAATTCATGAAGGAAATCTTGCGTAGTGCTGCGACAATGTTTGAAAAGGAAACTCAAAGTAAATGGAAGTCCTGTCACTGCACAGTTACTTAAATCGCCACCTTAAAGTCACACTCACACCCAAAATCCATCTTCAAATAACCAGCCCCCTTCAGGTGGCTTGGAATGGCAGCCATATTGGTCATAATGGATCATATGGAATATACTGGATGGAGTCACTGTTCCCTAATCATGCTGGTATAACACCGAATGTTCACATAAGAGGCTCAGTGTTCGAAAAGCAAGCGAGTCTGCAAGTCCAAATGATGTTGTGTTTGTAGCCATAAAGATGGCAGCTGGAACATGAGCCCTAGTAACAATAAACTTAACATATACAAGATACATGTCGGCACACACACACACATTAACACACAAAGTACCTTTCCAAGGGCAGAGCCCATTCCAGCTTTATGACGGACCTAAAGACACGCTGTGGGCAGTGAGGGCTTTGGCCAAAAAGACTTTATAGCATCATAAACACAGTTATACCCCATCTCACCAACATAAATGCGTGCTGGAGAGTTACCAAGAGGACAGCTTGAAGTCACACCTGCTATCAGGGGAGGGAGACGGTATTCCCATAAGGAAATCAGGAGGAGACGCTGGATGGTATTGTACTAATTTGGGGCAGTAGCAATTTATTTGGTCTCAAAATTATCCCATTAAGCTTAACATCATCTGTTTTTCATTTGAATCCTGCATTTTTTAAAAGTGTTCCATCACTATCTTTGGCTTTGTTTCTTAAAACCTCCACACACTCATTCCTGAGTGGCAACACATCTGCTCCTTATTGTCACTATTCCACCTCCAGGGCTGAGTAATCTAAATATGATTTCACAGCCAAATGACAAAACAAACAATGGTCAACAGATGCAACGAATGCAGATGAATAGTGCCTGGGTGGACAAACCTGTGGTGAAGACCAGTACTGTTTTTCTAATTAAAGAACCTCCCTGTGATAATGGGATGTTGAGCTGAAGTGAGAGAGTGTCAGGTTAAAGACTGAGAGGTAAAGTAAAGGGCAGTGCCTTAGCCTCAGGAAGACACCAGTCTGTGGAACAAAGCCTTAATCTGCATATGAAAGAGTAGAGTTTTAAAAAGGGGGGAAAGGGGGAAACCAGAAATCAGAATCACATGTTCTCACAGTGCACTGTTAAAATTAGGGCTGCAATGATTATTTTTATTATGGAATAATCAATTGATCAGTCTATAAAATGACAAAATATTAAAAAAAAAAATACCCATCACAATTTATCTAACACATATCCTCATGTTTGAAAAGCAGTGACAGGCATTTTTGTTTGGTCAATAACTTAAATTAGTTGATTAATAAATTAGCTAATTAGCTTTTTTTTTAACCTTAAATTAGGATGGACATTATTGAGCTCTCTGAATACAGTTAACCCACTGTATTCAGACCCACTTAAGTCCATGCACAAAAAAAGGGAAGCAGTGCTTAATGAAGAATCTACAGTCTGACCTGGATTTGGCTTCTTTTACATAACCAATACTCATTTTCTCTCTCTCTCACTGCCTCTGTCTGTCTGCCTCGCTCTCTCTTTCCTGAGATACACTCACATTTAGGCAGAGATTTGCATACACAGAGTGGGGGGGGGAAAAGGGATTGGGGTGTGAGAGCCGGGTGGAGGGAGGCTCCATTGCCTCTCAGAAGCAGACTGAGACAGAGATCACCAGTCTGTCAGTATGAAACCAGCCATTCAGTCTGAGAGGCGTCAAGCATGGTAATCCCAAAGGAGGGCAGAGGTGTGTGTAAGGATGGAGAAAAAATGTGTGTGAGCAATCTAGTCTGCAGACAGGTTTATGCGATTATATGAGAATATGCACATGCAGTGTTTGGGGAAATTCATGTCCACATGTGAGACATGCAGGTCAAAGCCTGAGTATAATTTGGTGTGTGTGTGGGGGTGGATGTGTGTGTGTGTGGGTCTGTGTGTGTGGGTGTGGATGTGCTGGAATGCATATCCCCTGCTTGCATGCATGACTCTGGCAGATAGCAGTCTGTAACCAGAGTGTGAAAATCTGTAAATAGGGCGATGAGGTTGCACGGGAAGAGAATGTACTGTGCACTTATACAGTATGTCGTAACACATCGTGATTCGTGCTAGATGTTGTTCCACACTGAGCCAGCAGGGTCGACAGCAGAAACCTCACAACATCAGACTAATCCACCAACACTTTCCCCCAACTTTTCAAGAAATAATATTTTAAGTTTCTAAGCCCCTCACTCTGCAACGCGCTAGTGGTATGGATCTAGAGAGGGAAATTGGATTTCTGTAGTGCTTATGAATTCAAGTGAACATGACCAGCTTATACATCTCCAAAAGCCCTCAAGAGTATGGCTGGCGGATGCTCTCTATGATGGAAAAAAAAAAAAAAATCTGGCATGTTTGGATTAGGAGATGTCCTTGTGAATCTCTCCTCTCTTGCTCTTTATCTCTTTCATACCCCACAAGTGTGGACCACGTGCATTGTGTTGCACAAACTTGAGAAAGCGCCGTGGAGCACCGAGGTGTGTATTGTTTTGCTCTCTCACTCTGCGTGCCTTCCAGCCATGCAGATAGTGAGTCCCCCGTGATGGCAGACGAAGCAAAAGGTTGTTTGTGACATAAACACTGCATCCACACCAACACCACCCCTGTCATCCCACATCCTCCCTCTCTCTTTGAGCTCTGTGGCTGTTTTACTCACCCTCTTTTTACCTTCTGCCTGTCTCGACTGCTGTTAGTACACAGCAGATAGTTTGGTTTGCATCGGATGACTCCAGAATACAAACACGAAACCAGTAGAGTGGTTAAATCTGAAAATATTGGGTCAGTTTGTGCCACACAAGTTATTTAAATCACTTTCCCCACTATCAAAGGTCAAAAGTCAAAGGTTTGTATCCTGTAAGTGTTGTTACTGGCTTTATTTCTATGGAAAGGGAAAAGCACAATTACCTTAAAGCCTCTTATTCTGCAGGCCCTTCACCCTGATCTGATAAAACTGAATCAAGCATTTGCAAGCACACCTACTTGCAAACATTTGATCTACCTTGCTCATGGTTTTCACATGGTTGGATGGGAAATGCAGTACAAGATAAGGAAACCTTTTTAGACTATAGGGATTCTCTGTACTTGCCTGCTTAGGGAAAGTGGGAACAGTGCCATCTAGTGAGATGTATGCAAATGCATGGTGTTTAGAATCTCAGCTCTCTTTTTTTAAACTGTCTGCTTCAAAAGGAACCACAAATTGTTGAAATAATTGAATACCTAAAAGTATTTTCTCATTCTTAGATCCTTTACAGATACTCAAAGTCCAGACAAAACCAAGAATCAAAAGCTCTCACAGCCAGTTCATGAATTTGGTGACTTCGACAATCTCATGCAATCCTCCTAATTTCGTCTTGACCCCTGACCCCTGATTGATTGCTTAAACTATCAGGGCCCCTTTTTGATAGAGGTGTTCTCATCAATAAACCTGACAGGTAGCCAATCAGCTGAGGAGCAAAGGGGGTTGGGAAGTTTAATAAGGCGTATCTGATCCTGAAACCAAAGAATAAATTATTTCAAGCAACCAGAGACAATCATTTAAACATGGTTTACTCTAGGATTAGCGAAAAACAAGACAGACGAGCTGTGAAGTAGTTCCTCACAAGGCAAACAATGTTCTTCGTAGTGACCGGGTGTTGAATGGTGTGAGGCGGGATGAGAGGAAAGAGTGATGAGGGTGTGATCCAGGGTCAAGGATGGATATTTGTGGCGTGCCAGCCTGGGTGTGGATAATGGCTAGTGAGAAGTCAAGAACCATTTAACTTGCTCTCCCATTTGCCTAATTTAAGACCTCCATTTAGATTTTGTCTTTTGGGGCTACTTAAGATCATTCTCCTGTAATTGAAATGGACTGCATCAAATTGAAAACCCATTACAATCTTTAAAAAAATTATATCTCCCAAATACAAATGCATGTATAACTACTGAGTAGCCCCTGAAGAGGGATGTGATACCTTTTTTTTACTGAATATTCTGAAAAAAGAGAAATAAAAAGTGATAAGATTTCTTGGAGTCAACAAGATGTGACAGCCATGATTACTCTGCGCTGAAGAGGAAAAAAAAACATTTAAAAAGTATGAAATGATCCCCAGAAGATTCAGACATCCACAAAAACAAAGATGATTATCAGTGAGATAAGCTGTGATGCATACCATCTCTGAATCTGTCATGACTCCAGTATGAGACAGATATTGCAAAAAGCTTCGCATGTGACTTAGATAAGATGTATATCTGGAGAAATATCAAATAAAAAAAATTACCCTTTTAGGGATTTTCCCATCTACGAGCTTTTTACTCTTTAAACTGTTTCCATTTAGCGTAACCCAAGCTAAACGATTAAAATGAGACAAATCCTTTTGGAATCAGAGAAAATATATCAGGGCTGAAAGGCAACAGCACTTACACTGTGAAGTGCATTCCATGATGTTTGATTCTCTGACACAGTCAGAGGGGAAGCGGGTTCACGGTGTCAGCTCAGTCAAACACTCAAAGAGAGACCGAAGGCCTTGGTTTCACATAAAGCGCACAGTATAGACAGCCATTGCTAAGGATTACTGACAACAAGCGATAAAACAAGTATAGTATTCACTGTAGCACTCACTGTGTGTCATTGTGCACCTGATACAACTAAACTGGCCTCAACTCACCAGTCTAATGTCCAATTCAAGCTGGCAGCAGTGATATGAGTAATGCCCACTATCACAGAGAAGCAGGGAGTGGGACAATTGACTTCTCAAATAAGAGCCACTTGACAACTTCTCAAAGAAGATCAATTATGGTCAGCGTTTGGATCAAAGCACTGACACAAGTGTGGTCATGTGGCACATGGCCGCCAGAGCCACGCTTACCCGCTCATATAAAAGCCCTCTAAGAGTCTCAGTCTGGGTTGCTTTATGTTCTCAACGACCACCAATGATTGCATGACAAATCATTTAATGATATGTGCACATTATGCTGTACGATGACTCAATAGGCAGCAGAGCTACTTGAGCCTTTGCTGAAAAACACAATTACACTTTAGCTCAGCCTCGTGTGGCAGGAAATGGAGGGAGCATCCTATAATAACACCACGTAGGTAAATTAAGAGTTAAGGTGAAGACATTTTGAAAGGGCAGGTCTCTGTGGCACAATGGCTCTGAGCTACAGCCCTCAACCCGTCTCCTTCCACCTCCCTGCCCCCACATGCTATCCTCTTGCCCTAGTAGATGAGGTTGGCACCATAGTGTGACAATATTACAGGCAGGGGATGTGATTACCAGATCTTAATCGGCTGTAAATCACCCGTCATCTCTGTCTTTAATATGCGGCTGCTGTGCTCCGGTGAACCCAGACACCGAATGACACCGGCTCCTCCGCTTGCTGACAGCATTTGATCCAGCTCATGGACATTGATGTTTCTTAATTATCGAGACAATGGAGTGGGGAGCGCAACGAGCTAATGGGGAAAATACTGGCCGGCCAGGTTAATTTGGGGTTCATCGAATTACTGTGTGAATTAGCGTGATGTCGTAAATTACAACAGAGCGGTAATGAAGAAATGGAAACTTTGAGAAAAAGGGAGCTTTCTGCAGCAACAGCAGAATATACCTCCTCCCAGATAATTAAATAAAAGCACAACCCACAAATTAGAGAGCCCTTTGTATTCTGAGAAGAGAGGCTATTCTGCTGGCTGTAAAAATGGGAATGACCTGCATGTGGCCTGGAGGGGAAGAGAGGGAAAGGACAGATCTCGGCTGTATAAACCCGTGAACGCTCGCAGGGAGCCAGGCAGAAGGGGGGGGGGGGCAGTCACACACCGACACGAAAGAGTTGGTAAATGGAGGACAGTCGTAGGGCAGATTTTATTGGAAGGAATCTGAAACAAGAAGTAAAGCTGGCAGAAGCAAGAGAGAGCGATAGCGATAAGCTAAAGAATGCAGAGAGAAGTGTGAGGAGTGGGCGGGGGAGGAGGAGAGGTGAGCAGGGGTGAGACAAATTTCTCTGCACCGCATTTCTCTCTGACATCCTTCAGCCCATCTCCTGAGCCCATCCATCTTGGATGACAATAGCGTGCTGATTTGCATACCAAAAACGCTTTCCGATACACGCCTTCCAAGTCGTTGCAAGAGATTAAAAAATATTGACAATTATTGACAAAACCCAAAGGCACGGGCAACATTCCATCTGGAGCATTGCATCTACCATTTTATTCTCGTATTTGCTCCTTTCTTCCTTCTTATGAGGCCACGTTATTGACTTGAATATCTGATTGCCACGTCTCAGGCTTATATGAGCAGTGTTGGGGAGGTGCACCGCGTTGGCTTGTAATAGAAGCGGCTGTTGTCTTGGATGGGAGGTTATGTTGTTATTGCTTGTTTGTGCACATTTCCCAATGACACAGACTTTAATTAAGATAATCATCGCTGTGGCACCCTGCGCAGCTCTACAGTGGGGTCTATGCAGATTAAGGCCTGGCCTATGCTAAACCCCGTGCGATCAGTTATTCTGCTTACAGGAAACCTTGTGATTACAGTGATAAATATATGACATAAAAGAGAGGATAGGGATAGAACGCAGTGCACCAGAATTAAAGGGCCATGGAACAATCGCCGAGATATTAAGGAGCGTCATCAGTCCAGAGCTCATGCGGAGGCGAGTGAAATGAGAGTCATTAATTGAATAAGACAGACACCATGAGGGAAGTCACTTATTAAAAATCCTAAAATATAAACATGCAACAGAAGTCAAAGTGTGGCGTCAGCATATGGAACTAATTGGGAGAATACCTTTTCTTTGTTAATAAGGAAAACAGCCATGAAAAACAAATATTCTGCGCAATAAAAAAGAGGTCGTCCCTGCGGATGAGGTTATGCCTATGAATAGAAATGGCACAGAGCGGTATCATAAATTTCCTTGATGTCCTTCTTCCTGGCTTTAAAGTCACTGTAAGCTCCTCCCTGCGAGGGCAAAGATCTTGTTTAGAGGTTGAGAATCTCCTTAGTACTACAACAGAACAATCTCCGGTCTCCAGGTAATTAAGTTTCTCATGTCCCGGCTATTTGTTGCTACTTAATGAGAGCGCTCTGCACCCCTCTTGTGTCCTATACTGTAATTAATGGACAAGGTGAAGATGAGGAGATGGAGGTGGAGGCTGAAGCGCGGGAAGAAGGCAGTGGAAAGTCGTCCTGTCTGGTGACCTGCTGGTTGCCCTCAGAAGCTCTCTCTCTCTCTCCCTCCCTCCCTCTTGCCTCCCTCCCTGCCTCTCTCTCTCTCACCCCCCCTTGTCTTTGTATTCCTCTCTTGACTTGCTGCTCTTTTTCCAGTGGGCTGTTTGACAAGCTGCCAGTTCTAATGCCCTCAGTGCAATGTCCCTTGTCAACTCCCATAAACTCTTATATCTATCAGAGCTTCCTCTTAACAAAAAAGAAGCTTCCATTATCAAAGTGATTAAAAATGATCTTTAATTTAGGGGACAGCCAAGGGTACGATGAGTTTAGACAGAGAGCCAATGGCAAAGTTCCACATCTGCATATCTTTATTATACTCTTTTCTCTTAACCTGTGTCTCTGCTTCTAGTCTTGTCTTTTTTTTTCCATCATTGCTCACTGCATCTCTCTCTCTCTCTGTCTTTGTCTGTTGCTCCACATCAATGAGAAGTGTTAACTGTTGCTACGGTAGTGTACACTGATCAATTGATCATCCTGACCTTGACACCGCAATGTAAATGCTGTTGTTAGATAACAGCTTATATGGGAATCTACTCCATCACGTGGACTTGAGCAACAGTGGCTTTAAAAATATTCAGTCCACCCACATCTGGAATGATAACCTTACAGTTACATATTTCATTACAAAATGTACAGACTCAGCGATCCATTGGAAGTCATCAATAGCAATGATACTAATGAAACTATTAAATTATATTTAATAAATTCAGATTATAATATCCTCACTTCAATTATCGCCTTCAAATGAGCATAGAAAAGATGCAATGCCGTCATCTCTGAAAGCTCCAACCAAGGTGAGATAAAATAGCAGGGGGAAATAAATGTGATATAGTGCAGTGAATAAAAGTTGCGGTGATGGTGAAATACCTTAAGAGCATAACTCCGCCATGCATCAAAAGTACACGCTGTAGAACTTGCTAATTTAATCACCTAAGTTGTGTTGGGGATTTTGGATGGCTGAGGAGGTAGTTAGTCTCTGTGCCAGTGGAGGCCACCTCGGTGTCACCCGCCTCCCTCTCACTCACTTCCTCGCTTCCTGCGCGGATACACTGCCAGGCCTTTCGCAAGCACTGCCTCAATTACATTTCCAAGGTGGCAGTGGTAAGGGGTGTGAAGAGGGAAAGGAGACACAGAGGTAGAAGTGAGTGAATAAGGCAGAGGGGAGGGAGGGGGGAAAAATAAAAAATAAAGAGCAGGTGCCAGAGAGCAAGAGAGAAATGGGCTCTGGATAAGAGTTTTGGGCAGGAGAGCAAAAATGCAGGAGAGCTAAATATGCCAGGACAAGCTTAATTAGGACTATTACAGGATTGCCATATGGGGTTCATAGGGTCGTCCGTCCGTCACAGCTACAGCATATGATTAATGAAAACCCACAAAGTGATGAGTACTAATGTTTTATGCCAAGAAAGAAAGAAAGAAAGAAGGGAGGGAGGGAGGGAGGTTGTTAAGAGTACATCTGACACAAACAAGAAGTGGCAAGGTGCAGCTCGAGTGCAAGGCAAAGAAAAAACAAATCACAATTTTCAGATGGGAAACTTATCAGGTGGATAAATGCACGCAGTAGAGGGCTTCTGAAGCCAGAGATGGAGGGATGTGGGAAGATAAGATGGAGGACGGAGGGTTGTTGTTGTTGTTTACTTTCAAGGTGTGCTGGAGAGATGAGAGTGCAGGACAGGATGGGGGGACGGGACGTGATGAATCCTCCTAAAGAGCAGCACTGGACATCAGACAGAAAATGTGATGAGGCACAAAGGCTCCCCAGCGCATATCAAACAGATGATTTCAGCCTGAGTGATGTTGTCTTGGCATTATCGACTATAGTGAGACTGAATGATAATGCCAGTGGCTGAAGAGGAGGACAGGTTAAGAAGAAGCACTCGGACAAATCTATGACTGCGTCTCTAATGCATACCAAATTCTCTGTTCTGCATTGTGTTCTACTTTCTCGTTTCACACTCACTTGGCTTGCATCACTCTGTCTCGCTGCCTGTGTTTATCTCACCTGTTTGAGTGAGTGCCAACCTCAGGAGGTACACAGAATTTGTTTTGCATTGTCTGGTTTTTACATCGGCGCTCTCTGAAGTACTGCAACTAAACTTCCAATTTAACTTCATGTTAGTCTCCTTGTCACATTTCAAAGTTACAAAAAGTTACTTCTAAAACAGATATTTTTAAATGTAACACAACAATTGAATGTTCAGTTTCACCAAATGGATGATAAAATGGTGAAAACAGGTTTCTTCGGAGATAATGAAGTAGGAGTCCTTTTATTTCCAACCAAATTCAAATGAATAATATTCAAGTATCTAGTTAAAATGTCTGTGCCTCCAGTTCACCTGTAAGCCCATGTTTCCCTGCTAATTGATCTGCACTGTAAAAAGAATCTGAGCCACTGGTTTCCATTCATGACAGTATGCCTACAGTATCATTTTAAAGTGTATCTCACACCAGTAATGAGAATAATTGTTGTCATGGACCTCAGACTCATGTTTGACATATCTGAGAAGTCATAGTCTGTTTTCAAGGTAGAAACTGCCGGTTTGAGAGAACAAGATTAAAAGCGCATTGCTGTTGAGGACTGTTGGAAAGCAGAATCAGTGAAATGAGTCATGGTTGCACACTAACTCCAAAACACACATTTAATTTAAATAAACAACAATCAATCTTAGTTGAATCTTCATCAGGTCTAAAATATTTCTAAATGGTTACCGCATACATATTTACTGTGACAGATGACAGGAGTGCTTAGCCACTAAACATGCTCAGGGACAGTACTGGGATGGTTATCAGCCTGTGTGGGTTTGATAAGGAACGAGAGCAGTCACCATAAAGCCTCTCAGTATAAACACAGCCTGTAAAAAAGGGGCATGAGCAAAAAATAAATAAATAAATAAAAATGGTGCATATGTTGAAACCAAAATAGTTTGTTGTGTGAACCAAACTGGAGAGCACCACACCATGTCCCCTTAGGGGCTCAATGCACTTGTGGGCGTGTTAAGTTTGAATATTTTGGTTCTGATAAATATGTGAAGGTTTGATTTGTGGATTTTGGAGTCAGTGTGCAGACATTTCCATGTGATGTGTGTTCGATTAGGCTCTATGACATCGTAGCTTCTTCCACGAAGACTCCACAGCCTCAGATGTTGTAGCTTCACATTTGGCACATCTTAAACCAATAAGGCTGATGAGAGCTACCCATTCTCCATTCTTCTTTTACAGCACAAATGTTTGCTTATTGTTGATTTCTTGGACATTGGTTTTACAGCATAGTGAATGTTTAAGATCGCAGCTGGGAATGATATACTTCTCTTTATCTACCCCACTTCACAGATTTACGCTGTCCAAAAAAGTTTGTTTTTACATAAAAATCTGACCAGAATCTTTAAATCTTTAAAGATGACTGACTACAAACTGACTAGCCACGACTCTAACAACCAGCACTATTGAACCACGTTGCAGCGTTTATGGGAAAAGATAATTTCTCGTTTGCTGTGGTTTAAAACCCCACCAAGGAGACATGGACATATTATGAAGCTGATGGTTTCCGTTTGTGCCTTCGGGCAGCTCACGTCTGGGTAAGTGAACTTCCATGTCTCCTGTCAATGTTCCTGCTCCCTGAAACAGAAGAGGAGCAAAATGATTTGGCACGCAAAGTAAACAGCAGACTGACTGGGCTGGGAAGAGAATGACGCGAGTTCGAGGATGGGGGAGAAGAGGTGGGAGCAAGAAAGCCACATAAAAATGTACAGGAGGAGAGTAATAGGGCATAGAGAAGAGGAGGAGCAGAAAAAAACAGAGGAAATGAAGGGCTGCTGAAATGGAGAAGAGAGCCATCACTTTGCAAGAGAATAAGAGGCAGGTCTCAGCATAGGAAAAAGAAATGGTATAAAAAGAGAGGGAGAGTAGAAATGAGAAAGAGAGATGGAGAGAGAATGGCCATATAACACCGCAGCCTGTCACAAAGCTGCTGTAGCATTCTCCCCGTAACAATAGCAGCAGATTGAGTTGGACAGGGTTCACAGGCCTGAATACTAGCCAGACAGACAAAGCTATTGAGTGGCTCGGCCTGTGTTATCTGGCCTGCTGCTGAATACTCCCCTTCTGCAGAGGTGAGCAGGCTCAGGTTACAGCGCTCACTGATGGGCTTTAGTCCATCACACTTACCCTCTGCTGAGCAGCAACCTCAGGCACAGCCCTGCGATCACACACCGAGGCTACACTGAGACCCAAGGACTTCAGTGGCGGAGAGAAGAACGCTTGTTGCAGACTGACACAGATAGCCGCGAGGAACTGGCAGCACGATTTCAAATGAATTATTTGTAGGGCTTTCCTTCAGAAATAAGCTGTTTGTTCATGTTGGCATTAAACATCAACCACAACTCGATATGACAACAATAGCTGCAGCTTAATCTGTTGTTAGCTTTTTTTTTCTTTTTTTTTTTTGTTGTTGTTGCTGTTCTGTCTGATATACGGATTTGTCCTCCACTGCATTGTCATTAACCCATGCATTTTCTAATTATCCGATTCACAAAGGACATCATAACAGCTAACTGCAGTACATGATCCCCATTATTTTTCCATGAGATGTCATGTTTATAATTGGAAGTATTATCTCATTGATCACAGCTGCTATTGTTACCATCATAATTACCACTACAGTGTCATTTAGATGGTAATTTGAGCATTTCTCACAAAACGTCAAGTTATTCATCATATTCATAGCATCCTATGGGATTGCCTATTGTTCTTGAAGATAAACACGGCTTGATGAGATTTTTGATGAGGGACTTATTGTACTTGTAGTATAATCTTGGTTGTCAGTACTGTAGTGGAACATTTTGGAATAAGGGATTTACACCAGGTTGACCTTTTGTCCAAGGCTCTTCTTTTTTCTGGCCCTGCCTCTACCTTCTGAGTGACTCTTGTCATGGACAGGTCTTATAAATATGGATGCCTTCTTCTCAAGGCCGTGATGCAATTCCAGAACTTGAAGGGATATCTGTTTTTTAAATTTTTTTTCTTTTTCAAAAAGGTTGTAAAAATGTTCTGTTGGGTTGCAAAAATTGGACCCACAGCTTCTGCCAAGGTTGCCTTTTGTTGTTTTATCTTACAGTGACACTTATTTATTTATTTCTGCCACAGCTCGTGCCACTGCAGTGTAGTGAAATCTGATGGCAGTGAATAAAAAGAGAATGAAAGATCTTTAGATTCTAAATGCAGCTGATTTTATATGAACTCTGGAATAAACAAATGCACACATGCCTTTAAAAAAGTGATGCCGTTTTGATATACTGTTCACTTTTGCTGCTTAACACGCAGGAAATTGTGCCTGTGCTGGGGCTATAAAAATTACTGTATGAAATCAGTAATGCAGGATGTGTCCTAACCGGTACATCTAATGCCTTGTGTGCATTTTCATTTAGCCACTCTAATGGCCAAGCTGTACAGAAAGTCAAAGGGTAAATGATGACAAGCCAAAAAATACACAGCAGGCAACTGGGGATAATACAGCATCACTCCACTTTACTCAAGGACCCTCTGGCCATATAGGTGCCCAAAGCCTCTCACTGCACTGCCTGATGTCAGTTGAGCTGAACTTATTTTAAAAGCACAACAACAATAAACTAAACGATGAACCATAAACTCTTATTAGGAAACTTTCCCAAGAGCCAACATTCTTCTGACAAAAAAAAAAAAAGCATGTTTGATTCACGACGTTAACACGATCACCATCTTGGATATGAACATGTTCCAAACACCAAGATACTCTTATCTGAAGTGCAATTGACAGTACAATGTCATAGTTTGGGTACCAGATGTTTGGCACTAACTGGTGCGATTCTGTTATCAAATCTTTTATGCAAGACTGGCATCACTGCATTGCTCACCTCACCCCATCCTGTCTCTTCAATACCCCCAGCTCATCCTTCAGGAGCACATGGTCACACACACACACACACACACACATATTTTGTCACCATGTACATCTTATTCAGGGCATTTTGTATAGAACTCATCAAGAGGAACAGATGTCATTATCAACAGAGATAAAGAATCATTACTTTGACAGCTTTACAAACAGCTATGTCACCCCGAGTGTGGAAGACAGATGATGGGATGTTGTCTCGTGATGATCTGAGCTGTGATTTTTGTGCATGTGCAAGCACATATAGCCGACTTCTACTGTGCAGTCGTTATTTTCGGAATGTTGCCTATAACCAGCGTTAGCGATACCCTTCATGCAGTTGGAAGCACGTCCTTGGCGGCAATGCCCACTGGGGGAAGGGAATGAGAGAGGAGGGCAGAAAGTGAAAAACAGAAAGAGATCGAGCAGCGTGCAGGGTGAAGGAGTTAGAGGCTGCTTTTGTTATCTGAAGTTTGCAACAGAAGAGGAAGCCACTGGATAGATTCAGCAAGACAATGAAACTAACAAGCATGACACACCTGCACATAAAATAAATAAAAAATAATAACACTCTAACATAATGGGAAGGAACAAGGTGCAATGAGAAATTATACAAGCCTTCATATATCCCCCAGCAGTACACAGTTACTCCGCATTAATGAACCATAATGGGGTTAGATTGGAATAGGAGATTACCTGCTTCAGTTTACTGTTGATTTGCAGTGACAGACATAAAAATATTTCCACCGACTGTATCTTCCTTGTAATTAGAGAGAAAATTAAAGTTGAACTTAATGCTTAAGCATTAAGTATCTAAAGCATTGCATGCATTAAGTAATTTAATGCATGCAAAACAAGTGTATTACACAGACTGCATACATTAAATAGGTTACAGCATAAAACAGCAAAACCATAGATATAAAAGAAAGATTTAAGGGATCACCAAATTCATTAGGATTCATGATCTGGGGGACCATGAGTGTCTGTACAAAGTTTCATGGCAATCCACCCAACAGACCTTTCAGCCTGGACCAAAGCGGTGGACCGACCAACCAACTGGTCATTGATAGTGTGGTTAAAAACTGTACAAGTAAACTGTTGGAGCTTGCGTGTAAAATGCTACCTAACTGTCAGAATAGCTTTTTCTCAAATCCTGTTAAACCACATTTTTTAAACATGTAACTACAAAGTAAAAGAAAATCCTTACATTTACAGATAATTACATGGTTGGAATATTTATTGCCAACACTTCAACCAGCCTACTCTCTTTCCCCTCTTTTTCTTTTTTTGCATATTAATCGGTTTTCTAACTATTTTTGGGCCACATAATTATATTGTGTATGTGTGTATTTGTATGCGTGTATGGAATCATATGAGGGGCAAGGTGATTGCTTATATCCTCAAAATTGCTTTTCTGACACCACATGAAAAATCACCTAAATCATTTTCAAAAGGTGGTTGGAAAAACCAGACTGGTGTGACAAATACCAAGGCAAACTGAACATCGGTGCCAGGAATTAATACATACTTAATCAAAGAGTTTAAAAATGAGAGTAAAACTAGAAATGTACAGTCAATGAGCACTTACTTAGGAACACTATACTAATACTGGGTAGGGCCTCGCTAGGCTCAGTTCTTCATAGCGTTGATTCCATAAGATGCTGGAAACATTACTTTGAGATGATTCTGGTCCATGTTTACATGATTGCATCAAATCATTTCTGCAGATTTGCCAGCTGCACACTCAAGCTGCCAGTCTCCTGTTCTACCACATCCCAAAGGTGCTCTACTGGATTCAGATCTGGAGACTATGGAGCCCACTGAACTACACTGAACACATTGTTCATGAAACCAGTTTGAGACGACTTTTGCTTTGTGACATGTTGGATTAACGTACTGGAAGCAGCCATTAGAAGATGGGAAACAGCGACTGTAAAGGGATGAACATGGTCAGCAACAATACTCAAGATAGGATGTGACATTTAGACCATGATTGATTGGTTGGTTTAGGGCCCAAAGTGAAGACAGGGGCCAAAAAAACATTCCCCACACCATTACACCACCACCACCAGCCGGGACTGTTGACACAATACATGTTGGGTCCACGGATTCATACTGTTGATACCAAATTCTGACCCTACCATCCACAGCCTCAGCAGATATCCAGATTCATCAGACCAGGCTACATTCTTCCAGTCTTCGGCTGTCCTACCTTCAACTGTTGTGGGGAGCCTGTGCCCACAGCAGCCTCAGAATTCTGTTCTTGGCTGACAGGAGTGTAACCCCACGTGGTCTCCTCCACCCACATTCTGTTCACCACAGATGTAAACAGTGGTTATCTGAGTTACTGTAGCCTTTCTGTCAACTCCAAACAGCCTGGCCATTCTCCTCTGACCTCTCTCATCAACAAGACGTTTCTGTCTGCAGAACAGCTGCTCACTGGGTGTTTTTTTGCTGTTTGCACCATTATGACTAAACTGTAGAAACGGTTGTGTGTGAAAATCCCAGGAGATCAGCAGTTTCATAAATACTCAAACCAGCCCATCTGGCACCAACAATCATGCCACGGTCAAAGTCACTGAGATGACATTTTGTCCATATTCTGATGTTTGGTTAAACATTAACCAATCAAGGGCAATATGTAAATAGGTTACTGCTAATGTAATTACTAATAAGTTACTGCAGCCTTACAAAATAGCATGGCTTCCAAAAAATACAGCTTTAGAAGTGCAAAACACATTTTGTGTAACTGTACATGTAGGTTTTATTTATGCCTGCATACATAAAGAAATGTGCTTCAGTGTAAGTAGTACTCATACAGTTTACAATGATTGAGAAATAGCCAATTATTAGTCAGCCACACAACAGTCGCCTGGCAGTTACTGGATGTAAATATTTACTATTTACTGTTCCGAAATCAGAGAAAACTATACACTGTTCACCTATTAACCACACACCTAAAGTTAAACGTTAGGACTTAAACTTGATGGTCATCTTTTCTTTTCAATTCCAATATGTTGTAATCGAGCCCCAAACCTTCCGACTGCACTCTACGAGGCCAGAATGGCAATGTCACACTGTACAGTACTGTACAACATGTTCTCATTCAGCTGTGTGAATCATGTCGCAAACGTAAAGCCACACTGTCATGTCAAATCCCTGCAACCCCCCCCCCCCCCCCCCCCCCTTCTCTTGTCCCACACCAACTCATTTCGCTCTGACATGGTGTAATAAAGTTCTGATTAGGCAGCATGTTAGGATTTCATTACAGTGAAATCAGTGCAAGCCAAGGGGGGATGGAGGTTTCTGCAAATGCATTTCCTGGTAACTCAATCATCCTCACTCCTATGTGTCTAAAATTGGGCTCATATGCTTCTATGGTTCCGAGAAGTATGTGTTTTCTATTTCATCTGTTTGATTGTTGATCTATAAATGCTGGTTAATGCTTCATGCAGGAACAGCGGACGTGTTCATGTTCAAAATGGCAAAACTGTGGCCATAATGCTTCCATCCAAGCTTAATATGAGCAGAAATGCACTGGATCTACTGGCTGATTCTGCTAGGGTTCAGTGGCTGTTCTGGACCATTTGTTGTGGCCAGCCGATGTTTTAGAGAGGGCCAATTAAATTAGCCCTGAAATGGAAAGTGCCTGTTTTAACACTGGCAAGGCAAAGGTAAAATTTGGCAGGAGCCTAGTTAGACAGATCCTAGGAAAAACTAGCATAGAGTGGCACATATACCTTTCTGTTAAGACCTGATATACCATCAGACAGTGGGCAAACACCACAACCACACAACATTCAATTATAGTGAAGCATAAAATATATATAGTGAAGCACCAGAGGTATATTCATATTTAAACGAAGCAATGCCCGCTACACATACTCCCCATGACCTACACTTGTCTTTTGTATTGTATAACACACAAAAAGAAATGCAAGAATTGCCAAGCTTGTTCAGATACAAAGTACAAATCCTAAGTGAAACACAACAAACCACACACGCATAAAAAATTTTACATTTGCATTCAGAGTGGTCCAATAGAGTATAGTGCATAGATTAAATTGATGACATACACGTCTCTCTCACCTATATACTTGGAATACAAAATGTATGGTATTCCTTAAAACTAATTACTCACTGCAGTACAGCCAAAATGTAAAGCAAGGATGAAATTAACTTCCAGACATTCCCCACAGCTACAAGCATAAATCACACATGACCTAACAGGTGATGACTAGCACATGCAAATCTGAATAAATTTCACATTTATTCAAAGTGGCGGTGATCACTGTGTCCTAGACTATAATACCGTTATACCTACATCCAAACAAACAAAGGCTCAATACTCTGGACAAAATAACCTCATCAACAATTGCAAAGTAAGTTTTAACATACAGCCACAAAGACCCCATGAGTATTATTCATTTGTGCTACTTAAAAAAAATAATAATAATAATTTAATTTTGGCAATTACTGTTCTGGCATCACTGTTTGGTGAAAGCTTAGAGTACAGTGCATGGACTAAATTAATGACATACACACCTCTCTTACCCATATGCTTGGTTTGCTTCACTGTTCTTTATGAGGTAAATAAGCTTTAAAGCAAATAGCAATGGTCAAAGTTTTTCAATGCCATTTTCTTCGTAAACTATATACTGTAGCTTAGCTCAAGTTTACGGTATTATATGTTATATTATAACAGTATGTGCAAAGCGCTTGAATTGGCGAAAAGATGAGTGACTGTATAAATATGCATTTGTAGCCATTATAAAATAGTAGATTCTTAGAAGTACTGATCTTATTTAATGTGATGGATATTAAAGCTATTTAAATCTAACCAGGTAATTTCATTTCACAAGGTATGGCAGCGAGCAGGCATTTTCTATTATGTTACCATGTTTTTTCCTCCTTTCTTTATTCCCCCTTTAGATAGTGTTGCTTCTTATAGAAGATGTTCATAAGATCAATGAATACAAGAGTGATGAGTAGAGTCTTGTTGTCAAAACTAGAATAAGCTATGAATCATGGGCATTGCAGTCCTTTAAGGCCTTTGATCTGGTGTCTTAACACCTGTGCCATTTGAATTTTTTTTGAGAACTTGTCACAGAGTATATTTATTTGTGGGAGCCATTTGAAGGATCAATATTTACCCTTCAGTTGTACAATATCATGTTACCTAAGAATCTGGTTCACAAGTTTTCTCATGTAGAGTCTAATAAGGTTGCTGCTGGTCTACAGTGACAAGAGGCTCAAGAATAATGAATTTGCAATGTGTTTGTTCACCGGCAAGTAAGCTGGAAGGTAGAATGTGTTTCCCTTGTTTGTCTTTTTCTCTCTGTTCCGCATGAAAAAAAAAAGACCTATGTGGACCCACCTTTTTCTGCAAATAAGACACATAATAAAGCATAAAGACCTCAGTGCTGTAAGGCACTGCTTGTGCTTTATTTGAAAACTTGGGAACTTTGAATCAAATTTTCCTCTTGTAAGCCGCAAGTAATTGATTCACACCTACACTCAGCAGTCTAGATAGATGACTGCGCGGCACAGCATCCTTTAACAAACTCATTGGGATTATATATATATATATATATATATATTTTTTTTTTTTTTTTTTGAAATAGCACATTTTCAGCAGTTATAGGTTGCCAACATCTCTGAATTATTTGTGTAGTTAATAATAGAAATCTTGTTTGAGAGAGAAAAAAAAGGGCCACAGCCAACAGGGCCAGAAAAACAATGTGAATATTAATATATTTTCTTTTTAACCACATGCTGCCTTCATGACTCATTGGTAGCACATTGAGGTAGAGTTCTTTCAAACTGTGCAGTTCTCATTTTGGCAGTTTCAAACCTGTAGGCAACTGAAATAAAGTAAAAGGGAAACATTGAACAAAGCAGGAACACAATCAATGTCCACATTTTCCATTAACTTTGTGGGGGGCTGAAAATAACCAGCTCTGTGATTAAACCCACAGACCCCTTTAAAAATTCTCTGCAGCACTTTTTGTAAGGCCAAAGTCTGGACTGGCAAAGCTCCAGCATAAGTAAATCCTACACGTCTTGGCAACAAAAATCTCCACATGGTTGAAATCTTGGCCACTGCGTGAGGATTTTCTACCCTTTCCTTCTACAAATTCATATTATATTCTGTACACTACATTACCCGTTGTTAAATCTATGTGACCCCCATCCTGGTAACCCCCCCCCCCCCCCCAAAAAAATGACTTTGCACCTCATGCCTCTCATTACTTGCACAGTGGGGGCTGATTGCCTGAGCACTACTGTTTGTTAATATGACCATGTTTGTGTTTGGAGCCAAGCAAACAAGCTACCACAAACAAGCTGAGACAGTGAGCCAGACCTCACTTGTGCTCCTTGCTGCTTCGAACCACACACACACACACACACACACACACACACACACACACACACACACACACACACACACACACACACACACACACACACACACACACACACACACACACACACACACACACACACAGACAGACAGACACTCACACAAGCATCAGCCTCTTCTCCGGGGCTAAATAATGAAGAACGGAGGCACATCGCTTAGGTGATTAATTATCCATGTCACCAGATGGGACGATGAGGGAAAAAAAAAAAGTCAGATTTTCTTTTTTTTCCCCCCTAAATGTATTTCAGAGTGAGGATTCGATTGGTGTAATGACAGCCATATGTTGATGGATGACCATGGGCTAGTATTAATCAGAAATACAGATATGGGATGTTACCAGGACAGAGGACTGTATGTGTGCACGTGCGTGTGTGTGAACCTATTGGAACCAGCAGAGTGTTTAAAACTACAAAAAAAAAAAATAAATTTTTGAAAAGTATTTAGGAGAAGTGGAGCGGTGGTGTAAGCCAGCAGATTGACATAATGTATCTTAGTAATTACATTATGTATATGGTAGAATCTCTTCAGAAATATATTTTGGACTCTTTACCAAGCCATTTTGGATCTGTCTACCAAACAAACGCTTATTTATCACCTTTCTAAATCTAATTGTAATATAAATCAATTAATTTATTTATTAGATTCATTGTCAGATCTTTTTTTTTTTTTTTTTAATCACTATGACTCCACCTAACCAACATAACCAGTTCACAGAAACTATTACAGCGGAAGAAAAACTGCCATTCATGGGAGATGAACTAAGTCATTTGCCTTAATTGCCATTGGTTGAACTACAGTTCTATCAGTAGAAAAATCTAGAGCAGGCGTTTAAGCCGAGAAAGTGCATGAATTTCTATTAATGGATCGTCCGTTTGTGTCTCTGACAAGCTGTGGCTGAAAAGACTGAAACCAAAGGGATAGGACCTCGCCTCAGGGATGCTGGGTACACACTGAGGGACACTGATGTAGCCTGGTCAGGCGGAGAGAGTGGTTCGGGTCATTTTATACCTCATTACATGGGTATACATGGCAAATGTCTGTACCACCGTGCCCCAAAGTTTTTATTTTAAAGCCAATCCAAAAATTCTGCCAAAATCTTAAATGCAGACACTGTAATAATTTACTGGAAATTAGCATAAGCTTCCTTCCTTTGATCCACCATCTGCCAAATTCTTCTCTGTTCACAAACAATATGAATGAGCTCATTTGAATTTTAAATGGTTTCTAGGAGGAATTTGTTCCTTAAAAATAAAAAGGATGACTCTGTGCTTTTATATCATATCTGTCAGCATCATCTTATCATTCACAAGACAGTCTGACCCCATCACCTCTGACTTCTATCTGTACATCCACATTAGTGCCTGGAGAAACATTTCCTGTTACTCCCCCATGGCCACTGTACATTGGGTTAAGAGTATTGTTGACCTCCACTGACACACTTTTACATGCACTGCAGCAATGTTATTTTAAAACTGGAAGACATATGCCATTTGCCCTTGCCTGCATTTTTCATATTACGTGCTGCACTTCAAACTGTGTGCCATACAGTTTAAGTTGGGTGAGGACCACAATATGTCAGAGTTGAAGACAGACAGTTTTCAAATAACAAATGCAGGCATGAATATAAATAATATGATCCTGGGTCAGATGGATACTTGTTATTCAGTCTTTACCCTTCAACATCCATTGTTCTCTTTAAACTGTTCACTTTAAAGCTACATGTTCATGAAGATCTTCATTCACTGTGTTTTAAAAGAAGTTCATCTCAATGTATTATAGTTGCCAGATGACAGAAAACTAGCTTTTCTTTTACAGTTTTAAAACACAGCTGTGATCGAAGCAGATGCTCCATGTTTTCGGTGGCAATGACTGGCCGATGTGTGATATTTAAAACTGGAGCAATATAGGTTCACAATTTGTTAAAGTGTGCACCGCTTCCCACTGGAATGGGAGCTTAATGTTTGAGGCTGAAAATCAGTCATGGTCCGAACAGAAAAATGAAAAATGTTTATGTATATGAGATAGAAAATGAAATTCAGTCGGGTAGCAGGAAGAGTGACCTCTTCACCTATTGATTCAAGTCTGTCTGAATGGCAGATCATCAGAGTGTGAGAAGCACATTAATTTTGAAAAGTGTTAAGGCAGCTCCCTCTGACAAACTTTTGACGCGCCTCACACATATTGAGAATTTTCAGATTATGCAAAGCTATTTTGAAAATGTGTTTTTCATTGCATTATGGTGGTTGAAAGCCTTAGTCATACTGTAAGACACATATGTGGACTGAGACTTTGTGTCTCACACATAGCATTAAAAGTTCAATCACATCTGATTTTCCATTCAGTGAGAGCATGTTGTCACTATGACTGAATGTGACATTTCTTAATTGTAACAAACACTATGAAAGTTATTAACATGCATTTCCAGGAATTGTTAGACATTCTGGGATATACACTTATTTGTCGTCTGCTTTGAGTTAGGTGAAACGAGAGATACCACTCTCACATCTGTGTGGTAAGCAAGCTGGATAGCATAGCATAAAGAAGACCGGAATCAGGGGGAACCAGCTTTGCTGGCACTGCCCAAAATCCACGGACAAACACCACTAAAGCACTAAAGCACTAAATGATACATCTCATTTTCTCATGGCAAGACTTCAGGAAGTCATTGCTCCTGGCCAATGAATAGTCTGGCCCATTACCCACAACCACATTAGTGATATATATGTTAATTGGTAAAATCAAGGAGGTGCTGATAGGATGAATCTGGACACCTCTGGAAAAAGCCCCTTTGCCCAGTCTTTTTGCTAAGCTAAGCTAACTGGCAGCTCGGTGTTACCTTATATTTACTGGATAGATATGAGGGTGTTGTCAATCCTTTGCCCTAACTTACAGCAAGAAAGGAGCAATTCACAGTTTGAAAAACAAATTAGAAAAGAAATGGACCAAAAACTTGCATTGCTAAATCTGAGTATGCTCCAAAGGTCATAACTCCAAAGAAAATAGTAGCTGATAGGGAGACTGTAACAATCCCTAACCACATGTGCCAAACTTTTGAAAATGTGGAAATCCCAGCACTTATCACTGGCTACCTTCACCCTGCCATTGTCAGTTCCTCATAGCCATATTTAACACTACGGGGTTGTAAGGTATCCTTCAGGTTGTGATAAACCTTTTCTGACAGCAACTTCACACACTCTTGAGATATTTATTACTTTTAAGTGAATCACGTTCATGTGTAGAGTTCAGACTCAGGTCAAACTGTGGAGTGCAAAACTGGAGGGAACATTAAGGCCGAAATACAGTGACTGCATATATTAGGATGTCATATCTCACCATTTCTGTTCACACCTAAATTATGCAAAATCCACTGCAAAGAGCAGTGAGTGTCTAGGAGAGAGTGGCTGCGGCTTTGTGGTATTTGGATACACTTGTTTTATGTGGTTGTCACTTTCTTTTACAGCCAGGATTAAGTCAGTGTATTGGACATCTTAAGCATCAGTTTGAACATGTTCATCGAGCTTTGATCAGTAACCTCATTGAAAGTCTGCAGAGCTGTAGCCATTTTGTGCCATTGGACCCCCAAAAAATATTACTTATTGTAACAGTGACATCGCTCAGAAGCAACATGAATGGATGGAAAAATAAAGCCTGTAGTGCTCACTGTGTACTCAATTTACAACACCCTAATAACAGACGTACACAATATTTTCTGCAGAGACATGTCTCTGAAAGGATAGGCAGTGGATAAACAAACTATTTATTTTATAAGGATATCATGGTAGATTCATTGTATTAATGATCTGCTGGCAAACACAAACCAGTTGTAGTCTAATTAATTCTTCATGAAAAGTGTGTGGAAGTGAGAGTAATCGTAGTTCCAGTGTTTATTTGGGTTTAAGTCAAACAGCTGGAAGAATAGATAGGGGTGGGTGTGCTGTACTGAATTTCTGTCAGACAGCCACAACAATAACAGCTTTTGCTTGTTCCCCTGTCACTTACTGTAGCTGACAAGTTGTTCTGAAATTCAACACTAACAGCGCAAGGCTGCTGCTCACACATTCAGCTCTGCTCACTTCAAAGCTTTTTCAAATTCTTGACATCATCATCATCACACACACACACAAACACAAAGACACACACTGCTTCATGCGCACGCAGATATGTGCTCAGAAGATTTGTGAGGTGAATAATTACATTAACAAAACTTTGATTATGCATTAACACAGAATATACAATATGCTTTTTTCAGCTGAAAATCAAAAATGTCAAGCTGCTCTGGGCACCACAGAAAGTCAGGGGATCACCATGCAAGTCAGAGGGATTCATCCCCTGTGGACCTTGCATATGTGTACAAGATTTCTTGCCAATCCATCTCACGGCTTTTCTACACAGGAAGAATTTCAGCTGTGTTTTTTTTTCCAGTTCGTCTCAAGTCCATCTGATGGAACAGATACACTTCTAATCAATTATTCCGTCTACACAGGAAGCATAATGGCTCACGTTTCTGAAACGGCAATCCAAAGCTCTTTTTTATGCTCCCAGTCTATTTTTCTGTTATTGCCTGTTTTACAAGCATAACCACAGTAATGTGCGTGTGTGTGTTGGGCTCTGAGTGCTGCCAAAATGCAAGTGACCTACATGCAACACTGCGCCTAAATGCATTCTGTGAAGATACTGGCAGAGGACTAAAGCTGCTGCTGTTGTTCTGCTAACGTGCTGTTTTTGCCCTGCAGGATGTGTAGACATTATGTAATAGTTGTTGAGATATTTCAGTCTGGACCAACCGACCGACAGACCAAAAAAATAACATCATCATCCCTAGAGCCATGCCACTGGGGTGGCTAAGAATCTGTCTCAGATGCAGAGGTCAAACAGCGCACCTCTAGATTTAAAAAAAAAAAAAAAAAAAGCTCACCTCAGTATGTGATGCAGTGATGCATACATCTCAGTGTGGCTTCTCATCTATACCAGTGCTTGAGTTTGATTAGCTCCTGTAGACTTATAAAGAAAACTGAATTGTGTGGCGTCATATGGGCAGGGGCTAGAGGGATAAAGAAGAAGCAGATAAAAAAAATGCTCTGTGAAGTGCAGATCATGTGTTAGATAAAGGCAGCAGCAAGTGGTGGATAGGGAACACTGAAACATATAGGGAATAAACAGAGAAGAGAAAGAAGAATTAACAAGTCTATGTGATGGCTGGAGGAGCAGTAAAAACACACTTTGTTCTATTTATATTATTTATGTTTTGTTCATTTGAAATTTTAGCAGATTTTATTTGCCTTTAGTTTCAGCGGCGGCTCAAAATCCCTCACTAAACTCATGAGATAATAACCATTTCTATTTGTTTACATAATTTTCCTCTTTTTGGGGACGGGGTCAAGTCAGGTAAAGTCTGATTTCTGCTGCCCAGCCATTAGTTATTAGTTATTGCACTGTTTCTGAGGATTCACATGGTGAATCATGCATTGAAAAGGCCTGGTCGAGACATAAACTGGCTGGAGTTATTGGGGTCTGCAGAATTAAAATGAAATGAGGGAACATAATAATAATAATAATAATAATAATAATAATAATAATAATAATAATAATAATAATAATAATAATAGGGCTCTGGAAGGCATGTATCATCTATGCAGTGAATCTACCCTAAGGGTAGGTGGACAGGAAGGATTCAAAAACTGAGAAAAAGAGCAAAAGACTGACTCTGAGACTGATCTGGTCCACTGACTCTTTTGAGAATAACTTAGGATCACCATTTCAGATTTATTGCATAAAATCATAGGACTGATTTTCAAAAATAGTGGGTGCTCTTTCCCCTGAAACACCAATATAGAGTTATAATTCAAGTCAAACCAAGTCAAGTCAGTTTCATTTATACAGTGCCAAATCATAACAGAAGTTATCTCAGGTCACATTTTCATTGCAGGTCTAGATCTTACTTAGAGAGACACAAAATCCCCCCATGAGCAAGTACTTGGCACCACTGGCAAGGAAAAACTTTAGCTTAACTTTAGCGGAAAGAAACCTCAAGCAAAACCAGGCTCTGGGTGGGGTACTAGGGTACCCTAGTGCGACATAGAGCAGAAGGTCTCAACCTCAGGGCCATGGTGTGCCAAGAGACAGCAGCTTTTTGTTCAGCCCCAACACTCCACTCCAGCTGATTTCACTGATTAGTCTCCCACCCCTTTGGTTTAATACATGCTAATCAACAAAATCAGCAGCAATTGCATTTAATTGGAAAGAAAACCTGCCGGTTTTCCATCACCCATAATATAGTCTGAGGTTCCCTGGTGTACAGTGATGTGTTGGTCCGAGTTTGGGTAATTTTTGTCTAACAACTGTGACTGCAGGGTTCTCGGCACTGTACTTGCAAGAGGAAAAGTGAGGTAAGTGAAGTCTGGACCAAAGCAGTGGACGGACTGACCAACTTAAGGAATAATACATTTGAAAGTGAAGCAGATACAACTGTAATAGTTTTTGTAATAGTTTTTGTATCAGCCATCTGCTTCTATGCTACCTGTCTCCCATCACCCCATCATTTCCTCCAATTGATAAATGATCACTGTGAACGAGAGCAGGTCTGTTACATCAAGACAGACAGAAAAAAAAAACAAGACACACCTACATGGGGACTCTGGGAACACTTGTGCAGAGGTGGTATGAGTAATGGGGCTACCTGACTGGGGTCAATGTGGCATTTTCACGCTAAACGTACCCACCATTAGCCAATGCCAGAGGGTCTCTAGGATCCCCCTGCAACACTATTAACATGTTCACAGGCCCACTGGGCTGGGAAAATGGGGAATAAGGAGATTTAGCCCAGAGGAATACATCTGTGTGCATATTTATGCAGAGCCAGATAAAGGTGAGACTTTACTAGTTTCACTACATGGCGCGTGTGGAAGTGTGTGTATGGTTGCGGTTCCATATCAGCAGAGGTGTACTCTTGCCTGGAATGTGCTCACACATGCAGTCAGATGAATGAAGCTGAGGGGTCGGAGTTGAGCTGTGACAGTGGCAGCTGTCAGCACTGTGGTGTGTGTGATGTATGAGCTCATCCGTCACTCTGAGCCCCCCTCCCTGCAGAGGTTGTGGAATAGTAATCCAACATCATTTCCAGTTTTTCCCCTTCAGTCAATCCTTATCTTGAATTTGAGTCTGAGTTTATTGTTTCTTGTTTGGTTTAATTTTCATTCCTTTTCTTTTTTTTTTCTTCCTTGTTTATATGTTTGCACAGATGAGTGAGACTGAGTAAATAATGATAGTTTCTTCTTTGGCTTCCTCCATCCTTCTGAGTATTATGATGCAAATGTTTGCCAGTAGATGGGCTCGACAAGTGAGAAAAACATGGGCATGCAATCACAAGATTAAAATTGGAAAATGCATTATTTCAAATCCATTTCAAAGGCATATGAATCATTAAAACTAAAAAAGCTTTGGCTATGTTTTTGCAGATGCCGGCAATAAATATAGTTAGATTTTAAGTAAATACAGTTTCTCAGCTCACTCATCTGTATAAGCTAAATGTTAAAAAAAAAAGCACACACAAACAGACTCACGGTGAAACATTTATAAACACAAACACACACATATTCATATGCACACAACCCCTGGCCCGTGTGCAGCTTCCAGAGACTCAGACTCAATACCAGGGGGACACACTGGTGCCAGAATACTGAAACGCTGTCAGCTGGCCACACCTGAGTCAAAAACCACAGAGGATGAGACACCGCTGCAGAACTGAGACACTACAGCACAAGTACATGGTGTGTGAGTATTTGTGTGAGAGAGAGGGAAAGAGAGGAAGCTTTTGCGTTTGTGTAAAAGACTGAGATAAAGCCCAGGGGACACGATAAAAGAAAGGAATGCTGACAAAAAGAACTGAAATGACTCAAAATAACAAAATGTATTCCTTACAGGCCAAAGTTGCTGATGCTCCGTGTACTTTATGCCATTCCGATCTATACCCCTATGTCTCGATTTATTAAATAGATTAGTTAAAATAGATCTGCATAATGGATGCACAAACAAAAAGTTTCTCCACAAGTGCTGCTCAGTGTGGGCACACTCACTGACAATACTCCCCAGGCCTCCAGATACCCGCAGTGTCCGATTCTCTCTGCAAGAAATATTAAAAGCTTTGTGTACTGTATGTCTTTGAGATAAAGTGCAATAGTAGGAAATGTGTTACCTCATGTCCCTTTACTTACTCCCCCTAAGGCCTACTGAAGTGCATTGAGTAGTCATCACTGGGATCCCTTTATGGCTGTCCATTCTGTCCTCATGAATTACATCTCACATAATTTCCACCTTTGTTCATGCACGGCAGTGCCAAGAGCCCCATGTCTGACACATGTGTAAATCAAAGAGAGGTTCACCGTTTGGATTAAGGTTGCCAGATACAAGCTATCGGTGGAGTCACGCTGTAAAGTATGGACACGAGCATTCTCCATACGCCGTGCCAAGAACACATGCAGAGCCAATCGTAGGGCATGACAAGTGCATATAAGCGTATTTTATATTGCTAGTTTTATGCCTCACCATGTTTATATCAATCATGTCAGGAGGGAGCGTGCCCTTCAACAACAGTGCGTTGTGTATGTTCTTACAACAAATTGAGATAAAGACAGCGCACACTTCAGTTTTCCTGAGGTTAGGTTTTCCCAAAATGCTACATTCGCTAGGTGTAATGCCAAGAAAGTCGAGGAGTAACAAATAACAAGCAAATATCATCTGTATTGAATCTCTTCCTCCTGTTGTGAACATTTGCTTGGGTTATTTTTCTTTGTCCTCTGCATAAGGTTTTGCGTCATCCTTCGGGGTTCCATCGCACAGAGTGACAGAACACTTTGTTTTGGGTTGCATTTAGAGGGCCACAGAAAAATACCACCCACACCGACTGTGAGTCATGCAGCAAACACATGTTTGCATAACTCAAAATAATTGCATAGCCTCTATCTCCAAAAATCGAGTTATGCCCTGCTATTCCTTTTCTCACGCCCTCCTCTTCTTTTTTTTTTCCCTCCCTCCACAGTGAAAAGACACAAACGAGAAAACCAATAAAGCACAGGACTCTCAGACGGTAACAAAGGAGCAACACATCGTGAAATGAGATTAACAGCACCACCTGATTCTCTCTGAGGCGTGGAAGCTTACTATGCACAACAACCAGCCTGACATTTTTTCCACAGAGAGACAGGAATAGCAACCAAAGGCCACTATCCATAGATGCCTGTGGGATTTGTAGGATCTTGAAGGATGCCCCCTAATTAACTCTGTTCTCCTCTAACAAACGCTGTTTGTGAAAGTGCCACTTTTGTTTCTTGATCTCATTTTCTACACATTATGGTCTTTACCTCCAACCGGCTTAATGGCGAGCAGCAGTGTGGTCACCGTGATCCTCTCTGACCCGTCTCTTCATTGTCACTGGTTAATAGGATGTTGCCATTAGCAACACAAGCAACATTTCTGCATTGCAGGCAGAGGGGGAAAAAAAAAAAAGAAAGTTGTGGGCTGGCACAGCAAAACGGGACGTAGCATGGAGTGGGATGCTTCACGGCATTGTGCCGCAGCTGTCAAGTGTAGGTGTGCATTTTTCCTCCTGTTTTAAACAAGATATGTTGTTGAAGGCCGAGTCAGAGAACACTTAGATCCCAAAGGCCACACACCATATTTTACTGTTGGTCTGGGGTGGCTGAATTCATTATTTTTTTGATCCTTCAGGCTTCTCTGTGTCTTTATCACTCTATCTTGTGCGCGGCTGATGGTCTCTGAGGCAGCAAAATTCAGTGTTAATGCATCACTACCACTTGTCAGGCCTGTTGGAATAGATTTTGAAGAGGATGTGAGAGGACACAAAGCTGGAGGAAATGAAGAACCCAAGCCCTACACTATGGCCTTATTGACAGACTGTACAGACCCTTCACAAATCTCTCACTACGTTTCTCATGCTGTCTCTCTGTGAACACACACACACACACACGTAAATATTACCACACAAAACAAAAAACGAACAAACAAAAAAATAAATGTGATCCCAGAAAAGCCAATCTTGTAAATGTGAAATGAGTAATAGAACAGTAAATTAACTTTTTGGTGCTAAATACCCCCGTTGCAAAATAGCTTGGAATGATGCAAGAATTAAATCTACATACAGCCACAAATATCTGAATTACAAACGCTCACGCAGTGTTCCCTCAGAAATTGAAAATTCAACACGATTTTCAGCTCCAAATTCACTAATGACACTGATTAATTTAAAGCCTGAATGTTCATGAATCAGTTTTACTCTTTGAATTTAAAAAAAAAGTTGTGTGTAAGTGTCTGTGTAGCTTCTCAAGCTTTCAGTTCTGGAGAAAATATGTCAAAAAAAGGGGGAAGACATGAGCTTTGATGGCAAGGCAGCCATTTGATTGGCTATGGATTGATGATTCCCATGCCCCACTTAAGGATATAATATCAAAGATAAAGAATTAAAAGTAACTACTTATTATTATTTTAGGTATGCTGATCTTGCTGCAAGTATTTCAGCTTGCATGTCATGTTAGCAGAGACATTGTCAGTGGACTTGTTCTAGAAAGGTTGTTCTCCACCAAAACAGCAGGAAAAATTCTCAAAGTCTTCCAAAGATTTTTCTTTTAACTTCAAAGACTTTTTTTTCCTTCTTCTTCTATACAAAGCTCATCCTCCTCAGCTTCCATTCTCGACCCCTCTCAGGATCTCTAACTGCGATTCAGCACCGGTTTCCTCCATCATCCTCAGCTGTTTCCACTGGAGTGTGTCTTTCTTTAGCTGGCCTTGTCTTTCACCAAGGCCTTTTGTTGTCTTGCCCTCCTCTTCTCGCCATTTTTATTGTTTTCACCAAGCTTCATCCTCTCCTCATTTCTTTCTCTCTCTCCAGTCTTCCAGTGGCTTTGTCCCTTGCTTCCTTTTCCATCTTACTTCTCAATTTGCTTCAATTCAGTTCTTTTCCTGAGCTCCATTTCCACTTCCTTCAAATCCCTATATTCATCGCCTCCGTCTGTCTTTCGCAGCCAGCCCCATCCACCTCTTCAAAGTCTCCATTTCTATTTTTTTTTTTTTTTTTTTGCCTTTTTGTTTTTGTCTGTCTATACTTTTGTATTTGAGCCTGCTCCTGTGTTGTTTTCTGGGGTCTGACGCCATCAAACAGGAGAGCTTATTGTATTGTGTATTGTAGTGCATGCAACTGTCCAAGTAAAGCCCCGTGTAATATTTTTCCTTCAGAGTGCATTTATAATTGAGCGTGCATCACACACAAAACTGCAAAAAAAAAAAAAGAAAAAGAAAAAGAAAAAGAAAAAAAAAAGCCTTCATTTTTGATCTGTTAACAATGGGGGTTTGATTGACAGGTTGAAACTCACCAGAGTGACCATGCAAAATAACTGTAATCACTTTGACACGTTAAGTAGATACTAAAAAAAAAAACTAAACTGAGAAAGCAGCATTTGAGAAGACATGAAAGAGTGGTTTAATGTGCCAACTTTGCAAACCTAAATAAAGCCACCTTTTACTTGAGCCAATCTCAAATTCTTCAGACATGAGCTTTGTGCAAATGTGACATCAGCGTGAGCAAAAATTAATCCAATTTCCAGCAGTGAGTTGATTTATGGTTAATTAAATTTACCCAAGAAGCTCTACAGAGATTTAGCTCTAAGTTCACCACACATAACAGTGGAGGGAGGCAACAGAATTTTAACTATAGTGATTTTACACTTCAGACCAAACCAGGCTCTTCATTCATTTCAGAGTGAGCACTGTGTTGACACAGAGGTGGCGCCAACACAAAAAAACAATAGGTCACTCAGCAATAAACTTGAACCTGGATCATCTTTTGCTGGAGCACAGTGTTTTTTCATCTGCTTATACACACCACTGGTCAAACACATACAGGCAAGCGCATGCTCCAAGTTGCTTTCTAGTATGCATGCGGTTTGTGATTAGTTACGTTCTCATACTAACTGACCTTCTCCAGATTTAATCTGTAGTCACAATTTTGCTTTTCAGAATTTTGATTTTAATAATGCATCACATGACACTGTACGTGAAAGAAGCCAGACGTAGTGACAGATCCTCGGGTGAGAACCACTTGACTGCAGTTTCACTCAAATCTACAGAGGTTTAAAGTGCCTTTCAGTTCATTGTTTTGGTTTCTCAGCCGGCAAATTTAGTGCTTAGGTCCAGTTTCACTGCTCGCTTCAGCTCGTTTTCAGATGCAGTAATGTTTTCAGTGGAAAAAGCTCTAAAAACTCTCCACTCCATTTCACTTTTGCGGGTCACTTTACTTCACTCTACATATGCAGGCTGTTCTCATTTAATCCTTTTTGGAAATGCATAAGGTCTGTAGCATGTCAACCCAGCATATTTATCTCCCTTTCACGTAACTTGTGTACTAAATAATGAAAAATTAATGGCCGATGGGTAAACTCCAAAGCTTGGCCAGCCTTAATTTATCAGTCAGTCAGTTAGTGGTTTTGGAACTGGCTCTGCTGTTGCATTCCAGCCAAAAAAGTTCACGTTGATATTATGGTGCACTGTTCTTGGAGCTTAATATGGGTAAGTAAGAGCATTTGCAATATTCATTTATAGAATTTAGAGGTTAAACCTAAGCTGTTGTTTCAAACATGTGATGACAACCTAGTTGCACACTAAAGGTGTTTTAGGTTAATGTTTTTTTTCCCCACTTACACATTTACAGCTCCACTTATTTGGTTATTTACAATTCTGCCCATGCGTTTGCCTGGTGAATCATGAATAGCAATGTGATTAATTTTTCAAAATGTCAGAGGGTACAACTCTGTTAGAAAATTATTCTAATCAATTATAAAGTAAAATTACAAAAGTTAAAGACCAGCTTGCCAGAAACTCTGCACAACGGCTTCAAACGAGATTGTCTTATGCATGATGCATAAGATCATCATATGCAGCTGTCTTTAATTATAACTGAAGTACCCATTTTGTTGTGTCACTTGTAAATCACTCCATCTGTGATACACACACACACACACACAACATGAAAATGACTATGCTTGTGGAAAATGTTTGTCAAGGTTTATAGTGTTTGAAAAATGGTCCGGCTTTAATTTTATACTAACTATACGTTAATTAGAAGATGAAAGAGAACATTGTTGTTTTCCTCATATTTGTTGACCTTGGGTGCTTAACTTGAGTGGTAGTTCATCCACAGCACAAGGATACAGTACCTGCATCAACAGTTCAGGTTACGTGACTTGCTTTCATTCCCAGCTCCTGAAATAATATTTCAGAACAGTTATCAACAAAGCAAAAGTATCGCTTTGTTGAGTTTGAGTGTGAGCATGTGTGTGTTGTTGTGTCAAAAGATTTGGTCCTCTCTCTGTCAATCTCCCTTGCCTTGTACAGTATCTGTGTGGTGGCGCAGGGCATCAGTAAAGTGCTAATTAGATGCCGCAGTGGAGCATGGGACAGAACGAGTGGACAATCACCACGGTGAGAGATAATTTCACACTCTCTGCCCTGATAACTGTCTAATGGCTGCTGGAAGCAAAACTGGCAGAGAGGTCCTGCTCAGTAATCTCATCCCAAGCTTAACTAAACCAAAAAAACTCATACTGTAAGGTCAAGAAAGCAAGAGCAACAGATTTTTATTTTTTAGATATTTAAAAATTATATATATATCCTCAACAACCCCCCCCCCCCCCCCCCCCCCCCCCCACCCACACACACACACACACACATTGGAAATGTGTGAAGGAAAGGGTGTCTCTGAACAGTAAGGATAAAGGCTATGCCTTTATCCTTACTATTCATCAAGCTTATTCACTGAAAGAGTCCAGGTAAGTGAAATTAAATCTTTCGAGCCATCCAAATGGATGACTAAGACACTCAGTTGACTAGTGCTCACTGTGGTGCATAAAGGAAAACATAGAGGGCTTTGTGAATCACGGATAATGAGGACAGAAATGGATCAGGTCTGCAGGGATCACACAATCAAGAATACTCAGCTGATTTTCCAGTGTAACAACCTGAACACTTTTTACAGCCAGAATCATGACAAACGGCTCTGAGTTTCCTAACTGTGTCTACCTTTGCTCAGTGTTTTTTTTTTTTTGTTTTGTTTTGTTTTTTTTTTATGTTTTCTCTTTAGTATTCATCAGCACAGGCTGTGACTTAAGTCAGCAGAGGGACAGAAAGTAGACACTAATAGAGACAGTACTGGAGAACACTGAGAATGGTTCCATTTGGATGATTCTGTAGTGGAGGTTTGCCTTGTTTGAGTGAAAGGCACCTGTTGGTTGTTTGGCCCTTAGGCAACTTCTCCAATCACACCTACTACTGCTTTTCTTGCCTTGGTCCTCAATAGACTTGCCAAAAATAACTTTCTAGTAGCAGTGTGCATGCGCCCAAACAAACAAACCTGCATTAACTAAATGGTTCTCCAACCCTGCTCCTGTGTGATAGTGCAGATGCTAGCGATTCGTTTTGTAATGATGATAACCTGAGTCTGTTTCTCTGCTTCTTTCTTGCTCTGTCCGTCTCCCTCCCTTTCTCTCACACACACTCACACATCTGGCAGGTCCAGCTATCCTGTGATGTTGTTGCTAGGTCATGTTATGTGTTGGAGTCCCTCCGGCCATGGGGTTCAGGTTGAATTAGCCTTGTTCCCTGCCAGAGGATGGGCTATTTACACATGTTGCCAGGCAATTAAGCGCTTGTCTGACACTGGGGTTTCTGGTGAGGGCTGACAGTACTATCACATGTCAAAGGAGGATGTGAAAGCATGATAGGTTGCTTTTGGACCGAGGCAAAATGTGGTTTATGCTCCTTCCCATCTATCCTCCTCTTTATTGTATTTCTGTATTTCAGTGCCCACTGGTCATTATAAATAAACAAAACAAAACCTTAAAAAGCCTTAAAAACATTGTTTTGTTCCTAATTACAGTTTTGAGGTCTAATGTGCAGAAAAGTAGTGCTATAAAAAGCATTCTTCAGATGATAGCACAGGGACAAAGTGGTTTCCACAACAAAATTCTCCTAAATGTTGACATCTCAGCTCGGTGGATTTGGTTGTCAAATTCTAGCTAATATATCATTTGGACCGTTATTAGAGTCTTGCCAGCCAGAACCTTTTGTGAGATGATCACACATATTAGCAAACTGGGACTGACAAAGTAGACGGCAAAACACAGTTTTGGAGGTTCATGGGGGAAAGACAAAAGAAAGACACAACAAAGCAGAAACATAAACAACAGTGACATTAGCCATGTAACAGAGAATATGTCTCTGATATGATTTCAAGGGCATTTTGGAAATGAATCCAGTACTGATTTTGCATATTGATTCTGAGCCCTTTAGAATCCCTAATCAAAAGTTTAGCTCTCAATATTTAAGTAACTTATGTTAAAAAAAAAGACAAGAACTCAGAGATTCAAATAAGATCCATAATCACCATCAATTAGCCATAGTTTGTATAATCTGCTGCTGATCTGTCATTTTAACCTTCAAAAGCAATAGGTGTGGTCCACTAACAATTTCATAAGCCTGCGATTTGAAAGTTTTCTACATCGCTGCTTACTAATCTGAAGGAGAAGAGTTAAAAGGCTCAATAAAAAGATTCATTAGCACCAAAGCTTGACACATCCAGGGATTTCGTTGACCGGGAACCAAATTCAAAATGGTTTGCAGTTTTTAAACTGCTGTTCTAACCTTTAATCTGTAGGTGCAATCAATACAGTAGCAAGTACAAAAAACATTACCAGTATAAAAATCTTGTGAATTTACAACAACCCTCTCACTTTTTGGTTGGCTGAAAAAAAAAATGTTGCATCCACAAACATGGGCAGGTTATGGAAGAAAAAGGAAATGGATTAATATGATGGTGCATTAACTGTAAGAGCTTTTTATCATTATCTATGTGGCTTCTGGAGGGTAGCATCAGGTGCATTTGAGTAACTGAAGATTCTCATGAACCCACATTACCTTGGCCAAAGTAGTTTTTATTTGGAGTGTTTACCCTTCCTAGATTAATGGAGGACATTGGTCACTAATCAGATATCTGAGCACAAATCTCCACATCCAGAGGAGAACAGCTACTTACAAGGCAGGTTGGAAATTTCCATGGCTAGTTTAGAGACTTTAGAAGTCTATCTAATCACAGTAACACCAAACCATTATGTTTTTCCATGTTATCTATCCCTTGACCTGCTTCACTGCACTTTGTTCATGCACACTGTCACAGACATATCACATTTTTAAACAGGTAAGCCTTCTTTTGCGGAAACATGCATGTTTATCCTGTCAACTTTACACTGATTAGCAGAATTACAAAGTAATGTGTGTGTGTGTGTGTGTGTGTGTGTGCGTGGGTGTGTGTGTGTGTGTGTGTGTGTGTGTGTGTGGCGATGTCGCAGTGCAAATTTGACATGTTTCATTTGGTTCCCGTGCCATTTTGATTAGCCTGTCGCTCTGTTCTTTTTCCCACACTCACACTTTCTTTCACACACACAAAAATACACACTCACGTCACCTCGCATGACTGGCAGACCCCATGCCTGCTCCCCGGGGCGCTGTGGTCCTTTTATTAGAAATGTATTCTATCAGTGCTTTTAATGTAAAAACGCAATAAAGTCATTTCACGCCATGTTGAGCAACTTTGCCACATTATTGTTAGGTCTCTGTGGCTTTCCACGGTAGGACAAGAAGACCCACATCTACACTCACACACACACACACACACACACACACACACACACACACACACACACACACACACACACACACACATATATATATATATATATATATATATATATATATATATATATATATATATATATATATATATATATACACACACACACACACACACACACACATACCTACAGTCATGAACCTCCACTGTGACAGGTAGAGGACTTGAAACGAACAGATGAATATCTCAGTAAATGTCTGTGTACATGAGTGTTGCAGTGGAATCAGCGGTGAGGAAATAAGCGTTGTTGAGCCTTGTAAAGGTCCACAGCATATGGATCTGACTGGACTGTCACAACATACAGCGTGATGACAGCACACTGTCAGAGCATCGATTTGCCTGTGATGTTGATACTAAACAATAAAACCATGACATAATCGTACTGATGGGAAATCCTGTCGCCGTAAAGTCTTCGTTTCATTTAAATTGCACATTTCTTTATGTATCTCTTCTCTATCCGACCTTTCACCTATTCTGCCGTGATCCAATATGGCTTCATCCCTATGCCTTCTGATAAACCCCGTCCTGGAGCTCTCGTCAGGACGCATTCAGACACTGCAGATAACAATCGGCAATTTTTATTTTTCTCTCTCAAACCTCCGGTATTGAGGAAACATCCCACAAAACAAACCAAACTTTTGCTTGCAAACTTTGCACAGCGGGAACTCCAGGGAGGCTTCTAAAAAGACAGTGGGGAAAGCTGATGAGTTATGCAATCAAACCAGTCAGGGGAATGCTCATTATTGTGTGTTTTTGGTTTGTTTGTTTGTTTAGCTCTTCCCATTCTTTCTCTCCTGTTTATCTCTCAGTGGCAAACTGTGTTGTCTCGTCTGAGGGCTGCTAATCTCTCAGTGATATTGCACTCCTCTCCATGTGATATGCATACCCATCTAGCTGGTTCAAAATGTTCCACACTGTGCCAAGACTGACATGGCAACTTATAAAGGAGGGTGCAAATCACTGTGGCTCCATCCTCTCTCTGCCCCCTTCATTCATCCCGCTGCTTTGTCAAAAGCCATTTTCTTGTGAGGGATTCAATGGCCACTGAAGGAAAGACAGTTTTGAATAGAAGTTAAAAAAAAAAAAAAAAAAAAAAAGCATAAACAGAAATGTGAACCTTAAAATGTAGTTTGTTTACAGAGAATCTTCAATTAGTGCCTCAAGAACTAATGGTTAATTTGCGCCTGGCACACTCTTTCTGGCTGACAAATCCATTTCTGTTAATCAGGAGGAGCTCTTTGACTACTCCACCACTAAACTGGGATAATGGCGCTCTGTTCCTTCTGCACAAACCTCTCTGCCTCCTCAAAACAAGGTGCTCCTGTGAATGTTCCTAAAATCTTACTGTCCGTGTCCATTTTTCCTACACCGTCTCTGTACTCTCATTTCACGGTAGTACAATGACTGGCACAGCTAGTGCCGCAACCAGCTGGTATTTTGCTTTGCTAGTCACTTCAGTGTTTTCATGCCCAGTGAACAGCACGAAGTACAATGATGAGAAGAGAGAAAGGAGGTGGTGCAGATGAGGGAGTGCAAATGGAGGCGTTTTTGTTAAACTCGGTTATTTAAAAGTGCTCAGGGAGTCTGGGTAGAGCTGCAACAATTAGCAGATTAATTTTTATTTCAGTTGATTAATTGATTAATCGATTATCAGTTAATCGTTTGAGTAATTTGCTCAAGTAAAAATGCCAAATAAGTGAAATATTTTTTGGTTTTCCGTCTTGTTAGTCCAATAAAGCAAACAATTCAAGGACATTGCTTTGGACTTTGCACCACTTCTTAACATTTCATAGATATGGCAGGAAATCAAAATAGTTATCAGATTAATCAATGATGAGAATTAGTTGTTGCACAACTAAATTCAAGGACCAGGTCCTCTTTTCAGCTGTGTCTTTGGTTGACCATTTTTGTGCCTCCAACAAAAAGCACTTGACAAAAATGCACAGCAACAAATTTTAATAAATAAACTCAAACACGCTAAAACACTTTCTAACCAGTAGGTACGTCATCCACACAAGTATCACAAGTTTAATGCACCGATCCACCGCAGTCTAATGACTGTATAGAGGCCTTCCACTTCATCTGGTCAAGGCTGCAGTCACATGATGCTAAGAGAACAGGAAGAACAGCAAAAACACAGCTTATACTGACTTGGGAGTGTTCACACATTATTCCAAGGGGGTGAGCCCAGTTTTGTTGTCACAGGTATTCGTAGCAGTGACACCAGATACAACCAGTGTGTAGCTCCTATTATAAAGAGTTGAATGGATTAGTGTCAGTACAGGATTTTATTTTGATGGAACTACCAGCGAGCAGTTGGGCATGTGCAGCCATTCTGCCAACAGTTTGTTGACCTGTGGGACATATCGTTGGCGTGAGAAATTCCCAGTAGCCGAGACTCAGAAGTACAAGTCCACTCGGGGGTTTGAATGATACAATGACACGACGGCATAAGTCCCCACTGCGACCTGAAGGCATCGATTGTGTTCACAAACGTCTGTGCTTCTGCTCACACCAGACTGACTTATAACTCACTATTGTCCTGATTTGTGTGTGGTATCCTGGGATAAAATTCAGGCAGCTCACAATGAAAATTCTTCAGACTATTAAAAATTCTCTTTTCTTTCTTTTTTTCTTCCAAGAAAGCCATAACTTACGGAGCTGTTGTCCCGAACAGCCTTGTGCAGCACAGCTTCTTTCCCACTTTTAAAAAGTGGTGTTTCATTTTTTATTTAAAAAAATGCATTTTTTAAGTGATTTGATGTGGTAAAGGAGAATAATGAATTATGACTGTTGGCCTGACTCCCTGGACTGTTAGTGAGATAGTTTTGACTAAATTTATATGAGCGTGTCAATAACTCTATCTGGAGAGTTACATAAACAGGATTATAAAAATTTGTCAAAAATGCAGTCATAATCAGCTTAAACAAACTGCTTCACTCAGTTTTGGCAGCCTTGGCACTGGTCACATGTAAATCTAATTAAATGCTACCACATTAGTTTCAGTAAAATCTAAATAGCAATCAGGATTTTTTTTTTAATTCATTTTTACTTTTATCATACGTATAACTAGGTCAGTAACTGCATGTGATGAATATTGTGTGTGTGTGTTTTAAAATAAAAACGCAAAGCATTATGCAAAAAACATGACCACAACTTCCATAGCCTAAATTCAGTTTTAAAAAGGCACATCATCTTCCTCTGGACAAAAATTTGCAATGCTCCGCGTTTAAATTCGGATCCCCACGGATTATATCAAGCGTTCTCTCCATTTTGTGAGCAATCTTCATCAGGCACCACTGTGATTGACAGAAATATTTAAAAAAGGTATGAAATGAGTAATATAACAAGCGGAGAAGATAATGATTAATCACAAAGCCCATAAATTCCATCTCACCCAACCCTTTCACACAGAGTGCTCAGTGTTTGAACAAAAGAGCAGGTGTGCTCGAGTACACCCTCATTGACCTTGTGTAAATGACCTAGTGCTTGATGCTGGTCTTCGTGATTGTGGCATCACAATAGAACCACCTTTGTCTGTGTTAGAGGACTGCACCGTAGGCTTAACAGAAGTGAACAAGACAACAATTCGCTGTGTGTGTATGCCTGCATACATCAAATGCATTTAAAGCTTTTTTTTTTCACTGTGCATTCATTTATTTACACATCTGCACTGTACAGACATCTAACCTTACGTCAGTGATCATACAATGTTGTGTCTATGTGGATGCACTCGGGCCTGTGTGTGTGCGTGAGTGTGTGCTGCTGCAGTAGTGCTGTGATCGTCCTGACCTAGAAAAGCACTGAGACAGAGAGCTGAGACTCTCTGCGCGATGACAGAAGGAGGGGGAATCCAAGTGCCGGCGCTCAGCTTCACTGAGCCAGGCGGCAGTCTCACTCTGTCAGTAGCACCGTGTTCTCCTACCCCAACTACCCCCCCCCCCCCCCCCCCCCCCAACACACACACCTCCCACTAACCGAAGTGGTGCTGTGGAACGCCGCTGCTTCAGGACGAGGATAGGCATCAATCAAAAAGTTCACCATAGCCCTCCGAGAAACAAATTTTTGAATAATTTGAAGACTGCTAAGACGTTGGCTGTTTCTCAGCAGCAAATCAAGCGTGATCATGCTCGCCTCTCAGCTGCCTCTGATTCAAGTTGCAATAACGCTATATGAAAAAAAAAAGCGATATCTTTGAACTATTCTTTATAAATCTTAAAACCAATCATCATCCCATAACAACTGATTCAAACGGTGTCTCCATGTAGTGCCATATTTCACAGACAGATTATTTCTTATGCTGCTGAAGTGGACAAAGCTACCAGCAGACAATGCTTAACAGTTTCACAAACCTTTACCAGATAGCAGTAGGTATTTTCAGAATTATATTTGTGCCTGTCACTTGCTGAAAAATACTGTAAAGAGATAAGGGAGGTGAGGCAACAAGGGAGCACATCTGTGATGTATCATGGCAACTGAGGCAGATGGAGGAGAGGAGTGTCATAGGAAGGCCATTCACAGCTGCACAATAGATTAGTCACACACCCTCACAAAACACACGCCAGTGCACATTATCCTACAACATCAATCAGGCAAGAAGCAAGCATATTGTCTTAGCGATGAAAAGATCCTTTACTCCACACAAAGAGTCAAATTAACTTTCTTTAATTACAGCCCAAGCTTCCTGCTGTGCATAACAAAGACAAGTGGCTTGTCCCCCAAGCATCCTGCGGGCACATTATTCACTGACTGATAATGACCCCTGACTTATATTCAGTAGGAGAAATGTGATGCACACGGCTCAGGTGGATTTTTTTTTTTGTATGAAGGAGCATCCAATCAGACGTGGCAATCAGAGCTAACAGCACATAAACTGCGGCAGCATCTCTGTGACTCATCCACTCATGATAACGTTAAGTGCTTTTTGTGTTCGGACCTTACTTGGAGCTATGGTAAAATTTGGCCAAGGTGAGATTCATTGTTCCTTATTATAAAAAAATAAAATAAAATCCTTTAAAAAAAGTGAACAGAAAAACAGTTTGTTATTCAAACTGCTTCAATGAGTTTATTTACTGGTGAGAGAAAATCACATAAAAATGTATTATTCGAGCTACTGTCAGATATAAACCAGTCTAGCTTTAACTTCTTGGGTCCCTCAGGGCATTTAAGACTTTTGTTCTTCTGAGATCAAACAGCCAGACTAAACTACAGCTCTGTCCGACCAATTAACAGCCTCTCTTTCCACAAAGGGATGAAAGTTGGCGTTCTGGTTATGTTTGGTTTGCGGCGAGTGTGTTGATTTATTGCGCCGCCCCTACTCACTTGTGCGCCCTTTAGTCAAGCCACCAGTGATGGCCGCAAGCACAGAGAATAAACCAAATGTAACAAGAATAAAAAGATATAATCGGCTTTGATGTGTCTCACAGTTAACATCTCTCACTTTTCAAACATGCACTACGTTCGTGTGCTCTGCCACAACGTCCATTACTTGTAGTGCATGCAAGTTATTTTCTGTGGAAGAACCAAGCTACGATTTTAATTAAGTAGACTATTTAATAAAAACAGGTGCACGTGATTTATGCAGTTTGAAGAGAGGTGATGACACTCATTAAATCCAGGGACATTGTCTTCCTCTGGTGTTATAGACATTTTTGAATTACGATGCTAAAATAGAGCAGTTGTTAAAGCTAAGGAGGCTACCTCACAGCAAACAGCTCTTGCAGACTGGTTGTTTTATTTAACTGGCAGGAGACTATGTAACCTCTTTATGTCTGAATCAGGCATATAACATAAATATTCTTCCTACTTTAATTACTTACTGTCAACCACTACACTGTATTTTGCACTGAGAACCAGTGGGTTGGATTTCTCAAGAATACAGAGATTACTTTGGTTCATGAAGGGATTTTGCTTTATGGCACAAAGCAGGAGGAGAGCTGTGTTCTTCCAACACAAACAGAGCTAAAGCTCGTAGAAAATCTGTTAATATCAGATGGTGGAATGATCTAAAAATTGCTTCCAAGAAACGATGGGTGCTTTTAATAATGCAAAATAAGAAGCAAACACACTTGATGCAAGAAGACATCGTGACAGAAAGAAACTAGCTTAATGGGAACAAAGGAATCACTCGACATTTTGGAAAATATGCATGTTTGCTTTCTTGCTGAGAGTCGGATTAAAAATGATGCACAACACTTTTGTGTTTTTACTGTCAATATGAAATTAAAACCAGGAGATGGTTAGTTTAGCTTAGTATAAAAATTGTTATTGTCTCTCATAATAAATAGGTAACATAAAATAAGTCCACCTAACACTGCCTCTATAGCTCACTAACTGGTGGTTTTACAGGGGGTTATGTGCAGGACTAGTTCTTGGCTGGGCCACTTGGTGCCTCATGGTGCTATTTAAATATCATCAGCAACAATGCCAATAAGGTCAACCAAATTACGTGGCACAAATTAATTATATCCATACGGAGTTGATGTTCAGTGTCTGAACTTCATTCCCTACAAGCACACAACAAGCTCAGAATAGCACAGATAAAACACAGCCAAACATAATCTGGACTCTGCTATGTGTGAGCAAAGCTCCACACACTGTGCTGCCATTCTATGGAAACGCACCTCCAAGCATTGTGAGGAACATACAGTACTATCTAGGAAATTAAGATGAATAAATCACAAACCCAGCAGTCCACCTGATGCACAGCAGCAGGGTAAAGCACATCAGCTATGCAGCATAGAATAATTAATGTAAGCATATTAAACACAACTTTTTATAGCCCGGAGCAAGCAGACAGTCTCTTCTTATGGAATGTTGTGATGCTTTGATAAGCATCATTACATGGATGTGAGCTTAAGGCTGGGAATGAGTGCAGCTGAGTGCAGCAGCCATGTCAACTGCAGAAGAGGAGCTCAGCAGTTTTGATGTAATTATGATATGAAAAACAGAAAAGCATGGTAACATGTAAGCCCATTGCTCTGAAAGGTTGAAATGTTTCCCTATTGCTCAACATTAACCGAACATGGCTGAACATGAAGTGTGCAGACAAACTGAGTGTGACTGTTTATCCATGTTGAGTTCCTGTGAGGCCAGTATTACAGGAAAATATGAATGAGCTGGTCGCAAGATAAAAGTCATGCTAACAACCCCAAAGCCAAAGTTTGCATTAAGCTAATAGGACACCCCTAAAAACAACCACAGTAACCTGACCTGACTTGGAAATATGTACTCATTAATACACCAACATGAATATTCATATTGCACTTCTACATAAATTAACAACATGAAAGCAACAAGCATGTGCTGAACAACAACCAAAGCAAAAATAAAAAAGCAAAAACAAACAAACAAAAAAACTCACACAGAGAGCAAACAACCAGCAACTTCAGCAGCCTTGTAGCACATTATCAAACAGACAAACACCAGCCGAACAGAGCCAAGACATTAACACATACAAAAACAAACACTCACCTTGGTAAACTGAAGCTGTGTTCTGCAGCAGGTCAACAAAAAGATATCCGTTTGGAAAGAGCCACATGGTGATGAAAGCAGGACAGGAAGCACTTCCAGGTTAAAGCTTCAAGGTTAAGGCAAACAGCCAACAAAACAGAGTCTTGGACTGGAAACATGCTGTATTTCTCCACAAACCCCTCTTTGAGCAGCAGCACTGCTGCACTGTTAGCAGCAACATGCTAAACAGGAACCAACAGGAGAGAGCATCAGAGTTAGGTAATTAGCAGATGAGCAGCTGCAGGTGCTAGAGGGAGGAGGGGGCGGAGCTTTTACACCTTAAATATACATTTTTAATTTTCCCACTATGACATGTCACAATGTGTTAAAAAAAAAAAAAGGCCCAGAAGTTTCTAAAATCTGAAACTCACTGTTGATTAAACCATCCCACAATGTACACTCAGTTGCAAGTTTATTAGGTAGATGAAGGTAAAACACAGCAGTACTGCAGAGAAATCCTCCCCTCATGAAGGTTGTGATACAGAGAGGTGTTTCTGTTATTTACCATACCCTCAGTTAAATAAAAGTAGTGGACAAAATAACAGAAACACCAGTCAGCATAGCATAGTATAACTCAACAACATCCCAAAATGCATCCTTTAAAATGATCACACAGGTGAATCGACAGCCTTTTACTGGAGGACTGTTGACTGCACTAGTCTTAGCTAGGCGTACCTAATACCTGAACCACCAACAACATTAAAATGCTGCTAACGTATTAAAACATAAAATAAAATAAATAACTATTCTACAGGAGTACTTTTAACACCTAAGTCCATCTTACTGCTGACTTTACTTTTGTACTTGTACTGAAACACCGTGCAGGCCTTTCACCTCCGATGGATTGGACCTCAGCTGTGGTTGAACTATATAAAACACCTGTGAAACATGGGCGCTTAGGGCCGTAAAGTACATTTGATGGCATGGCTTATCTGTAGCAGTTTTAGTTTTCTCACATTGTTATATGTGTTATGCTGGGGCAGAATTTCTAATACTGGGCCTAAATGCAGGACTCAGAACACAGAGACAGTAGACAGTGCAATACAACAGTATTGAGTAAGACAATAGTCTTCATAGAATCAGAATTTTGACTGAGAGAGATGGGCATGCAGAGGAGCGAGGTTGCTCTTGACTGGGTCTGAAGGAGGAGGATGATGAGGAGGTGAGTCCAATTCCTTCCAGTGATGGTGAAGGACAGAGTGAGGGGTGAACATTTCCAGGAAACCAGGTGAGTAGATGCTTGATCTGCCAGGGGAGGCAAATGATTGGAGATCCAAGGGCACAGGTAAGACAAGAGACATGAGTAATCCAAAGAAACAATAAGACATTGTCAGCACAGGAAAGTAATTTCACAGCTCAGTTGGCCAAGGTTCCTACCATGAATAGGGTCAGACAAACTGGCGATGAGTAGATTGAAGCACTGGTCTTAAATAGATCCAGGAAGAGGGTGGAGAGATGACGGGATTCACAACAGCCATGCAGGTGAGTTGGCAGGAAAAGTTACATCTCCACAATTTGCCCTGACACACACACACACCCACCAACAGACAAAACAGACATGCAAGGACAAACAACACACACCAGGAAAGGGAACACAGCAGACACAAGAAGGGGAGGAGGGAGACCATACCTAAACCTAACAATTTGATAGTTTTTTCTTAAGTAAATAATCTGAAAACTTCTTCCACTGCTGCATGTAACAGAGAGGAGGATCTGTTATGACACTGGGAAGCATCACACACTCTCTGCATCCTCCTGCCTCTCAGCCCCGGACAATTTATGACCAGCCAACCCTGGGCAGCAGGGGGCACTTAGAGGTAAAGTGTCAGCACTGGCTAACAGCTGCACACATATTTATCCAACAGTGGCAATTTATGGGGAGGGAGGCCTGTCACCAGATGTGACCCCATGGGACATGGCCTCAGCGGGGGAAGAAAGCAAGGGGACAGCACGGAGGAGGTACTAGTCGGAGTACAACTGTATGCAAGAGGGAAAGAGGAGGCGGCAAATATCTGGAATGTGAGAAATACGCACAGTCTTGCTTTGTCTTTATCTGTATCTTTTCCTGTCTTTCTCTCATTCTCACAAGCAGACACACACATGCACACAGAACAGTGCAATCTCAATGCACTGGGGCCATCTCACTGCAGGGTCAGGCTGAGAAAAAGACAGAAGCGGAGGAGAAAAAGCAATAAAAGATCCCGATAATGAATCCATGCAACAGAATGATAAATGATCGCAATGAAATCAGAACTGGTTTAATGACAGCATAATGAAGATGGGTGAAATTGAGGGTGCGAGGAAAAAGTTAGAGAACATGAAAGTCAAAGCAGAAACGAAAGCGCCAAATGTAATGAAGGTGGCAGTAGGGAAAATCTATACAAGGCAGAGCGAGGGAGAGATGGAATGTTAGTCCTCTCTGCTGCAATAAGCCTCCAGCGGTGAGGGTAAGAGGCAGAGAGGCCAGTATTCCTGACAGAGCCTTATCTCATCTTCAGCCTGGAATAAAACCCATTTTCCAGCACCGAGACAATAAAGCACAAGGTTACCGAACCTCGCACCCGTGACACCCCTATTTAGAGAGAGGCCTCGGCCCAACATAAAAATGCATAACACCATCACCACGCTGAGAGGTAGTGTATGACACCAGGGCCGAGCTCGCTATGGCCGTGTGTGTATACGTATACGAGCTTCATGATAATGCAACAGAAGTGTGTCAAACTCCCATGTGTAGTAGAGTAGATAAACTCTGTTGGGGCAAGTATGGAGACTCAGAATGCACTCCACTGCGTCACGCTTGCTGCTGTGTTTTTTTTTTGAATATACATGCAAGGGTTAATTTAATTGCCTTGTTCATAACCTTGAAGTAGAGGCGAGTGTGTGTACGTGCATGCATGCACTTAAACAATTGAATGTGCTTGCACACTCACAGCACGCATGTTTGTCTGGTTTCCCATGGGATTTTTCTCCTCGCACATTGACGTGAATGTGACAAGTGGCCCCTCATCATCACTAAGTGGATTGAGCTGTGTGATGGGCATATCAGGCGCCCTCCGGAAAAAATGCCATGCGACTCATACAGTGTAATGTGATTCTCCTCTGTGGTAATGTGTGACAAGTGTTTCCTGTCTGTCCACCCACCTTCACTCCATCCATCCATCCATCCATCCATCCATCCGGGAGCACTGCCTCCCTAAGCTGCGCCCGAGGAGACATGGAAGCAGATATGATAAGAAGATGGAGGGATTGACAGGAGAGAGCAAGAAGAAGGGAGGGATGGGGGGAAAAAAAGACAAGACGCCTCTGTGCATTGCTTCGAGCCAGGAGATGCCCACAAGTCTTCAAGGTTCTTGTCTCATTTGCTCACAAAGAGAAAGCAGAAAAATGAAATGTCTGCAGTGACAGAAAAATAGATTCTGGCAAAGGGAGATGCAAACACAGGGTGGCTTAGGCTAACACTCGCCCAGACCTAACGCCTGCTAGATTTAACTTTTTGTATATCTCTTCTCTCTTTCTCCGTTTCTGTCTCGCACACACACATACATATAAAAAACCCATGACTCAAAAGAGATGTGAAAAAAGGCAGGCACAACACCATGTAGAAAACAAGCCTGCTCTATTTCCTCAGCTATGCTAATTAGGTCAATTAATCCAATGCATGTTTGGCATCATGGAGCAGTTGGTGTAGTTCGCAGAGCATTAACAGCAATGTCATGCTAATTGCGAGTTTGTTGCAAATTTCTGCTCAGACACGACCATTTGGCTCAGTCGTGGGCGCAGCTTAGTCTCCTGCATGGTCTTACCTTTCTCATCAGAGGGAGACATGCAAAACTGGCCTAGGACCAGCCACCACCCATTTGAGGGAAAGGCCTCTCTGGCTTGCTCATTTAAATGAAATAGCAGTACTGAGCCAGGCTCTGGCATTCACAGACTCTTTTAATTGCTTGAAACACTATAAAGCAGGAAAAAAAGAGCTATTTGTCTGGAAAGTATGCTTATCTAATCTCTCTTGAACTATTTTGCTTGAAAATACAGCTCTGGGAAAGCCGAGACAATTAGCACCTTTTAGAACACATTGAAATAGATTTTGGGGAAATTTCAAAAGGCGTTTTGGGATGATGTGATCATTTGAGGATTTTGAGTTAGAACTTGGCACTGCTGTTAAAGGTAGCAAGATCCTTCCCCAACATCTGAAGAAGGAGATTACAGTGGGGGTATCCTTTCATTCAGGGACTACAAATTTTGTTCCAGTCTGAATATCATTATATAACTGTTGTAATGGCCATGTAGCTGCTCTTGAAACTACATTTATTCAAAGAAAGGAGCAAATCCACATGAGCCAGAAAAGCTAAACTGAAAAGAGAATTCTTTCAATGCCAACCTGTTAATTGGTTTGGCGGTGTATCAAAACCATCTCCAATACTCCAATCATTTGACATCAAGGCTACACTGCATCAAGTGCTGTTCGAAATATACAGATTTTTTTTCTCTAGAGTACAAATGGGCAACCCAGCAATCTTGTAAATTGCATACAAGTGGGGAAAAATTGACCAGAGTTGCCCAGGAGTGATGTTTAAAGGTTGGGCAGCTCAGAAACTACAACTCCTACCATACATATGAATTATTAGTACAGTCTATAAAGGTTACTAAACTTTTAGTCATGTTATGTAGGGTAAAATCATTTTGCGATGACAGTGTAAAAAAAACGTTTTTTTGTTTGCACACACATTGGTGTGAAAATGAAAGTGTTTGTGCCACCTTTCTTTTGCATTCCACAAGAATATGCCTCATATCTCTAAAGTAATATAACAGCAATTGAAAAAATTGACTGCTATTATTGTGGGATCCATTCTCTCATTATTGCTGACAAAAACAGCACTTGAATGCTTGATATACTTGTGTTTCCATCATCTGCATTCTGAAGTAGGAGCGTACTTTAAGGCAGCATCACCACAAGGCAGTTTGCAGTGTGAAAAATAGCTATACTCAGCTAGCATTATTTGACAATGATGAAATGTGAGCCCTACATTTTCCTTCAGGTGTTTGAGACAGTGCAGAAAACTGTAAAAGGGTGATGGAGGCTTAACTCCTTCCCCAGCATTAGGGAGTAAGCCCAGCAACTTGGGTGTGTTTCTTTGGTAGTGCACATGAGTGAGTCTTTGTGCAAATGTGTGCACCTTATATATATATATGTGTGTGTGTGTGTGTGTGTGTGTGTGTGTGTGTGTGTGTGTGTGTGTGTGCGTGTGCGGGTACAGAAGCCCTTTATCAGATGCTGGCAGAGTGGAGCACAGGGGGATCGATAGAGCTTTGGCTTGAAACAGGGAGACAGTACCTGGATCTCAGCCGACCTCCACCTTTCCTCTCATTGATCTTCATTACCTCCACAGACTGGAGCTCGAGCAAGAAGGAGCTGAACGCAGTGGCTCGTACACACAGGAACGCATACTGTACACACCACCAAATCTAAGTATACACATATGCACACACAGACCATGTAGTCAATCTTTCTGACTTTGTAGAGCCGTATGTGAACTGAGGCAAGACTCAAGCCACTCATCGTTACAGCAAAATAAAAAAAATACTTTTATTCTTCTATATTCTTCTTTTCTGTGTACATATTGCTATACATCTCATATGTATATTTACACACATGTAGTGTGAAGCTACACTTTTAAGTCCAAACAGATTCGTGGAAAGTTTGAACATTTGCAGGAAGACTGAGCAGTGTGTGCAGTCAAAAGCTCCAAAACCAGGAATTAAGTTAACCTTGAGATGAGTTGGTTTTGTCAGCTGCTGTTTCAAGGTCAAGAAGGAACAGTCAAGCTCTACTTTTGGATGATGGCACATTTGATTAATGACCACTGCAGGCCAGCTTTTAAAGGGGTACTTCAGTGATTTAGTAATGCACTTCAATAAAGTTGATGGACAAGAGACATATTTTTTAAAAAAGAGAGCTCAAAAAGTTGCACTACTCAAACGTAGTACTTTTAGTTCCTGGTATGAGCAAAACAAAACAGTGGATCCTACAGTACACTTCCCACAATGCAATTCAGACTCTGGTGAGGAAGTGATCAGGTCTTTCAAACCCCAGACTCTCAGCATACACCCCTGGGTTCCTGTTAAAAAATTAAAGTCTCAAGATCTTCTAAAGCCACAGAAGACATCACACACCTGTTTCCAAGGTGACAAGGTGAATTCAGCTCATGTGTAAAATTTCCCTTTAATGTACATCTCCAGAGCAGGATGAGAATTAATAATTTTATTAGATATTTAAACCTGCACTTTCATATTTATATGAAAACAGTAGTAAATACTATAAAGATGTGATGTTTACAAGCAACATGGAATCATTTAGTAGTAATTCATAATACAACCAGTTACAATAATGTAGCAATGAACTAATGAGCATATTTTTGACAACAATCTTTTATTTATTTTTTTAAAATTTGGTTTGTATCATTCGTATTCAGTTTTTAGAACTGAATGCCAGATCTTTGCAGGAAAAAGACTGAGAAAAGTAGAATATAAAAACAAACAAAAAGGAAAGAAAATTATAAGCCAAACAAGCAAAAACATGCAATTCATCCACCCACACAGTCCAACCCACCCGCCTTGCCACACTACAAATACTTGGTAGTTTGCCGTCTGTACACAGGCAACAACAGTTTATCTTTCAAATATTTTTACATATGCAATTTGACCAAATCATTTTACATGCTGCATTTTATTGAATCAGCAGCAGCTGCCTTGATAGCAGCACTTGCCTTGTCATTAAGAGCCTTTATTGATGCAACTGACATTTCATTTCAGCTCTGAAAGATTATGAAAAGAGGACGCCCACTGGTTGATGTATAAACTATGCGGGGGTTTATATCTAACAATGAGCATTTTCTTGGCTGCAGCACGGCCCAGGAAAAAGGACCTTCTTTTGATATTTTAACAGTTTAAGGAGTGAATCATCGTTCAGCCACACAACGCTTGGTAAGAAAGGTGCATGAATTCCAACAAACATCTGATAACAACTTGACGCCAAAAGTAATAAACACCTGGACATTCTGCCAAATCAACTTTTGATTACAAAGCGAGCATGTTGGACTTGGACTCATCTTTAACTGACAGGATCTGTGGGTTGATAAACAGTATATGTGGATCATTTAATACTGTAATAGCTGATGACCTCCAGAGAACCTTTTTCTAGTTGTTCTGCCTAATCAACAGAGGACTACACACTTAACAAAAGTTGTTTGCGCATAATCCATTCTATTAATTAGAAAACCACATGACTTTGCAGAAAATGTGCTTTGGACTGATTCCGATGTCATTTGTATCTAGGACTCTTACAAAAATATACAGGTTGATCTGAACAGACTTTGAAATAAAGCTTAAACAAAAAGAAAATATCCATTCATGGTACATTCCAAATGGATGCCTTTTCTACTTTATTATTTCCACAAAAAACAACAACAACAAAATTGAATAGAAACACATTTTAGTCAAGCTCCAACTTCCAATTAAGCTGCTGAAGGTTTTGTCTGTTTAAAGAGAGTAGTATAATTACTTTATTCAATTATTGAGCAGAATGTCCTTAACAATGGCAATAACACAGAAGGAAACAAAAGCTTTTTTTAGTCAAGGAAATTGCTTGAAATACCCATGTAATCCATTAAAGATTTTTAAACACAATCGCAATCCAAGACAATTTACAGTCAACAAAAGCAAACAAGTCAAAACATCTGCTGAAGACGGAAGGTCTGGCGCGTGGATTAGGGACTTTGTTTACACATTGCTGGTGTGTCTCTCTTCACCTTGTCTCCAAGAAGCCAGGCATTTAATGCACGCCAGGGAAAGTGAGTTAAAACAAGGCGAGGAAAAGCAAAGGAAGAGAACGAGTGAATGAAAGGTGGTATATTGAATAACCAAAGCTCTCAGGTTCCATTCTCCCCCTGTGACTTAAGTTAATTCAATTCTCCCTGCTGTCCCATCAAGCCTCGTCTGGAAGTAGACGGCATCAAAGCCGAGCCGGAAAACACTAAATGATTGTAACTCAATTGTTGCTGGGCCATCATTGATTGTTTGCCCGGAAAGATGTTGGAAGAGAGACAAGACACTTATTTTCTCCACCTCTCCCACCCTCTGTAATCACTTTTGTTTGGGATGGATGTGTGTGTTTATGTGCATGTTTGCACCTATTAGGATGAAGAAGCTTCCCTGTGCCAAGCTTTCATCTGCACTCGTAAGGTACAGTATGTGCACTCAAAGCACTAATGACACACAGAGTAATTACGCATAAGGGGATACAATTGCATGAAAAACAGAAAGCTCTTTGGTCACACACCCAAACAGATGGACATTAATTAAGTGCCTAAAACAGGTCATTTAGACTGCCTGTTGAAAAGGTTGTATAATGTCTTCAGTGGCTCTTGAAGGAGCTTTCTTAAGTCTAAAAAAAAACCTTATTACATCATAGTGATATTGTTAGGGTTATCTGGTCTTCAACCTGGAGACGCCACATTTGTAGCAGAAACAAACGATGGGTGAGGAGTTTGAAAGATGTGAGCACTTACTTCGGAACAAGGGTCACATTAAATATACTGTTGAGTTGCATTACAGGGAATGTACAGTAGTAGGGTCTAGTGTTACATGAGATTAAATGTCAGAGTATCTTGGTTTCTACTGCTTCAATTTTACTTTGATTTTCTTTTTCTAAATTGTCTTCTGTAATTACTGGAGGAATTACAGGATGTAGCAATGCTTAAGTACCCCTTTCATCAAATCTACACATGCTATACCAGTGATAAATCCCACCTTACGATATATATTTGCCAATGCTCAAACTGAGTTTTTTTCTGTTTTGAAAAACCAGCAAATTGCAATATATAGTCCTAAGCATCCTCCATCCTTAAAACTCCAGCAAACTAAAGTTTGGTGTACTTGTTCCAGAAAAACAGACAAACAAGAAAGACACAGAGGACAAACTTCACAATGAGGTTGAGCTACTGCTAAATGAGGGTCCTCTAGAGCAAAATGTTTTATCTGGGACTTTCACATGAAAAAAAAAGACAGATGTAATGCTGTGAACACTTTGTCAACTGCAATAAGAAGTGTGGCACAGGTGAAAAAAATGGATTGACCTGAAAGTGATTGCAGGAAAAAAACAGGATTGCAGAACACAAAAGAGATGTCAGTGCCACAGGAGGGGGACAGAGTACCACTTCAGTGTCATCCACAGATGACAAAATAGGACCAATTATTGGTGAGACGTCTCAGAGAGACGACATTCCTGGCAGTGATGGAATGAGAGCACAACTCCATCTGCAATAGAGGAGGCAAGGACCACCAACATGTACTGTACTCAGGTTTTACCTGGCTTACTCAATTCAAAAAGAAATTAAGGTATAGAATCCCAAGAGTTCATCTTTAATATAAAATGGTTACAAACAAAAGTCTTTAAAATGTCCTTCAAAATTTGCTGCACCGCTCCACAACCCATGCCGGCTCAAAAAACTGCTGTGTGTGTGCTGATGGTCTAAAGAAGGCTAACAAAGAAAGGTTGATTTGAAAATAAAATATATATTCCATCCTCAAAGATATGTTTTCTTTCTTAAATAAAGGCCTACGATTTTGAGACTTTTCATGCCAGAACAAGACTATTGCTACTTTTAATTAAGAAACATTGGAAAGCTTATCTCATGTTTAAGTTGTGCTACAACAGAACAACACTGGGGAAAGGTCATGGAAGGTCAGGCATTACAGGAAAACATGCTAAACGTCAGCCTTCTAGGGTTTGCAATCAATATTCATCACGCTGACATGACGTTTGGAGTTTGTACGATAAATCCGAACTTGTGCAGTGACATGAACACACATGTAGCCGATAAACAAACCTGATGGTACATGACACTGTCCACAGCACTAAAGAAGGCTTAGCTTGTTTCCCTGTTGTAGCATATTCCTGAAGAGAGAAGGAGTAAAACAACCCCTGAGGAGCAGACCTGGGAACAACTGAATTAAATTATGTTGTACATGCAATGTGAGTCGTGTTGAGCAAATATATATATCTTTTGTTTACCAAAGAGTAAATTATAGGCAATGATGTATGGAACAATAATGTATGGGATGTTATCCTACTATGTTAATATGAGACCTCACACCTCAGTTGGAACTTTGTATGTTTGCTGCAGAAAAAAATATATATACTGACCTTTTATTTTTTAGTGAAGTTGGCTTTCCCTCCTCCTTTACCTACAATGGGAAGGTTTTATTTTTGATCCAGTGTCTAGTGGCCATTAGCAGAGCTGCAGCTCCAAGTGCTTCAATGTTGTTTTCAGCATTTAGATGAGTCTGTTGGTTTCACAAACAGGAATAGCTCTGTTAACTCTCAAGGATTAGTGATTTCTATCAATTCAGCTATTTTTTCTGTTTATTAATCTTCAGCATCTTAAAATAAGAAAAGTGGGCATACTTATTATGGTCTGTAGGCACTGTCACAACAAGGGCAAGGACTTGGACCCAAACACACAACCCCACAAACGTAATCCAAATAATTTTTATTCTAACAAAGTAGCAAACAAAGATCACCCATAAAGGGGAAAAGGGCACAAAAACAAAAACTACAAAACGTGAACACAAAATCACTCTTAGTGAGGAGAAAGACTGAACAAGGAGCTAAAACCAAGCAAGAAACAAAGTAACAAATAAATACACAACCTGAGTGGGGATACGATGACCAGAGACAAGATGGGAAACAAGAGACAAGGCAAAAGACATGCAACAAGGGCAGGAGACAAAAACAAACTGACAAGAACAAAAGCAGATGACGAGACTTAAATACACAAGGCAATGGGCAACAGGTGAAACCAATTAGGGCGGGGCAGACAATCACAAAGGCGGGAAACAAGACAAAGACAGGAAGTAGAAGAAGACAAGATACACAAGGGCAATAATGATTTCAAAATAAAACAGGAACTAAACTTAACAAACTGAATCTGAAAAGGTCCAAATGTCCACAAAAGAGATTATAACATAACAAAAAAGGGCTCAGAAAACAGCCTCCTTAGGGGCTAGTTATGACAGGCACAGGCTATTCAAGTTTACAAGGTATGATGCCACTTACAGTTTCTTACATGTGAATCTGATATCAGCAAGTTGTTCAAATAAGTCTTAGAGACCAAATAAGAAAAAAAAAAAAAGAATTGTAAATACTAGCTCTACAAGTCATTTGTTCAGTCAGTGAAAAGATTGATAAATAATCTGTCAATTTTGTTAAGGGGTAGGGAATGAAGGATTGCAGTGGCACTCAGAGCAGACATTGTTTAAAAAAAAAAAAAAAAAACCCAAACCATGTAATTCCCAGGCCTTTTTGGCACTTGTTATGTGTGTTATTTATTGGAAATAAATCTGTCCAACAGTACTTGTCTATCACAGAGTTCTGTAGCTTGATGATTTCAAACTGGGTTGAAAGCTCAGATCCTTTGTTTACTTGTTCTCCCAGCTATGTTCTCTCCATGCTGCTTCGTTGCACGTATGGCATCTTGCTGAGTCATTTAGAGCCAAACAGAATCGCTGCTGAAAACTCATTACAAAAAAAAAAAAAGAAAGGCTCACAAAAGATATGAAGAGAGTGGCTGTGTTCATTAGCGAGGAACTTTTAAAAGTCATTGCAAAGTTTTAGCAGTTTATTGCTAAATTTATTCTGACTCCTATGTGACCAACATTCACTCAAATTAAAGCTCAAAGGTTTTTTTTCCATGTCATTTCACGTCTGGGGTAATAAGAGCACTGTATGAAGCCAAAACATTTAGGAATGTGTAGCTGTCCAACATCTATAGTATATTAAGTGCCAATGAAGACTCCAGGTCCACGTGAGCATCAGACTTTAGTTTTTAACATCCATGCTGGATTAATGGATATTTCAAGCTTTCTTTTTTTTGCTACATCCATCTCGTTAGAAAGAGTGAAAAGGTCAGTCTCATGACTCAAATCACTGACATGTTTAATAGTCGTCTGAGCAGGCTGCAGTGAGCCATGTAGAATGGTATCTTTCTGAAACTCGCCATGAATGTGGATCACAGATGTACTTAACTTCGTATGTGGGCTGGGCTGAGTAGAAACACGTTAACAAATTCTCTCCTTCATCTACATCACTAGCACTTCACTACAACTCCTCTTGGCCCTCACCAATCAGTTTAACTTTCACACCATGGTACACTCTCTCACATACTCACACACCATTAGTAGTGCAATCTTTTGTAGACGGTATAATCACCTAACTCCACCGAGCATGTCATTCCAATTGCCATGGTAATTAGAAGGCCTTGCGCTGACTGGCAGGACCTGACTAACAGTAGAGTTTGTGCGTGTGTATGTGTGAAAACATCATTTCTGAAGTTGAAAACCACAGCCAGAATAAAAGATGCAGAACAAAATGTACGATATTGACCAGCTCTGCTTCTTTGCTGTGTCCTTATGATCAAGTCATTTGTCAAATACTTTCCATTTTATGGATCCTAAAACATGAAAAGAGGTTATTTTAAAATTTGCAGAGCTCACAGATAGCAGCAACAAAATCTGCAAGCTGCATTTAGTGTGGCTGTTAAAAAATAGCTTGGGATATTTTAGGCGCTAAACAGGAGTCTACTGAGGTACAAACTTGGCTTTGGCCTCGGCGTCTGATTGGAATTCTTTCCAAAAAGCAAACAAATGAATTCAGAAAAATATAGCCACACTCAGAGATAGCCACAAAAGAATAATTAGACTATTACCCACAAAAGCAAAAAGCCCCGTGTAAATTCACATTACGCCTGTTAAAAGGATATTTTTGTTTTATCACAACTTGAGTCTTGTTTTTGTTGCTTTGGCAGATGACGCCAAAAAACAGGAGCTGTCAGCTGATCAGATATGTTGTTGTATGCAGGCCAATGGTGGAGCTAGATTATCTTAAGTAGATTATCTTTATTTAAAACTCAAAGACAATGGGAGCACAGCCAAAATGTTTGGTATGGTATGTTTGTTGGTATGTTGGTATGATCATCTGCTGCTGTTATGTCCTGCCCTGATTTCCTTATTCATTTATGGTCTAATTTGTAAGTCCAGCATGGCAGAATATGTAATTTCTTCATTTCTGCATGCTGTAACAGATGATATTATTTCAAATGGTGAAAAAGGGCTGTGGTGTTTCCTGTCTTTTAGGGTATGTGTGTTAACACTGAAGTTAAGTGACCTTTCTTGTCGGCCATGTCTTCATCCTCAGAGCTGGTCAAGGGAATTGTTTTTTCCTCTGTCGCTTATTCCACTCCAACCACAAAACTGTGTCTCTAAACAAGACCACATACATCACTCTGCAATCCAACTTGTGCAATGCTGCGTCATGATTGGCAGTCCATGATTAACTTTTGTGCATGCTATAGAAGAACAGAATTCAATTATATCAGATGTTTATGGAACATTTGTTACATTTCTACAAAGAAAAATTATATTGTCATCATTGTAGAGCCCAGTCGTACCCACAGACTGGAAGAAGTAACCCCCACAAGAATGGCAACAACTCTACACAAGATCTACCCACAATCCCATTTGTTGTGCATGCAATCCCATCACTTGGCGTCATCCCATGCTGCATTATTATGCAGGCACAGGCCAAAGGCATCACTCTATCTCCAAGATAATTGAAGATAATTTCTGAATATCATCATGCATTATTTATAATATGAGAGGTTACATAATAACAATGTTCAAATGAATGGTTTAATTGATTTTTTATACACCTCCCATAGAAATTACAAAAACAATTTAAGTTTGAAGAACCTACATTAACAAGGTCAACAATTATATTATGAACATCCAATTAATAATCCTCCAATTATTAATAGTCAATAGAGATCACAGACTGCTTAATCACAAAAAGCCAAATGTTCAGCTCTGGCAGACAACAAAACAATGTAGTATAGTTTTACATGCAGCTCACTGCTCCCTCAAACACCACAATCACTGCAAGGCCCACATACAAAAAGGAAGAGCAGCTCTCTGGAATAGCAAATCTTGACCTACTCAAAGTAGCAGAAAAGACAATAAGTGGCATGTGCTGCCATAGTGTGGAACTTTTCTCTAAATTTATCACACGTGTCATTGCACACAGAGTCGGCCCAACGCATGAGCAAACTAAGCTGCTTAGGGCACCCTCGTGGCCACCAGAGGACCCCCAAGAGTGCATGGAATGTCCAACATGAGAGCTTAAAGCAGAGCCAGGCAGCTCCATGCACTCACTACACAAGTTACGTCTCCAACCTCGTGTCAAAGCAGGTGTCGGTTTTTGTAACTTCCATCAAAGGATGGAACGATCCTTCCGATCATGAAAAGAAAAAAATATATATTAAAGTGAACTGCAGGAACAGCAATCAGGTAAACTTGTGCTCTCTCCTCTTCAAGAATGAATTTAGCAAATTACAGTAACGTTAAGTTGAGGTTCTAGTTTTTAGCACATCACTCTCTAGTCTGTCTGTCTCACTAAGTGTAAGTGGGCAGTGAGACTCATGTTCTGTCTGTGTCTTGCTTGCTGTCCAGGGCTGTGTTCTGTGACTTTATACCTGACGAGAGTGAGAATGAAATACAACTATTTATTGTGTTTGATGAACGCTAATGGCCAACAGTGTTTATAAACTGCAGCTTGGAAAAAATAATGGATATGTGTTCATATGCACATGTACAAAATAAATTTCATGTTTTCCAGTAACACAGATCGTTTTTTGCTATTCCCAGAAAATCCCCCTGACGGTTTGACAAACCTTTCTTTCCACCAGCATCCAGCATGGAGTCAGTATAATGGACAGAGAAAGACAGAGAGGGAGATAGAGGAAGAAGATGGTGACCTCCTCAAGGGGGCATCCTGACATCATCCATAGTGGCGGTGGAGACATGATGCTGTCACAACACACGGCGAGGGGGGTCTGGCTCAGTGTCACCAGCTCTGACACGCTGGGGAATGACCCACGCTGGAGCAATGGCTGTGACAGTAACGGGACAGGTCTCTGGGAAAGGGATGGGTGGTGGGGCTGGGTAAGACAGAAACAGGAGAAGGTGGAGGGGTGAGTGGTGGGAGGGTGTTTTGTTGAGGATGATCAGAGAGACAAGGCACAAGACTAGACAGGATAACTGTGTCAGCATGGATGGAAACAACATTGTGTAGATATTTGAAATAAAAAAGTTTTGACCTGACGAGTGAAAAGCTGTGTAGCATTTTTAAACATCTGGGCATCACTGTCAAATTAATAATGATAGTTTTGCAAAACCAGATGAACAGATGTTGTCTATTTCTCTTGATTATTATTTGCACTTTACCTCAAAGAATAACACCATATTTTCCAAAAACCCTTTGTGGTGTTTGTAGTGAGAGACAGAAGCTTGCAGCCTTCTTGGAGAGAATATTTTTTTGAATTTTTTGAAGCATAAAGCTCTCATTTTCTTTGATTCCCCATGCAGATAATAAACTTGTCACTTGGTTGTATTTCACACGTTCTAATGGGGCTTTGCCACTCATTTAGTTGCCTCAGCATCATGAGGATATGTGTACGCATGCTCAACCAATCAGTCTGAGCCTGTTTAATCTTACGAGACTCTGACATTGCGCAGACTATCCAGGGTGCAGAGGTGTAATCCACCATTTGAAGATATACGGCTAAATGGTGCTTTCCAGAAGCAGTGTGGGGAAAGAGGTGTTGATCCAGTGACTTGCTCATTTGGTTCAGTTCTCTCGTTTCTACAACGTCTGCACTTTCATGGGGAGTTTGGAGAAAGGTTGCTTTTTGGCCTCCTTCACCTAAAATGCTTTTTGCTCTGGTGTTCAGGTAGAAAACATCCAGTGATGTGTTCTCCTACCACACTGTGGGAGCTGATTTTAACTCTTCTGGTCCTAAAAACCTTTGTGAACCTACATTATCAGGCAGGTCTGTCTTGACTTGTTGTCACTAAGTCTGCCATGCTGACTCACAGGAGTAAGTGACTTATGTACCTTTCAGTCTATTTCAGGTATCGTCTAATAAAACAAGATCTAAATCTCACCCCTTCCAGGCAAAACCACAGCACTTCGCCTCCAAAACTTTCTAAAAATTCATTTAGGAAGAGTGATCTTTTCTGTATTCAGACAGGTGCGCTGCAGAATAAGCAATGACTCCAAGAAGGCTGCTTGACTGAAATGTAGCCATACAGTACATTTAAAGTATTGACAGTGTGGGGGAGCTGATTTTGTTACTTAGAGTTCATTTAGGTCAAGAATGAATCAGGCAGATGCCTCCCACCTTCGACCACATCACGAGAACAGCAGTGTCCATTTCACACTATACACTGGTTTGTGTTATGTGGAATTCATAGCTAAGTGGAGGCACAAATAATAGCAGGAGAATGTCTGGTGAGTCTGAACCCTACTAAACCCACTGGCTTTGCATCGGTACATCACATGCCTGTGTGTCGGACCTTTCTGTAATTTGTAATCACTCTAAATGTCTTTGTACAGCTTTGACAGCCGGGATCAGCCAAGATCATTGCTTTTTGGACATGTTGGGCCTTTACATGTTTAAACACTACAATGCAGGAGTCATAAGGAACTTTTTAAGTTGCGTAATTCAGTGGTTTTCATAAAAATCTGGCAATATGAACTTTTTTCCAGTGCAGACCAGGAAACCAGAGATCCCAGAGCTGATCCTGTTGAGACTATGAAAACAAATTCTTTGTGTCTTGCACAAATGGTTACACTCTAGTTGTTTGTGCTAATGTGGCACCACCTGTGCATTTTACCTGCGCTAGAGCGACCAACCGACATCATTTCCTGGTGAAACCACCTACACTATGATGATGAAAAATCTGCAAATACTACACGTTGCAAAAACAGTCATGAGAGCAGATTAGCTGGATTAGAGAGAGATGGAGCAATAAAACTCGGACTCAAGATGTCCTCAAGGTACTGTGGCACAGTTGTGACCAGCTATGAATAAGCAAACATGTTCTCATGTAGTGCTCATTCCAAGCTACTTAGGACTTAATGGATGAAGATATTGGCATTACTCCCAACTCATTCAGAGCAGAGCCATATGAGTTAAATAGGCGCACTCTGATTGGCTGAGCATGTGCATGCATGCGTGCTTAAGTGGGTGGCTAAGTGAAGAGAGTCCTAATGAAGAGCTACAAGTGATCAAACAGCTATAGCTGTGATGTGCAACTTTCACCACAAGGCTGCTGATGCTTTAAATATCAAATCGGTTGGTCAGTACAATTAAATAATCTGTTTTTAGACAACACAAACCAATATAGACTCTCAACTCTGTGGCTTTTCTTGGATGCTGCTTCTTTCTTTCTCACAGATGATGTGGCTGTTTATTTTTAATAGGAGGGATGAGATCCTCTCTCTTTTTATGTACTTAAATTTTTTCCTCTCTGTCTCTCCCTCGTCCCCTCTCGGCTTGACAGGAAAAAAAAAATGTAATAAAACGATGGAGCATCAGCATTCTCTAGAGGCCGGGGGAGGGCATAACATATTCTTTGTAGAAAGGCATTCATCTTTCTGTCTTTCTGATCTTCCTCCTGTCTGCTTCCTCTCAATGCAAGATAGTATAATATTTATTGCTGAATCCAGCCCTGTGCAGACTGAACTATTTTGAGCAAGGTGCAGTCCTTTTAAAAGGATTAAATGGCATTATGCAAAAACAGGTAGCAAATGGAAAAAAACCTGCCTTGTGGGAGGCAGGGTTGTCAAACATTACTTTGTCACACCCTAACTGAACTTAGTAATTACCCTGAGATCTGATGATCTTTTCCTTTGTCTCTCCCTCTGGTTCACACAGTAACAACACTGTTAAAACCTAAAAGTTTTAACATTATCCTATGTTAGTTGTCATCTTTCCCATAAAGTACATTCAGGTATGTGTTCCCAGTGTACGTGTGCATAATTTTACATGCCTGTTGTGTACTTACCACATTTTTTTAAAAATGTTTTGGGCGCTCATGGCATATGCAGCCAGCAAGTGGGTGTGTCAGTATATCACTTGGAAACTAAAAAAAAAAACAAAAAACAAACAAACCAAGAGGCCTGGAGCTATTGAGAGAAATTTCTTACTCCTGTGGAACATGTTGGATTGTTTGCCATGAAGACACATTGATTCTACTCTGTCCTGCAGGGCCTGGCTGTCATGTGAATGTTTATTTTCTCTGTGTGTGTGTGTGTGATACTGTATTTGTTTGATATGTGTTTACTGACATCAATAGGCCCATTACAAGGTTCTCTAAAAACTTTCAATTCTGAAATCTCCTCTGTGTTTTCTTTCATTTATGATTAAAAACTATTTAAACATTTGTCATACTTTCATTTTGGGTAGGCTTTGATGGAGCACCTGAAATCCCTAGATTTTTTTTTATGCCTGTACAATCATCACAGTGCATAGTATCGTGGCAGAAAATGCAGGCTGATGAAGCAGATGCTAAGTGGGGTCTAAAGGTTAAATGCCTGAAACCAGGCTCACTCACATCCTCTCGCTTACTCACAGACTAGACTTTGCTGATTGCAACTGCAACTTTTTTTCTAAATGCCTTTGGTCCACCTGTGTTTATCACATCATTTTCTATTCCCAGCATCCAGTTGTCTGTTGCTTTTCTTTCGATGTTATCTCTCTGTCTTCCCTGAAGCAGGTTCGCTCATGCAAAAAGAAAAAAAAATGTCCGGGTTTGAATTGTCACTGTGTGAGAGCATGCAAGTGTGTCTGTCTGTGAAGCTCCACCCACCCTCCCATTCCTCAACTCCAGTCCACACCTCAGAGTCAACGTCCTCAAAATATGCAGGTGAGGCCAAGTGACTTAGCATCAAAACAAGGCCTGCTGGGACACACTTGCTTGCCAGTCAGGAAACATCTTTATTTTACACTGTTTGCTTGTGTCAAAGGTAAGGAGCTTTATCTTTTGTGTGTATTTATAAGAACTGCTAGATCAGTAATGGTAAAATAGATGTAATATAAATGAATTTCAGTTTAATTTCAGATGAATACTAGAAGAATCCAAGAGGACAAAAGATAGTGGAGGAAAAAAATGGGATGAGAACATCATTCTGTTCCTTTTCTATCATACAACCAGGGAAGATGTTGTATGTCAAGCGAAGAGCTCAGCCCTGACGCACACAAAGGAATTAGATTTGAAAAGGCAGATAACTTGAAGCGATACAAATAAAACCATACATTGATTGCTTGTGCTTTACTCCTCCGCCTGACATGTGTTACCTTGAAAAATGGAACAAAGTCAGGTTGAATATACCAAGGCAAGGTGTGCGAAGGACACAAAAAGAAAGAAAAGAGATCTGGGAAGAAGAAGATTAAAAAAGCCACACACTAGAGAACTTCAGCCCCGCCTTGTTAGCGAGGAGCATTTGACTCATCCAGACAATGGTGGATAGGAAAGTATTTGCAACTAGCTCGACCTGTAGAGCGAGTAACAGTTAAGGATCTGTGACATTTGGACATCCCTACCTAACACCTCATCTGTTTGCATGATGCAGAGAATATTTAAGGTTGTTGACTTCTCTCACACTCTGTAAGACTCTTAATAAAGCCAGGAGCACGCACTGGAGCAGTATATGCATCGCACTGAATAGATATATTGGAATCAAATGAATTACATAACCCGCAGTTTCTCAGCTGAGAAAGCATGATAGGTCTCGTCTGTCACAACAAAGAGAAAGACAAATACGCAGCAAAGAGACAGACGAGGCCGGCTGCAGTAGGCAGGGAAAGCAATGCTGCAATCTCGAGCAAATACGCAAACAAATTGTGGTCCAGCTTTGACATCTCCCTGAGACGAGATGTACTGCTGTCTTTGAGGTTTCCTTTCATATCTGGGCTGGATGTCAGCTCAGAGTTTGAGTATGAGTGTGTATTTTGTATGAAACTGAGAGAGAAGTGACATGCTCTGTATGTGTGTGCAAAAGCAAATCATACTGTGAATACGTTTGTGGAAGACTAAGTGTGTTTGTGTCTAAACATGCAATTTTTGAATTTATCTTTGGTGCCATCTTTTTTTTTTTTTTAAATGACATGCCTGAGGATTCAAACTAAGAACACTCCTTATAGCTTCTTCTCAAGGTAACATTGAGGAACATTATAGTTTCAAAGTCACAGACTGAGACACATTTTAAGATTAATATCGCTGGTTGTATTATCCACTTAGAAGCAGAGATAAAGTGTAGATAACATCAGCAGTGAATGAAAATGTCTTTCAGTAGCTTGTGCTGTGATTCTGAAGGCATTCACTGAGTCAAGTCTTTTTATGCTGTGTAATTTAATAGTCAGGAATGCTGGATGAGAGAGAAAATAGCAACTGATTTGACAGCTCAGTGTGTCTACAGTGATGCCGAAATGCTGAAGGAAAGGGTTTCTGAATTCAAATACTCGGGATTAGACGGGGCAGAATTGAAATGGAACAGTGGACAGCGAGGCTGTTATCCAACTTGTTCCCTGTCAGGCTGCGAGCGTTTGTCAGAATGAGATGTAAATGTAGAAGAGAAGCGTTTCTCTTTGTGCTGTTGAAAAGAAATCCTTGAGCAATCTCAACCCTTATGTAGCATAGCAGACCCTCCTTGTGACTACACTCACATAAGAAAGAAGATGTTTGCATGCCTCACTCAGCAGTCACACCTGTCGCTCCGGACATGCCATTCCAAACTAAATCTGTGAGAACTCAGTAACAATGTCATACACATGCATGCACACACCCACATACGACCGCCACTTCATTAAAACATCCACTAAACTCTAAAGAGAGAGAAATACGAGAAGAGGATCCATTACAGCTTGAACTTTAAAGTCTGTACGCGATCAGACCATTAAATCCACATGGCAGTATTTTAACTGAAATTCCCTTCACAAATGAAATGCTCTCCCTTAAAAGTCCTTTGAAGACAGCAATAGGCTTTTGGGATTACAGAGATGATTGTGACTGCCTGATCAGCCACACTGTTCAAATAGCTGACTAATAGAGTTGAGAGTATTGGTTAGTCCTCACAGTAAAGGGAGGCTCCAATGATGACTCACACATTGTTGTATAATGAGTCAGTATCGAAAAGGTAGCTGTGTGTAAGCAGAAATCGGCTCTGACAGGAAATACGTTTGTGCAACCGGTGTCTGGTTGTTGTTTCCTCAGAGGAGATCAGCATGTTATTGCTTTTCGTTTGAAACTGTTTATTCAGCTTCTCAGGGCTGAGGAATAACACAATAGAATGCAAGTGGCTTTGTGTGATATTACAGTTACAGTCTCACTGATATAAACCCAAAAAATAAAACAGAAATCCGTGGTCCTGGAAATGTAGGAAATAGTAGCATTGCATGTAAAATATATTAAATTACATGTGTTGTTTTCTCTGTATATATGATACAGTACCTCAGTAACTACTGTGTTAGCGTTTAAAGGGGTTTAAAGTGCTTGCTGCTATCCTTTCTCCAATCTACTGTCACTCTTTCATTGCTCAGGGTCAAGACCTCCAAATCCACCTTCACTCCTGAAGAGCTCCTCCATCTTCCTCAGCCTCCTCTGTACCCTCCTCCACCTGTCCATCAGTAGTCATGAACTGGTCGGCTCTAGAGGCGCTCCTCAGTGGGGTCAACAAATACTCCACCGTGTTCGGCCGCGTCTGGCTGTCCATGGTCTTTGTCTTCAGGGTGATGGTGTTCGTGGTGGCAGCACAGCGGGTGTGGGGAGATGAGAGCAAGGACTTTGTCTGCAACACAGCACAGCCAGGGTGCAACAACGTGTGCTACGACTACATCTTCCCCATCTCCCACATCCGCCTGTGGGCCCTGCAGCTCATCTTCGTCACCTGTCCGTCACTGATGGTGGTCGGGCACGTCAAGTATCGGGAGAAGAAGGATATGCAGTACAACGCCTCTCACAAGGGCGCCCATCTCTATGCCAACCCTGGGAAGAAACGGGGGGGGCTGTGGTGGACGTATCTGGTAAGAACAAAGGCTATGAACATTTATTTCTTGTTTTGCTGGAGATGCCACACAAAGAAAAATAAAATAAATCCAGCAGTGCTTTGGCACTGAAGTTAGTCATTGTTTGATATTTCAAAAATTAATTGCCATGGATGAGTGGCTATGTACAAGAGGCTGGCGAAGACATTTGCGTAATTACATATTATTTGTTTTGTCTTGATCACAAGCAAAAACAGCTTTGACATTTTCTTTTGGCTTCTTGGCACTTCTACAGTAACAGGTTTTACCATCCCTCCAAACTGGACTGTAGCTGTCTGAGTTACAATGGTTGCAATGGTTGTTTTTATTTGTCTTTTTATTATAAATCCAGTATTACATCAAAAATGCATAATTTCTCCAGACACCATCAAATTCAAACCAGTATTAACAGAGAAATCACTTGCATATTGGTTGAAGACTGGACAGGCAGATGGACTTTTCTATTGTTTAGTTTAAACTTGATAAAAATGTGTTTCCTGGGTATAACCTTCATTTATCTTCTTACAGGCGAGTCTGGTTTTCAAGGCAGGCTTTGATGCCGGCTTCCTCTACATCCTGTACTACGTCTATGAAGGCTACGACATGCCCCGCCTGTCCAAGTGCTCTCTGGAGCCATGCCCCAACATAGTGGACTGCTACATATCGCGTCCCACCGAGAAAAAGATCTTCACCCTCTTCATGGTGGTCTCTTCTGCTGTCTGCATCTTCATGTGTATCTGTGAGATGGTTTATCTCATCTGCAAACGCATCCAGAAACTCATAAGGAGGAAGGCTGAAGCAGATAGGAAGATGTTCGCTGAGACTCACGAGATGGCACCGCTGTCAAAGCCCAGGTCAGAGATGAGGTCCAAAACGTCAATCAGAGTGGATCCTACAGTATCTATTCAGAACCTCAGTAACATCAAAGCTGAGGAGGGGTCATCTGAGAAAAAATAATGCACACCAAGGCAGCAGCTATGCTGAAAAACTGATTAAAGTACTTAAGGTGCCAGAATACATGGAAAACTGCAGCTGAACACCAAAGAGATGTCCACCGATTCAAGGATTTCTGAGGCAGCGGTTTATAAATATTATCAGGTTAAATTACTTTTTGAAGGAAAGCACAAATTAACTCCCCAAAAAGGAGGATTACAAAGGATGTTAAAGGGATATTTTTTTAGTCTTGGTTTGTATGTGTGTGTGTGTGTGTGTGTGAACATGTGTATAAGCGCATGGATGTGTGCATGTCTGTTTTTTGTGTATTATTATTGGCCAGTAGAAAGCTTAAGCCATTCAAATCAGGTACTTTGTAAATAAGATACGCCTTTATTAGTCCCACAATGGGGAAACTGCATGAATAAAACTGTCAGTATAAAATGCTGAAAGACCCCAAGTGATGTCATTACAGAGTAAACCCTTTCCCTGAACATACACACTGCCCCCTAATGAATAAAAGACGATAAAGCACACAGAGCATTTCATTTAGGGGCGACACAATAAGCTGCAGAAATCAGCTGATGGGTTTTAGTTCTCAGATATGGAAATGTAGTAGGAATGCTCTTTATTATGCTCTTCAAGAGGTACTCTGGCCCTTGTTGACATTTTTCCCCTCATACTATTACTGTTACTATTAAATTGTGATTTTTTAATGAATATTCCCATACATGCACTAATTCATATTACTTAAAAAATGACACCAAATGTGTTTTTATACCCATAAATTAGGCTTTGCTTTTCCTTTTGTTGAAAAAGAATGAAGTAAGATTCTAGAGGATGTATTTGGTTTTACATTTTGTATTTATTGTTGTGATCTATAAAGTTATTTCACCGTTAAAATATTTCAGTGTGAGTTTCTTTTGTATCGTACATGACACAGTGTCTAGCTATGCCAGTGAATGTATGAATGTATTCACTGACACAGCTACTGTATCTTCCTTACTGAGGTGGTATGATAAGATTTTTTTTATTTAAAGAAAAAAATAGATGTGATTAAAATAAATCCCTATAACATGATGAAGTCAAAACTCAAATAGACTCCCGGGAAACCCTGTAACTATCACAGGATTAAGTAGTGAGTGAGTAACTCAAAAAGTATTGGGTTATATTCAACAGAGCCACGGACATTGCGATTGACGCTCATCTGTTCTGTCGTCAACACTTTTCCACTCCGCCGTCCAATCAGGAGCTGGGGACGCGGGTGCGGTTTTGACAGATCTGGAAATGCACCAATAGTTAGCCTGAGCCGGACGCTGCTGTATCCGCCTTCAGGACTGCCTTGTTGAAGGAACTGAAGTCAGTCAAACATGAGTTTCCACTACGGCCAGGTATCGAAATAGTGCTCTTTGTGTTTTGTACACATTGATTATAATAACGTATTAATATAGGTGAATAACTGTATTATCTGTTTTATTGCCTTGATATAACGTAAGTAAGGTTTATGTCATAGGAACACGAGTAACGTTAGCCATTCATTTGTTTACTAGGGCTAACAGGGTGTTGGTACAGTGTTAAGTGTTGTAATCTGTTGGTGGTATTTCACTTTGTTGTAGCGTGTTTTGCTTTATAAACTGACACTGGTTTTTAAATTGTCGTTCAACAGTATGTAAGTGTTATAATATTCCTGTTTTTGAAGTGACAGCAGTCACGGTTTATTTCATATGGAAATCTGTGGAACTGTAGTTCCTTGAGCAAAACAGCGTAGATGTGTCCTGTAGGTGCTGGAAGACGTATTCAGATACCTAACCTGAGCAAAAGTTAAAGTTTTGTCAGAAAAATGTATTTAAAGTGAAAAGGTACCCAAAACTGCCCAGCATTAAATACTTATATTTGAGTGAGTGTTTTGACTTTTTTCATCATATTTGCCTGAAAACAACTGAAATATTTGATCAGTTATCAAAATAGATCAATACTTCTTTGTCAATCAGCTAGTCAGTGAATTCACTAATTGTTATAGCCCTGTTTTTGTGTATAACAAGTTGGTAATATACATAAATATATATGATAACAATACATTCGATTTTTTAAACTACTAACATGTTGTGTTAGTAAAATCTTAATCTGTTTTTAATGTATTTCCCTCTGAAATGTAACACTAGTGGTGTGCAAAATTGTAGTCAATGGAAATACTCAAGTAAAGTGCAAGTTCTCCAGCAGGTACAGCTTGCTTACTTTTCACTGTTGGGTACTTCTATACATTTACCCAAAGTACTCTATATATCTGTGGTACTCTGTGGTAATGTAGTACTTCTACCTGCTGCATGTGCTAAGCTTGTTCATTCCTTGTACTTATTACACAGTCTCAGTGAACTTTGTCTATTTGTAGGGCTATCCAGGAAGAGGCCAACCACCACCAGGTGCTTCATATGGGGGAGGCCATGGTCCCTATGGTGCTCCCCCCTCAGCGCCATACGGAGGAGCCGCAGTTCCACCTGGAGGTTCTTATGGTGGTTATGGACCCCCAGGTCATGGAGGGCAATATGGGCCTGGACCACAGGGTGTCCCCAGTGGGCCTTACGGGGGTTATGGGGGACAGCCTCATGGAGGGCCTTATGGACACCATGCTCCTGCGGGTAACTACAAACTGAGACTGGTGCTGCGTTAGCATCTGCGGCTCCCTTCGCCTATAGGAGTTGGACAGGCATAATCTGAACACGAGGAGACTGCAGATAGACTCTCACTCCCCTTCTTCATGGCTTCTCTCTCGTTTTCATCCTCCCTCACTCTCTGGTGGGATGATGGATAGAGAATGACTTTCGTTCCCAGACAGTCATGTAGAGACAGGGTTCAGTTTGTGCCCCTCAGCAGGATTACATAGCTGGAGTGATGACTCCAGTAATACTGAGTGAGGGCTAAACAGAGTAAGAGACAAATGGGTAAAGAGTGTGATGTGTGCGTATGTGTGATTACACGGTTTCCTGTAGCAGCTCAGCCCAAGTCAGAACCTGATAGCCTGTGTTGCCATCACTCCCCACAGGGACAGAATCCATCAGGGTCTGGCGTGAAGTGTCACCTGTCCCTCTCTCCCCATTCATTTCTCTGACAGTCAGCCCTCCCTCCACTCTGCCCCTCGTCAGACATCATATTTTCTAACCCTCCCCTTTCCTTTTCTCCGTGTATCCAGGAAACGGCCTCTTGCCCCGACATTATCTCCCTCTCGCACTGAGATGACTTTTTCTCAACCTCTGACCCTGCCTTTTCCTTCCCTCATGCCTGATGAAAACATGTATGACTAAGACTGGGGAGGTATTATTTAAGAGAATACCAACTGGTTTTGTAGCTGTAAGGAGATTAATTATTCTTGAGTTTAGCTGCTATCCTTTATTTGAAGGACAGTGGAATTATTAAACATCATTATTATTTATATTATTTTGAAATGTTTTGGTTACTGTTCTTTCTCCTATCCAGGGATTCTTCCAGCAAGTAAAATGTAGATACCTACTTACTTGGGATAGCTCAGACACATTTAAAATGTAACTGGTTGTAGGAATTGTATTTGGCAAGTCAGTTAAATGTAGATTATATTCTGTGTTACAGTCATTATATACCATACTATTTTCCACATCAGCACCTTCTAAACAGCAAAGGCAAAAGACTGAGTCAGGCACAGATGTATTATTTCTTATGATCAAGTTTGTGCTTGACAGAGTCAGCACAGCTTCAACTGTCAGACGGCAGAAGTGTGTGTTCTTCATCTCCCAGAAAATAAACAAGTATTTTGCATCAAAACGAGGCAGACGCTTCATTTCTAAGAATCTTCACCATCTCTTTCTTCTTTTCATTTCTTTTCTTCATCCTTTTACTGCTTCCATTGTTTCATATATTCTTCACTCCTCAAAGCCTGAGAGATTCAGTGAAATAATAACTGGTAGAAATGAGGAGGTTGGAAAACAGTAAAGAGAATAAATCAAACCAGTAGATGCAGACAGATTGAAGAAGAAGAGGGAGAGGAAGACAGTCATGGAAACAAGAGCGTGCAAAGAAAACAATCTTCGAGTGATGGGTATCTTCAAAGTCAGTCTGAACCCTGCTCCTCTCCTCACCATCCTAATATTACTCTTGTTGTCCCTCTCTGTAGGGAATATTCCTCCTGGTGTTCACCCAGAGGCGTATCAGTGGTTCCTGACTGTTGACGCAGATCGCAGCGGCTTCATCAACCTCAAGGAGCTGAAGCAGGCGCTTGTCAACTCCAACTGGTCCGTTTTTAATGACGAGACCTGCCTCATGATGATCAGTAAGTCATACGGCTGCCAAGTGAAATGCTCAGCAGAGTGTGAGGCCGCTCTGCGTTGATGAATTGGTTATGAAAGTTTTGACGGAGTTTCTTGAGGCAGAATGACACAATGTTTAACTGTGTGAAATACTTTCTGAGATGTAAATGGCTCCAGCAAAAGGGGGGCGGGGGAGGTGATTTAGGAAAATCAAATGGATGAAGGAGTGTTGAGAAAAAAAAGATCAGCTGGTTTTATATGTGAGTAGCTTCCTAATCTCCCAAGCCTCCAAACAGAAAGCTCTTCTGTTTCTAAAAGGAGAAATTCAGGCAGCCAGGAATCAGCCTGAAAAACGGCTGAGTCATGTTTGTCTTTTTGCCTGTTAGTTGTGCAAGTATTCCCACATTCCAGTTGCACGGTGACTCATGTGTACTATTACCATAAGGAGAAATGTGTGGCTTCTGTGTGCTACTTTTAGATAGTACGAGGAGATGATCCATGATGATGGACGGTGGGCTTGCTGGAAACGTGCTGAAAGTGCACTTCATATTTGTCCACTGTTTCCAAAGCATGTGCAGGAGCGACTGAAGAAAACCGTCCGACTCGTGTTTTTCTGATCGTGCTGTGTTTTGTGTTTCCTGTTAGACATGTTTGACAAGACACGGTCAGGCCGAATGGACATATTTGGCTTCTCAGCACTGTGGGACTTCATGCAGCGGTGGAGAGCCTTGTTTCAGCAGTATGACAGAGACGGCTCAGGGTCTATCAGTGGCGCCGAGCTACATCAAGGTCCGGGGACAATTGGTCGTTTTAATCTCACACCAGTTTTTCAAAATAAAGACCAAAGTAAAACCCAAGGGGGACAGAGGACAGAGAAAGAAAAATTCACTCCTATCTTGTCTCTCTTTCTTTCACCCTCCTTCTCTCTGCAGCCCTTGCTCAGATGGGCTACAACCTCAGTCCCCAGTTTTCTGAGACGTTGGTGCATCGATTTTCCTTGCGAGGTGCACGACCCGGCATCCAGCTGGACCGCTTCATCCAGGTGTGCACCCAGCTCCAGAGCATGACGCAGGTCTTCAGGGAGAGGGACACAAGCATGACGGGCAACGTCCGCCTCAGCTACGAGGATTTCCTCTCTGGTGCCATCACCAGGCTCATGTGAGCCTCACGCCACTGACAGTCCCCTCTGCACTGTGGATACACAGCATCATTCCACGTTCAGGTCATATTCTGCTCAGTTTTCAGTGCTCCACCATAAGTGCCCCCGCTATGCAGTAAAACAGGCAGTCCACATTATCCCAGGCTTGTTGCTGTAAATAGTTAAAGCTTCTAAAGCTATTATAAATGTAACTATAGCCTTTACTGCATAGTCCTTAACTGTAAACGGGTTAAAGTTACGCTGTGGGTCCTTCGGAACAGTGATACTCTTATCATAGATGCCTTGGTGACAATGATAATTAGAAAGTCTCTTGTTTACTAGCACCAGTATTTGATTAAAGTTATGAATAGTTTAACTTGGATCCAAGAGGGCACCTAGAGTATATGTCTGTATGGCAGTGACGATCCTGAACTGCATATTCATTTTTTGTGAATTTGCTCACATGCAGCATTAACATGCTCCTGTGCCATTTAAACAATACCCTTATAATAAATATATATCTATAACTATAACTATAACTATAGTTATATATGGGGTATTTCCAAGGTCCAAATGGTATTTCCACACAATGGTTGCACATTCTATTCATTATATTGAAAATTGCTTTGTGTTGCAATGTGAATAATGAAGCCAAAAAGTGTCACAGTGATATTTTGAATCTTTAGAAGAAGAAAAAAAAAAGATTTATAATCATTTTGGCTAAATAAGCCGTAGTTTAAAAACATAAATAGATATCTGTGACCAAAATATAAAAGACCCTATAAAACAGGGTTCTCCATTATGTGTGCCACTTTAACTTCATGACTGTGGGGCTAGTACTTCAACAGATACACTCCACTGATGTTTACGTTACACTCTGCCAAAATGGTTCTTAATGCCAGAAACAAATAAATGCCTTATATCACATTTTGTTGTAATCGTTTTCTTAATTGACAACCATTCACACAAATAAAAAAAACACAGTTCCTTACATTTTAAGAGTTTTAATAAATGAACTACTAAACATTGTGTTTGTAACTGAAGGGTGGATAATGTGTAAATGCAGCTGTACCATAGTAATACCAGCACCACTATGCTGTCACAGACCCCGGTTTAAGGTTTCACTTGTTCTAAGAAAGTGAGAAAACAGCAACTGTGAGATATTTCAATTGAGGAAAATAACTCAGAATGGTTATTTTATCCCAGCAGTCATGGCTAGTTGAACTCCAAACCAAACTCATGACCTTTGACCTCAAAAAGCCCAAACTCAGTTCTTCATTTCTCCCTTTGTAAGGCAGATTGGCTGTACAAAAGAGGAAAATAGCCTCTGTCTTCCCTTTCCACATCTGGCGCTTCTTCTTCTCACCATCTGTTATTCTGCTTGATCACAGTCTGTGTCAGGAGGCCTCCTGCTTCTCCTCAGCTCATTCCAAATCACAGGCAATCCATCAAATTCTCTTGTGCATCCTTTTTGGTCATATCCCACATCCATCTCCTCCTTACGCCTCTTCTTCCATCTTAATCTTAGTCATATTACCCCTGTTCTGTCAACGCTTCACCTGAACATGGATGTGGTGAAGAGTCTGGATCGCTTCTGAAAAGACTGACTTCGGGGATTTCCGAGTGTGGTCCAAAAATGCCCTGTGCTTGAAGGTTTCGCCCCACAGAGACCCGTGTAGCAGCCGTTTTCTGGCTTATGTGATTCAGCAGTGGTTTAACCTAAGTCCTGATTGTCATTTCCTGTGTAATGAGGAAATTTCCCACCACTGCCCATGCCTGACATCTGTAATTAACTTGGGCAAACAGAGCAGGTCTACGGGGCTTTGGTTAGTGAGGATGTGGCACTCCACTCTGTCAGCCCCAGTTTGTTATTTGGATTGATAAGATGGTTGTATTTTTAAATAAAAAATCTTGGCTAGCGTAGCTCTAAATCTCATGTACTAATAAACAGAAGCTGATGAAATAATCCTGGCACTGCTAAGGTTGGTGGTGGCAAAGCAGAACTGGCACTAAGTAATGTTGTTTTCCCGCAGGGGATGAGCACATTTCACTTTATCTGACAGGACTGATCAAATGCCAGTTCTGGCAACTACAAGATGGACGGCACAGAGGGAGGAATCATTTTGAAGCATGAAACACAATCACCCACACAGAATCCTGTTAATCACAACCATTTCAGCAGTCACTTGAAGTAATAATAACATAAAAATTTGGAAATAACACCTTTTTTTTTCACTCCCTGCCTCTGCACAAATGACCAATGAGTCAAACGTGGTCATCGCTCCACAACAGGCTGCATTCGCTATAGATCAGCCCTGTGCCCGTTGGTATAGTTGGTATATGAAAAACTTTCAGCATCATTAATCATATAGAGCTTTACAAAGAACGCTTACCGATTCACTAAGCAGAAACTACAGTAGGATATTTTCTTCCCCCTATTGTCAGCTATTCAATTTATGGTTTTCTGTTGGGTAACTTTAACGGACACGGTTATTCTGCATCCCTCATAAGCAGTTAAAGTAAACAAAAGCAAAGCCGTCCTACCAAGCCTCTGAAAGTGTGTCAGTCTTCATATGCCAAGCTGTGCCTTTAAACTAAAAAGAAAACCTATCTTGGCACTCGAGGAGTTTGTCATCGAAGAGGGGTAGCTTGCGCCTTGTCATGACACAATACTGGTGACAGATCTGTCAGCCTTTCATGAGTATTCCTCGAGAGGAGGATTTTGTGCAAGAATGCCATTGAGTGTTTGAACACAGAGAGAGATGGTATTTTTATGTCTCCCAGTCAGTGCCGTGGAAGGGACAAACATCAGTGAATGTTATGTTAGAACACAGCTCCCTTTGACTGTATATTCACAAAATAGAGTCTTCTTAGATTATAAAGTATTTGATACTTCTACAGCTTAATAAGATATTTTTAAATAGAATTAGATTGTTTTCCTGTGGTGGAAAATGTGTTTTCAGTTGTTAAAGGACATACAAATAAGTGAATTTCTTTGTAAATGTTCCACTGCTGTTATATTAACATCAGATGTAACCAGTTTTAGCTGTAGTTTTATTTTCTGTTGCATAGTCAACATTTTAATGGTCTTAAAATGAATGTATATATATGTTAATTTATTGTTTATAAATTATATAAGTATCACCCAATTTATTGTCAGTAATAAATCAGTAATAACAGTATTACTTATTGTTGAATCCACTTTGTGTGTGTAAAGGATATAAAAATGTGAACTATTGTTCTGGAATTCCTCATTTCAAAGCAGTGCAGCGCTTTTGCCACTAGGCGGCGCTGAAACACTGAGACAAACGCATGTGAAGCCTTCTTGGTTACAGCAAAGCGACGCTCATCAGCCAATGATCGTTAACCAGGAAGGTAACGGACCGTCAGGCGGAAGTTGCGTCGGTCCACTGCTGCAACAGCGTGCTAACCATAGGTGCTAACTGTAAAGGTGAGTGAAGACTAATGAATTTAACAGGCGTCGTAATCAGAGTCTTAGCGAGATAAACACACACACTGCCCGCATTTAAACGTTAACATTACTTATTAAGTTCACACACGGTAGCTGGTTACAAGCAGTTTCTTTAAATGACTTTGTAACGTTACACAATTCAAAACTTAGAGTCAGTCTTATAAGAAATGTAAGCTAGGGTCAGCGGTTGAACCGACGCCACGCCAAACTCCATTACAAAATTGGCCATTTAATTTGCCCTGCTTATTTACAAAGCAAATTATATGAGGTTGAACATGAATGCATAACGTTATCGAGTCACGGAGAACCGCTTTTCTATTCGGCATGCATGTCACACACGGACACATGCAAAATACCGTGAAAACCCAACTTTTGGAAGTGATAAACATTATCTTTGCCAGGACAGGACCTAACATTAAAGGCTGATACAATATGATATATCAGCATTAGGTTATGCTGATATTAGGGCCTTTCAGCTTCTCCCATTTGAGAAACTGTCGCTACCTTTTTGGACCATTTTTTGTTTTGTTTGTATGCTATAGCTATTTGTTGTTAGTTGGAGCTAAGAAAAAGTGAAGAGGGCATAGGAAGGACAGATAGGCCAGTGCATTTCACTGAGTGTACATATGGTATGCCTACAAAAATAATGCACATAACGTTACCTGTATGGGTACAGTCCATTTACACATTTTAACATTTTTTTCCACTTGTGATTCAGTGAACAATTAATGCATAAGTAACATTTTCAAAATATAAACAACAGTTTACAAAAGTTCATATAGCTGGCTTTCAAACACCCCACTTAGCACCATGATTTAAAGAAAACACCTCTACACTCTTGTCATGAAGCCTGTTATTACTTAAACTAGTTCTAATTTAACAATTAAAAATGTAAACACTTTATTTTTTTCGTCTGGTTTATCTTTCTTATGGTTTAATGTCTTACACAGCAGACAATGTTATTTTAAATGGTATAGCTGCTTTTATGCTGCCGTCAGTCTGTTACTGAATTCAGTGACATGTTTGCAGCAGAGCATGATTTGCTTTAACTGTCAGAATCACGTTTGAACCACAAGGGGGAACCAGTAGAGAAGAAAAGTTTATTGCATTTTAAATAATCAAATAAGTGAGATAAGATAATGTTTCTAATACTGTATTCTCCTTATTTTTGTAATGAGTGAATGGCTCTTAGCAATTCCCTCCAGTTAAATTACTGCAATTATACACTTATCTTTATTCTCTTTTTTTCCCTGTGGAGCACCTGGGAGCCAAAGCGGTGTGCAATCATGTGGCCTGTAATGTGGGCGGCGTTGCGGACCTATGCTCCCTATGTCACCTTTCCTGCTGCCTTTGTGGTCGGAGCAGTGGGTTACCACCTGGAGTGGTTTATCAGGGGGACCCCCAAACCTCGAGAGGAGGAGAAGGGCATCCTGGAGCTGAGGGAGGAAAGGAAGCTTCAGGAACAAGCGGGTATGGACAGCACGCAGGTGCTTAGCCTGAAAGAGAAACTGGAGTTTACGCCCAAAGCAGCTCTGAACAGGAACCGACCCGAAAAGAGCTAACCATTGCTGGAGTTAGGGTCTCGTGTTTGCCCTTTCTCAGCAGGAGGATAGCTCACTGGGAGCAAATGGGCGGTGAACCAGAAGGCAAAGACACCTATTCTTCCTGTTCAACTCAGCCATACATCCTCACTCCTGGCAACCCACAAGCATCAACTTGCCTGTGTTAATAAATCAGACACTTTCTAGAAGAATGAGGGTAATTAAAAAAAATTGAGTCAGCTATAGTGTATGTGTTCTGTATGTCATTCTCTGACCGTCCACTTGATGTTGCACATGCCTGTTTGTGCCCGGATCAATAACTAAAGCAAGTCACTGTAATTAAAACACACAATTTGGAACTTTTTGTTCGGGCTGTGAACAAGTTTTGGTCCGTCTGTCCTCTGGCTCGACGAAAAGAGGAAGGTTGTGTTGTTTAGATCTAGTTGTGACACAGATTTTATTGTGACATTGTTACTAGAACACACAAATGTCATTTCTTTGTTATTTCTTGCCTACAGATGATTTTCATGTTCCAGTCCTGGAATCTTTCCTTTATGTTAAGAAAGAACGTCTGATTATGAACATAAAAGCGGAGGAAGAAAGACAGGTCTTTGTTGTAGTTCTTTTTATGTCATGTAACCTTTGATGGTATGTGACAAAATAAGCCAGCAATGTGGGAGGTCTCTCTCAAGCTACTTAGTCCTGTTGTCTGGAACATCTACGCAATACTTTCATTTTAGAAAGTCTGGGTTTTTACGCACTGAAAGTTTTATTTGTGTGTGTTGCTGAAAAATGTGAGTAATAAAAAGAAATTCTGTTCATGTTAGCAAGTGTCTGAGTGAAATTTTCTCTAGAGATGAACTTTACCAAGGTAATAAAATTTGCGATTTCAGCTTTAGTCGCTTGTGTATCAGCAGCATTGTTTCACATTCATGTCTGAACAAATATCCCCCTTTATTATGAAACAATAGTGCTGCCTAGGACAGAGAGTAACATCAAAATCCAAGGAAGGAAGTAATGACTCTGCTCATTCAGCTTCAAGGAGGAAATTGTTTCAGAGAAAACACAGCAGACAAAGCGCTGATAAATGGGAAAATCACCAACCTATTCACCTTTGTGGAATTTGACCAGTGGCACAAAGTCAATTGACAAAAAGACCAATCCATGAAATAAGATCAACAATTTATCTTGTGGGCTAAGTGCAGGCTTGTTCCCAGTTAGCTGATTCTTGATCAGAGTTTTTGGGGTGAATCCCCGTACATCGTTGTCACATAGGAAAGACTCTTTTACCAATAGGCATGAAGACTTTAGATGGGAATGTATAGCTTACTGATAAACTATTATAATTTGTTTCTTTACATTTTCACAACAAAGATCTATTTACATATATATGATGGAATACATAACAAAATAAACTAGGTACACTCAAAAGACTGATGGGACCAGAAAACATATCTTTAACCATGATATTAAAACAGGGGTTCATAACTTGAACAGAGACTAATGAACTATACTTGTATCATAAGTGCAGACTGTTTAAAGTTGATAGAAACCCTTCATTTTCTATTGGAATAACTTAGTAAACTAAAGGTAACAGGTACATTTGTCTTTGTGATCAACAAGTTTTTTGATACAGATCCCAGGCTGGTTCAGTTCATTTTGACATGCATCATACCACCAATGTGTTATACGTATGACAACATAGTTATGTGAAAACATTCCTTTTGATAAAGGCATCAGGAGAGCAACGTGAGACCAATGTTTAGTTTATCCTTTTAAGGCCAGCTCGCATCAGTAATCACAGATTTATGTACCAGTCCAACAAAAACAATGATTCACCTTTGCAGCCCACTGACGTTTCCGGTGAGATAGTTGAAGTTAGAGCACTTCATTGATGTTTCCTATGCCCAGTGTAACTTCCCTGTGAGGGCAGAAAGAGGGAACAGTTTCCACACTTTCAATTAAGAAAATCTTATTAAAACAAGATTAGTGATGTGATCGGGAAATAAAGACTTAAATAGGAACTCATCACTGACTGAAGACAGGGAAGGTACCGGTGTCATAAACACTACAGAACAAGAAATCTTTATGAAGAATTTGGACACATGACAACTCACACACACTTACAAAGAACTCTGCTTATTATTATGTTGACACTTTCACTCCAGTCCTGCAGCTTTTCCTGTGTTAAATAATGAAACAGGTCAATCTCTCAAGCTCTCCCAGACCCTTTCTCTTAATGGATGCTAACTTTGCTTTCATGCTGAGATAAGTTCTGCTACATTGCCCTGCCAGCTAGTAAAAATGGGGGACAGATCATAATCATGATTAACATAGGCACCAGAATGGTAATGCTGTTGTGCTATCGGCAGTCATCAGCTTATACTAGGAATGCCTATAGTTTGCTATCGGTGAAATGACCCGCTCCACTCCAGTGACCCGAGTTTGGCTTGTTCAGCGTGGCAATTACTTCAAGCTGGTGGAAGTTTCCATGTGAAAGCAGGGAGGATGGAGAGGTGGAGGTGAGGCTGCAGCTAAATTCTACAGAGAGGGAATTAACAAGGAGTGTGATGTGTTTAGGTGTGTGAAAGGTGTGTGTGTGTGCGTCCTCCTGGGAACAATCAGGGGACAGGTTGGCCGTCTAACAATGGCCCGGCTCCTCACAAGTGGACAGTGCTGTGGGAACCAAGCTTTGAGGCTTATGGGAAAAGAGGGGGTGTTGGGAGGTGCTCCATTGTTCTTGCTGGATGATGGGGATGGTGGGTGCGGGTGATGCTGCCTGTTCTTTTTTTGCTTTTTTAAGGAGGTCCAGTCCAACATCCTGAGTGGACAGGCTGGAGACGGTGTTCCCTCTGCTGCAGGAACAATAGAGCTGTCTGCCTCCTGGAAGGGTACCATTTCCCCCTATTAAACAACCTCTCACACACACAGGCACACACACACATATAGACGCAAATACACAGAATCCAGGTGTATTGCCAACATAATAAAAACATTTGCAGGTTTGTTCCCATGAGGGTTTTTTAAAACAATGAAAAATGGCCACTAAACCTCTCCAACAGCCAGGATGCATAATATAACTGGAATAATCAGATGTTACTCAAAAAACACTTATCAGCCATACTTTGAGTTTAAATAACTGCTGTTTTCAGCAGTTTTCATGTATAACCATGCCCCCTCCTACCCCAGCACCCCACCCTCCTTCCTGCAGACTCAGATTATCTGACCCTGACCTCCTGTCTCCACCATCTAGGCCCAAGCCCCCCAACCTGAAGTGCCAGGGCTTTTTCCAGGGCTCCCTCTGGGAGAAAAAGTCCTTTCAGTCTAACATTGTGGGTTTTTTTTGGTTATGGGCAGGTAGCTGACAGTTGTTTTAGCAGATCTTTATCACTGAAAACTGTTGGAGGAAAGTTTGATGAGAACAGCAAGAATAACCACAAAAGCAAAGTTGCATGCTGCGAAAGCAAAACAAAGAGCTGAAAGATGTAAACACAACAGAGGTGAGGTGGACTGCAGAGCCTGGCGATTTATTCATGTTCATTTATTTGTGGTTTGATCACCAGAGGCAACACCCTTCACATTACACACAGATGTGATGTATTGTTGATAGAAAAATATTGATTGACTTTAAACATCTGGAAGGTCATCCACATCCACTCTGCACTCATTTTTATTACAGTTATAGTACATGTACACAAATCTCTGTGGGCTATAAGTGGTACCAGCACCCTTAATTGACTCCAGCTGCTCAGCAGGCGCTTTCTACCCATTTCCCCCTACTTCACTGGCCTTTGATGGGGCGGCCATGACATTAGGTCTGCAAAACACAAGGGAGCCAGGACAAAACAATGCAACAATGCCCACTGCAGCCTCCATTGTCAAGGTGAACAGCCCCCAACGACCAATCCCTCGGGAGAAACAATAGTGGAACAGGAAACAGATACAGACACACGTCCTGTCCAGGCTTTAAATTTAGGAACTGCTCAAAGCATTTTGGTTTTGTTTTGTTGAGTAGTACAAATGCCCAAATTAAGGACTGGGTGCTTGAACGTGACATTGTTATGGATACAGAGAAAGTCGTGTGTCAGTAATGTGTGTATGTACTTTGAGAGAAACAAAGGGAGTTGACATGTGTACCACTGTACGCCTTTCACACATGTACACGCGCTATAACAGAAACACTAAGCTCTGAAAAGCACTCTTTTCTATGCGAGGTACGTTATTTCCAATTGCACAACAGCAACGACCTCATTCACCCCGTAGCCTGCTATTTTAAGCAGTGCCGGTCCCTTGTTTATTTGTGTGTGTGTGTGTGTGTGTGTGTTTATGAAAGTCTGAGTTTTGTGAAGTGAGGTCACTCTGGTCATTTCTGACTTCTTGAGAGCCCAATTCAGGGGGTTTTCCTACAGGTATGCAAAGCCTTCAGTACTACAGCTGGCAGGAAGTATGACAACAGAGCACTCCACTTTGGCCAGACCTGGCACACAGGTGGAGCCTGATTGAGAGATGGTGGTAAGAAATTTCTTGAAGGAGAGCCGCAGCACCTGCGGGAGCCTGGAGTCTGCTTGATGTCCCTCTGAACTACTTTACAGTCTAAGAGCTTGTGCACAGTAGTGTGTGCGTGTGTCCACTCATTCACCAAATTGCAGTACTGCTCTTCATTGTGTGTGATCAGCACCAACAGAGTGAGGAAATGCATCTGCAGTGACTTCAACAATGACAGGAAACACAGTCAGAATGGCACCTGATCCCAGAGGTTGTGTGTATTAACGGTTAAGGATGACATGTCGCACAGATTGAATTCTTCCCAGCTAATGACTCCCACTGTAAATCATTTATTAGAATAACCTCTGAATGCAGTGTTTGATTTGATTGTGGTGAATTTGGGAAATAGTCTAGACATGAATAATGAGTAATCAAGCTAATGAATGGAGGAACATTTTTATTAATGTCCTATTGTCCTGACAAAGGAACATGTAGCCAAAAACATCACTTTTATCTGCAGCGTTAGGGGGCTTGATAGGAGGGCGGCAATTTCTGTGGAAGGCAGATATTGACTGTAGAGGAAAAATGACTGTCGGAGCAGCAAACAACCTGCACTCACTGTTGTTTTCATCCTGGAGGTTTATATTTGCCTCACTGAACAGGAGGTGAGAGTTTACTCTGCGGAGAGAACAGAGCAGGGCGTTGTGCTTCTCCGGCTTGATCGGGCTATAAGGGAGATGGATGCAAAAAGGGAGCTCCGCTGTTCCGCTGCTGGCTTTGGTTGGCAGCAGAGGGCTGATGCGGGGTCACCGCATGCAATCTGTTTCATGACCCCCTTTCTTTTTTGTGAAAACACACACGTGAACGGTCACGTGGACACATGCACGCAAACGCGCACACATGCGCCCGCCTACCTGGACCGAGATAACAAGACTGCACGGGAATGCCAGCCAAGTTCTCCTGAACAGGCATTGAACTGGGCAGCTTCAGCGGGCTCTGTTTGGATTGTTCTCTCAGCAATATCTGCCAATTTATCCTTGACACAGGGACAGGCTGCTCACAGTAAAAACCACATTCCACTCTGAGGACCGAGAGATAGTCTTCCTGTTGTTAAATCATAAAACATTTAAACAAAGCTGCTGCAAAAGAAAAATCTGATTCTTTTTAAGTTCTGTTTTTCGGCTGCTTGTTACAGTTCCTGTTTGGCCTCAAATAGTTCAAGCTGTTTGCCTTATGAGAACCTGCCTCACTTAAATTTCCCATAAACCCCCTTTCCTGCTATAGATAACTGCTTATCGTCATGGAGACAGTTCAGTAAATTGCTGGAAATGAGTGCCGTATTGCAGAGAGCTGCGGCTACATCTCTGAAAAGACATATGGCTACATTCGTTCAGAGCCTGGGCGAGCACCTTTGTTGAAGGTGCTGAGTTCTGGATTCTATCAATTGCTCTTCACGAAAACCGTGTTAACAGTCAGGACTCCCCAGGGGATATTAAATAGAGCCAGCGTAAAGTGCTGTTCCACCTTGTATGAACTTTTACTGGCATATAATTAATGCCTTTCATCTGTACAGCCAGAGCTACAGATTTGAAAACAGCCATTAAATCAAAGTTATTTCCCTCCATTTTTTTTTCCTTCAGGAGGTTGCGTTCATGATACCCTGTAAGGCTCATCCACTTATCCACACCTTGGCCCTTCTGTTATTCCCACAGCGCTTTCTCTTGAGTGATTTAGTCCCTCTGTATTGTGAAAGTATTTGGATAGTGGGAAGTGTACAATTGAACAAAGAAGCAACACACACTTCAGAGACATCTTCCCCACACAGAAATCTCATCCCTGTATTCAGAAAAAAAAAGGGAATAAAACCATCATGTACACAAGAGATCAACCTCCACAGACTGGAGTCTCTGAACATCTATTGAATCTTTTGTAAAGAGTGCTGATATAGCAGTATGTGAGAAAAAAATTAGAGTATATGATGCTTAATAAATAAATGGACAGTGTCATCATTAACCTATGATAGATTAAACTTTATTTTCTTCAAAATAAATATTAACACTGATATTTTTTCACAATATCTTAAACATTAAATACAGGTGTCCTATAATCGATCATTTCCTTTCACTGAATTTGCACATTTCTGTACCTCAGTCCATTCAGTGTTCAATTGCAGTGGCTCTCTCTCTCTCTCTTTTTCTTCATAGATAAAGTACTACACTTACTGGCAATGATAAGTCATGTACAATCCCAATATTCCCATGGTGTGGCTGTCCTTCTCTTTACCCCTGTCTTCCCGGTCCATAAACCCAACTCAAGTGACCAAATCTCACTGGGTGAAAGGGGAAAAGTACATTGTATGTGTGCATGCATGCGTGCCTGCATCCACGCAGCCATTCTCCTCTTGGGAGCTGAGCAGGACCCAGAGACCAAAACATTCCACAGTGTGGACAGAGTCATGGGGACGGGGGATGGAGGGGGGGGGGGGGCTTCAAACAACTCCAGGGGTTACAGTGCAAATCTCAAAGGAATATGCTTAAATCTGGCTCCCATACACACTCACGCAATATTCCTAGAGCCACCCCCCCCCCCACCCCCCCCACCCTGCAGTGTTTTTTTTCCACTGTCACATTAAGCACTGAAAGCCATTAAACGTAACAAGAAGGCATCTTATGACTGTAATCTTCTCTCGTAGCGGAGTCTCATTTTCTTTGCCTTGGGAAGTGTTCTCAAAATGTTTCATTTTGAATAGGTCCATTTATCTGCTAAATCTCTGTTTGAAGGTCTTCCTGCCTCTGAGGCATCGGGGCTTCACAGTGCAGTGGTTGTTCTTCTTCATTTCCCCCTCATCTGAGCTCTCACCATGCACTCCTGCTACTCAAATGTCATGTGCAGGATAGTTTTTATTAAAAAAAAAAAAACCTGGACTCAGAAAGCAAAGTAGTCATAGTCATAAACAACATATCACAGCCCCCTGAATGTGTCAAACATAATTCTTCTGCTTTGAATGTCCCTTATGGGTTCCCTTACTGTTCTTACCAGTGTGATGTGCGTGTTTTTTATAATGGGCTCTAGGGGAATGTGATGTCCTCATAGCCCCCATGCAGTTCACATAACTAGGAAGCATGTCGCTCCCAGCTTCCTCAGGCCCCCAGTTCACCTCTATAGTCGGTTCCCCGTAGCTCTCACAGGGGTTGGAATAGCATGCAGCCCCTCCCTGCATGGGGAGCTTAACTTGGCTCCCTACCTTGTAAGCATGCGGCACCTCTGTTTGAAGTTCTGGAGACTTTTGTCCAGCTTGTACCTGCTCGGACCGAGGTAGGTAGTCTTGGCGCTGGGTGCGGTAGCGCTTCTCCAGGTGGTGGGAGATGGCGAGCTGAAAGAGGTGGAGGAACTCGATGAGGTTGAGGAGCAGGGAGATGGCAGCGATCACCTGAGTGTAGATGGTGAAGATGGTCTTTTCCGTGGGTCGAGAGACAAAGCAGTCCACCGTGTGAGGACAAGGGAACCGTTTGCACTCAAACTTTGCTGCTATGAAGAAGCCACCGTACAGGATCCACAGCCCTATGATGAAGCCAATTTCTATGAGGACCTTTAACAGGATGCTGAATGCATATGCACACAGCAACCTGCCTTTCAGTTTAGGGGCCTCAGGAGGAGCCTTGTCAACTTTTCTACCGTTCCCACTATCCTCCTGCTTCTCTTTCTCCTTTCCATTGTCTTTAGTCACATGCTTATTGTCCCTTTCTATTACAGTTCCTCCTCTCTTACTTCCACCAACACCTTCCACATCCTTTTCCTCTTCTTTTTTCTTGTCTTCCCTAGCCCTTATAGCCACGTATCCAAAATAGAAGATGGTTGGCGTGGAAACAAAGATGACTTGGAGGACAAAGTAGCGAAAGTGGGAAATGGGGAAGGCCTTGTCATAGCAGACAGCGGTGCAGCCAGGCTGTCGCGTGTTGCAGACAAAGTCAGCTTGCTCATCATCCCAGGCAGATTCGGCGGCAGTTCCCAATACCAGGATACGAAACAGGAAGAGTACGGTAAGCCAGACGCGGCCAATGCCTGTCGAATACTCCTGGCCCTCCTCCAGCAGGTGCTCCAGGAAGGACCAGTCAGCTTTGGACATCCTCTGCTTCTGAGAGGGACAGGTGGTAGATGAAGGTTGAATAGATTGATCAAGGAAAATGAATTTTATTGATTAATTTTTATGAATGAATTTTATGCTGGTGCACAGAAACCTTGAACACTTTTGTAGAATCTTTATTTAGAATACTAAATAAGGACAGGTTCAACATTTTATACACAGTATCTGCTTTTGCAAACAAACATTTGATTCTTCGAGTTTACTTTGGAAGAACTCCCCAGCTCATCACTCTTAAAGATATGGTGAAGCTTCTTTTTGTGAGCTGATGTCAGGTCTGGCCTGATGGAAACAAACGGTAATCTAACAAATCAAGTTCAAATCACCTGTTTAGACCCTCTCCTGCCTGTTCAAATTGTGAACTGCTGTATTTCGTGATTGGACCCCATTACGCCTGCCTGCAGGTCTAGTTGTAGTTATTATCCAGGCCATATAGTTTACCCACCTTTCCATTTGCTGCTACATTGCTGTGCACACTGGCTTGAATTTCTAACTTAACACCTAATTGGTATGTTCTATTTCCTCTACAAAATTCTCAAGGGGTTTCATAAACCCCCAGCTAATGCATAAGTGTTTAATCATTTCTACAAGTTTCTCCAGCCTTTTCAGTATAATGGTCTTTTTCACTAAGGAACATGTGTATACAGTCAGTATGCCCTTATTACTTCTTCCATGAGCTCACACTGTGTGTCCAGGTGGGCTCCAAGTCCTCATCATCAAGATGTGAAAAACAAGGCCCCCATATACTAAAATGAACTAAATCAAAAACACATGGCACTAACATTAAGTCTGTACACTTTCACTATTCACAGTAAAACTGGAGTAAATGTCTCCAAGAGAGGCCACTCACACATAGAAGTGATGTAATGATGTATTGAAGGGGGGTTATTGGAAATTGTTAATGATAAATGTCACGGTCAGTGGCTTCTCAGGAAGCTCAACGTTCATGCGCACATACGCACACACGCATCTGAATAAACATCCTGTGTGGGGGAGTTTGGATCACTCCTGTGACACTTGTCTATTTGTTTAGACTATTTATATTTGTCTGTTATTTTTTCCCCCCTCTGAGAAAGAAAAACAAAAAACTTTTCCTAATGAAAATACAAACTTTTCTGACAGGATGAGACAAGACAATGGGCTGTCAGGGTTTCTGGACCGCTGAACAGGCACAAAATGATCCACATCAGGGAGTATTGTCTTGAGGATTATTGTTATCTCTACAAAACATACCACAGAAAAACAGTTCTCCATACAAGATAGAAAAATAGCTGTATATGTTCTAATATATATATATATTAGAAATCATTAGTTCAACAGACACTTCAAGTCACAGGCTTTTTATAGGACAGTTGAGAGGTGTAGTTTTTAAATCATCTTAATCTTCCTAGGTGTATTATAAGCATACTTTCAGTTTTTATATTGCTCCAAATAAATCTTCTGGGATTTGAAACACATATACGGCAAAACAAATAACAAATAACTATAATAATAATAAAAGTAATCACCATCGAAAGACTAATCTCCTGTGATATAAAAGACATCTTGCTGGAACTGGAAGTTCAGACATTCTGTAATTTGATATAGGAATACAGAACGTTTTTATAAAAATGAGTAAATAATGACAACACAATTACCAAAAGTCCGTTAAAAGTGTTGTAGGATGTGTAGGACACGTGTAGAAATGTTATTCTGCCATCTTGGGGCATTAAAAACTACATCAAACCACGGTGCAATTCGCCCACTGACAACTACTGAAAACTATATATGATTCTGTCCCTACAGAAATATCACACTAAAACAAGCGGCTTAATTTTTTTTTGTCACATCAACAATCCTCATCTGATTTTTCTTCACTTTTTAAAAAAAGTCTTCTCACCTTTCTCTCTCGTGAAGCGGGGTTTGTCTCCTTATTGGCTAACGGGGCTCAGCACTCACTCAGTGTACTTTTTTAATGTCACCCTGTTACCCGTTCCTTCCAGCGGTGATCTGCACAGCTCGACTCGGCTTCACACACACACGCACACACGCACACACAGCTCTGTGAGCCTTCTTTAAAAAGAATCGATGTAATCGGAAAAAGTGGGGCGAACTTTCCCAGGCACTGCTTCATCGGCCCTCCCTCAGTTACTTGGTTCAGGAAATGGCATTGATGAACTCCAAAGGATTTCTGGTTAAGACGTTCGGGCTTAACTTTGTTTAAAGACCACCGATTTGCATTAACTACATGGGGGAATATCGCCTATTTATTTAAAGGTTAGGGGTAAAGAGGCTCGGAAAGAACTCGAGGACAATAGTGGAAAAAGACAGAGGGTCTTAAATGTCATGTTTCTGGGGAGAATAAATGCTTTTCATCCGCAGTCAGCGCAGCACCGTTGGAACAAATAAACGTATTTCAGGCTTCAAAAATCAAATCATGTTCATCATGTCCTATCTTTATCCTTTCAGCGCCATCACCGTTAGTTTTAATTTTTAATTACAGGACTTAGAATTTGCTGATTACACAACTGTCTCACTGCCAACTAGACTCATGTAATTTTCCATTATGCCACGCAACGGCGCCACCCACCTTATTTCCAAGAAGCTTATAAGGCATCTGTGAATCTTATTGTATAAGTTTTGGAATCGATTTGTTTATCTCCGTACGTTTATACCACCTGCATGATTTGCTCAAACTAGCAGCTTGTTGCTGAGCCAGATTCTTCTATAATGCCTGCATCCTGTAAACTGTAAATGTACTGTGGAGGAATTATGTTCAGCACTTTATTGTGCCATTTCCAGGCCCAGTAAAAATCAGGCTGAGATGCAGATTCACTCAAGTGCTGCACTGAAGTACAATTCTGAGGCACAGGTTTAATTTACTTGAGTTCAATGTTCTGCTACTTTAGGAGGAAAACACAGTGCACTTTGACAGCTGTAGTTAGTAATGGCCCATTTCCTTTCAAATTAAGAGTTTATATACAAAACATATCAGTGCATAAAAAATATGATGCAATGCTGTAAACTATCTACACATATATAAGCATATATAAGTTATTAAAATTAGCTCTGCCTTGGTCAACTGCAACTCATTTTTAGTTTGGATACTTTCATTTTGTTGCCAGTAAGCAACTGGCATTAAGTTTAACTTAATGGAGTATTTTTATAGTATGCTACTTTTAGAGTTAATAGTAGCATAGTATTGCTACCATTACTTTTTGCAATGAAGCTGATTATATTAAATGGATTAGGTTGATGTACAGTAATGTACTGTATTTAGTTATTGTATTGGTGTGTGTGCGTGTGTGTGTGTGTGTGTGTGTGTGTGTGTGTGTGTGTGTGTGTGTGTGTGTGTGTGATTTAAGTGTATACTGTGCATTAGTGACACCACAAATTAGTTGAATTTATGATATTTCTGAAGTATAGAAGTAAAGTATACTTAGATAAAAAGTTGAAATAGCACAAGAGTCTGTTTGATAATGCAAACTATCTAGCATCTAACCTTGTTTTTTTTTTTTTTTTTTTTGGAAAGTCTGCTGCCTGAGTAGTTTTTTTTTTAGTCAAGGCCCAGACAGCTGGCTGTGCACAGGTTTTGTTTGCCGATGTGTGGCTTTTGAGAACCTGAACAAGCCCAAGATGTTGCTTTAATTCAGATTCTCTGTACTTACTCTTTGAAAGCCATTGGGAGATAATGCAAAATCTTGAGGCATAACAACATATCAGATAATATAATGCATCTTTTCAAAACAAGCCTTTCTCCTCTGGAATATACAATCAGGGTGTGTGCTGTAAGTAGAAGGTTGCTGGAAGCCTAGATTCCATATCTTAAATCAATTTTGGCACAAGCTGTGCTGCACTCTGCTATGAGCATTAAACCCATTGACTTTCTCGTGTCACCCAGAAATTGAAACTGTGATTGATCGTAAACGAGTGTTTTATTCAAATACATTTACTGCATGAAAACACAAATTTAAACAGCAAGCCATAATACTGTTCAGTACCAAATCACATGTCATAACACAGTCTGTACAGCTGCTACTGGCCACTCCAGTTATCACGTTATGACACCACACTCAGTCACATTCAAGTGTTTGCTGAGAAGTCGTTCCCAATCAGCGCTGTACCATCATGTGTGTCAATACGTAGATTATAGGAAGAGTTAGGAGGCTGGGTCCATCTCCCCGGCTGCAGCACCGAGCGGAGCTTTATAAAAAGCCTGGTAAAGTGACAGTGAATCATCCTGACAGATCAGCTTCTTGCTCTTTTCTTTGGTCATTACATCCTTAGATGAATGGCGAGGAGGGAAGTGAGGACAGCCGACAGAGAGTAATGGCACTGTTTCCATTCAGGAGATGCGTTATGCCTTCCTGTGTTCGGTGTGTTCCTCCCCACCAGTACAGTTATCAATGAAACTAATTGCCAGCTTCAACTTCAATCAATTCCTCACCGCTGGACACATTTTAACATGTACTATTGTATTTTATGATGGATTTAGTCCTGAGTGTACATCAGTGAACTCAATAATGCAGATATGAATGTGGTATAGGAAGACTAATTCAGAGATGGGTGTGAACAACAAATTATGAGTTTGGAGATGAAAGAGTTTTGGGACTTTTTTTTAAACCAACAAGACAAATCATACAGGCAGGTATAGCCTCATGGGTTAAAATGAAACAGAAGCTAAAACAGTAAGATGACCTGATCCATTAACTTGACAGCTTAGGTACCTTTAGAAAAAAGCAAATACTGACAGCCAACAAATCATGCCCATGTTTGTGATTTTTTCTTTCACATGAATAAGTAATGGAGGTAGTATTAAATCAACCTCACCGTGCTTTGCTAAATGATTAACTGCAACCATTGCCTGTAGAAAAACAGGCTGGAACACCTTCTACCCAATCTGTCTTTATCCTCTGATGTAAGGTGGCTCTGTGTAGGAGAAAATTAATTTTTTGAAACTAATGTGTCAAAACCCATCATATTTCTAGCCGCGCTAGTGGCTCGTCAGTCAAATGTTAGAATGCTAATATTAGCTAACTAAGATGGTGAACGTGATAAACATTATATGTTACGCTAACATTATCCTTGTGAGCATATTAGCATGCTGATGTTAGGCTGTAAAGCCAAGCACATCTCCTCCTAAGCACAGGCTCATAGGGGCTGCTAGCGTGGCTGCAGACTTAATCTTCTTTATAGTTAAACTACTACCTCAGCTTTCTGCCTCCCTAGATGATCAGCTGCCTTTGACTTATCTACGAGGAATAAGTTCATTTCAGCCTTCATCCATGGGAGCACTGCACTTCCAGTGATGTACTGCCTCATGTAAAATGGAGGATCAAAAATAGATTTAGCTGCGTATCTTTTAACAGCACTATGTTGCAGAGAGTCGATACAAAAGCCTCTGAGGAGCAGCAAAGTTCTTGTGACATGTCATATCATGTAAAATTAATCCATAAGACTAAGAAAAAAATGTCACTACTTTGTCTAGGGTTACATTACGTGATATAGTACTGAGTGTCTTTATTGTGTGGGTGTGTGTTTGCATGGGGCAGTGGAAAAAGAAAAACGCTCTCGCTCTACCAGGCTGTCACGTTAACAGTAAATTTCCAGCACAGAAAGCCCTGTATGTCTATCAGTGCTGCCTGGTTAGTAAAGATGTCAAACCTACATGAGCTACGGGCTCTGCAGCCCTGCATGTTGTTTGATGAAATTTGCATGACACTCGCAGAGCTGTGTGTGTGTGTGTATATATATATATATATATATATATATATATACACCCACCCTTCTCCTATTGGCCTACTCAGCTAATAGGAGAAGGGTGTGTGATATCAGGGTGATATCACACCACACTGATACGGTTTGTGACATCTCCACTGTGCCAACACAAACTAAATACAGCTATATCCTGTATCTCATACATTCTATATCAGGTTTCTCCTCATTTAATGGACAATTCAAGTCACCACTGGTTTTAGATTCTTTAACAGGTTTTCTGTTACCTTATATCTAAATGACAAACTTATTTTTTTCTCTCCTCACTTGCCAGCCCATGTGTAAACACAGTGTCATGTCTCCCTGGTGAAATCAGGATCCATTTCCAATCAGAATGTTGCCTAGATCCCCCCTGTGGTATACTTACCATGTGTCTCCCAGCCTTATTACGCCTAGGGAACGCTCCCTGACAGGCGCTATTGATCTCAGCCAGCTTGGAGCGACGCCATGAAAGTGCACATTGGCAGCTGATGACAGCTTTATTAGAAAAGGAGGACACGGCGGATCAGCAAGTTTCCCCACATCAAAAGGCCCAAAGGGGATAAACTATGGATAGACCTCATCACATTTGTTTGGGGATCAATTGAGTGGCGTTTTTTAAAAAAATGTGACTAATTTGTTTTGTCCAGAGTAGGTAATGCACTCCGGCCACAGGTAAGCCTAAGCCATCCCAGAGAGAAGCCTGTCCAGTGGGTATGTAACTGGCAGAATTTTTAAGAATGTGATTACTGGCTTGTTTATGAACAATAATGGGAAACACGAGACGTGTGCTGTTGTATTCAGTGTGATCTATGGGCAGGTATGTGCTGATGGGCTGTGTGGTAATGTTCATGCAAAGTTAAATTTGAGAGGATAAGATTAGAATTTGTTTTTGCCATTGACTTTCATTTGTTTTCATAAGATTGATTCTTAAAAGAAATACCTACATTGCTAATACTTGGACTGTGGAACTACATATGAGGGGTTAAAGGGTGTCCAATAACAATCCAGCCAATGTTTCTGGAGAAGAAAATAGTATTTCCAATTTATTTTCTGACCACAGTGATTCAAGACTTCAATCACAAGATTAAAAAAAAAAGGGTTTGAAGGGGGACAATTTAAAAAAAAAAATTCTTCCACAACATAAAATTGCAACCAGTGGGTTGACTTGATTCAAAGTGAGCTGGGGTCAGGGCCTTCTGACACTTGGCTTTGGAGTAATTCGGACGAGTGCTAATGAAGGTACAAACAGATCTGCTGGCAGGCCGTGAAGCAGGTGGCGCAAGGCCAAGCTGTAAACGATTCCACACCAGTGATGAATGCCCTGCCGCATACATGAGGGGTGAGGGCGCGTGTTGTGTCGTGTTGAAAATGCGGATATTACACCTTGACCCAGTGAACCGATAAATATTCATTAGGCAGCCCTCCATCGAGAGAGAGAGGGAGTGTACAGACATCTCAGTGGTCTTGTTATGGAGGAAAATGGTGTGCCATGGCTGAGCTGGAGTGCAGCTGACTAGGAGAGGACGCCACCAACATAATGAGGCTAATATACTAAAGCCTGAATTTTTTTTTTTCTCCTTTACTTTGCATGAGCATTAACACGCTCTGAGTGAGTGCAACACACTCGCCTATAGCAAAGCTCGAGGCCCAGTGCTGCATGTTGATGTACTAAATGTCAGTGTTGGGGGCTGGCATGTTTAATCAACATAACCTTATCTTTCAGCAATCACTTTGGTCTGGTTTGAACAGTTAAAAACACAATGACAAGTCTAAACAGTGGCGTGTTTCAGTGTCACTGACCATGGTGCTGAAACTAAAGCCGGGACATGCAACCAAGCTGCTCCTGTCCCACAATCATAACTGCTAATGATAAATGATCAGGACTATTTTATGCAATTAATGATAAATTAAAATACTAGTGATGACTATAAATAATTTGCATATTATATTCCCATAACAAAAAAGTTTTCCTAACAATTGCAAGATGCTGAATTGTCACCAAAGATGCTGTGGCAGTACATTAAAAATGTTGGTGATTTAGTTTTCAATTGCCAGCAGGTGAAGGAAAACAACAAGCTATGCAGTAAAACGATTAATTTACTTTTTTTTGACCCATAGTCATATTCAGTTTGAAAGTAATTTAATATATCATGAATATTTCTCAGTCCTGAAAGGGGTTTTGCAAATGAAAGGGTTGGAACTGAGTTGAGGTGTTTTTAAGCATTAACCCTGCACCACAGCCCACACTGCCTGTACTGAAAGAGAATAATGGGGAAACTGTCATTTAGCATCTTGCATTTCAACATCTTCCATTTGTTCGTATTCCTCTCTCTCTCTCTCTCTCTCTCTCTCTCTCTCTCTCTCTCTCTCTCTCTCGTTCCTGAAGTTAAAGAACCTTACAAAGGGTGGGTCCTGCTGCACCGACTTGTGAGGAGCCTCTGTCTCTGTGAGCACAGCAGCAGCAGCGCTGAATGCATTTACGCAGCATCATGAGACATGAAGAGCCTGTGAAAATTACCGTCTCCGTTAAGGTGGTACAAAAAAAGAGAGAGGGACAAAATAAGAAATAAAATCTCTCTCTCTCTCTCTCTCTCTCTCTCTCTCTCTCTCTCTCTCTCTCTCTCTCTCTCTCTCTCTCTCTCTCTCTCTCTCTCTCTCTCTCTCTCTCTCTCTCTCTCTCTCTCTCTCTCTCTCTGGCTTCTCTTTCTCTCACCTCCAGACACGTGCACGTCAGCTTTGCCCATTTTCAGCAGCTGATACACTTTGCAGAAACAAGATGTGACCAAACACGTGCCATGCTGTAGCTGACTGCTTGTTGAGAGCCTGATGGAGACTGATACCCTACCGTGTATGGATGTCTCCAACAGCGAAATGAGAAAGATAAATCAAGGTCATTATTTGCACGTACGGGCCCATCTAGTTTTCAATCGTGCAATAAAACACTTTGCGATCGTGAAATGGCCTTAAGGCCTATTGAAAACGAGTCTTTAGTTCCACTGTTTTGCTCTCGCTCCCTCTCTCTCTCCCTCTCTGCTCTGACCCATTTACAGTAGCTACCGTCTAAGTTAAGTGCTCGACGTGATGGCGTATTCAGGATGGGCGGCTACGCTCCTAAGAACATCACGGGTGAAGTCTTCGCCTCAGAATAACCCGCAGCCTCCACTACAGTGATGCTGTGCCTCCCTGTGTACGTGCGCTCATTATTTAGGCTGAAATGAATTTGTGTAGGCTGATTGTGAGCATCACATCAACTTCTTTAGGACCTGGTGGGACACTGTTCTGTCCCTTATTCTGTAGTTTCTTCAAAGACATGTAGAACCTGTCACCCAGTGTCTTAAAAATATATTTTAAATCGGAACAAGGCAGTTTATGGCATTTTGGGAGGATACTGAAGATTTGCCCAATCTGTTGCTATTTCAAACCAAATCAAAGTCATTAATTAGAAACCAAGAAACAAAGTAAAACCCTCTTTTTCATATCATATAGACTAACTTGGGATTTATCTTTTGTAGTGCACTCTAGAAAATCCGTGTCCGCATGCAACCCTTTATTGGAAACACGGGGCAAACAGTGTCTGAATCAAATATAAACATACATCGTTTTTAATTAAATAAAAAAAAAGACATCATGGGTGAATGGTTTACAAGATTGATTCATTTGTTGGCCTTCTCGGTCCCCGCGGTTTTATTTGGCCCCTCCTTGAGCAGCGGAGAGGGGCCGCCGAGGATCTCGTGGACCAATCGGTTGTCAGTGATGTTTCAGTGGGGAGCCCTGCCTATGAACCAGAGGAAGAGAGGGAGAGAGAGCGAGAGAGAGAGAGGGAGAGAGAGAGAGAGAGAGAGAGAGAGAGGCACCGCTGGCAGGCTCTTTCTCCATCCTCCGTTCTCCTCCACACGGCGATCGGGGAGCTGCGGAATAGGCGTGTGTTTGTGTTCCTCCGGCGAAGATTACATGCAGTGAAAACGTCGTGAAGAAAAACTCCACAACAAGGTATGGACACTCGTGAGGCTGTTGGACGGGGTTAAAAAGGCTGAAGGTGCAGGTGCTCCCGTGCAAATGTTGAACACACACTACCCGTGCGTGTCGCGCAAGTAGGCTGCTGTCATGTGGTTCTTGTCTTTGGACTGTGTGTGATGAAGGTAACGGCAGTGTATTGGTTTGCATTGGCGCAGTCTTTCACTAAACAGCAGGGGCTCGGCGGTTTGCTGTCAGCGGGGCTTCCAGCTGTGTCAACTTGACAGGAAGAAAAAAAAGAGAAGTTGCGCCATTTGTGAACGCAGGACGACCCTCCCGCCCCCCTCTCTCACACACACACACACACAAATTGTCTCTGGCTGGTTATTCAGTATACTTATTGAAAGGACTCGGAGATGTTAGTGATCATCG